>NW_027202826.1:602500-1125000 GCF_024711535.1 Dipodomys merriami
TCTGGAGAAGAACTGATCGGACATTTTGTGCTTCAGGATCAAGGAGTGCAAGACCTACACAGACTTGTTGCAAGCCATAAAGCAGCCTGATGAAGCCTTTTGGCACAGCTGCCCTTTCACAGGACAGACCGGGGGACTGGAGTGGTTTCCTCACGAAGTACCTTGAGGATGGAATCTACAAAACTCAGCCACGCTTCCTCAATTAAAATGGATCTGATGGAGGGCCCGAGGGAGGTGTGGTGGAGGGGAGCTGCACGGACCTCATTTCTGTGACGTAGGAGCAGCAGTGAGATGCTGGCCATGTGTAGATGCTGCCCCGAGGGGATGCCTGGCGATGTGCAGTATGTTCAGCATTTTGGCCGATAACGCTGTCGTGATTATATTCATAGTATCCACGTACAGGGAGAACAAATGGTCAGATTTCTTCAGAACAATGAAGAATCAGAGGTGGAGTCACCTTTGATGGGGAATAGATGAATCAAAACTATTGATACAGACTCGCTGGTTTCCTCAGTTTGTGTTTGAGAAATTTTGCAGTGTTTTTTAATCAATGGAAACTATGAAATTCAGCTGTCATAGCTTTCAAACTAGAGAGAGGGCTGGGGACAGAAAAGGCAAGGAAATTGAGTTTGCCAACAATAATACAAGGCGAGGAAGAAGGAAGAAAACAACAGTTGCCCCAGTAGTCAGTGGAAGTCCTCTCCTCCCCTGACCACTCACTCGTGGGCTTCCCAGATCTAGCCGCTCTGCAAGCTGGTTTTGAGCAGGAGACAGGGTCTAATCTCTGCCCAACCACAGAAGGTCTGTCCGTGGAGCCTCTGGGCTGAGGTAGGCTCAGGCTTTGGCAGCTTTGTGACAGCTGTCTGGGGCTAGAGATTCCCTTTTGCCACAGAGGGAAACAAAGCCACTGGGTGATCGGGAGCACTTAGCTCCCACCTGAGCCACCTCAGTGCTGCCCACCTGCCCACACTCCCGGGGCTGCAGGGACAGCCCAAAGCTCTCGCCTCAAGGAAGACCAGCCTGACATAATGCCAAGAGCCTCAAGGCCTCTGACACACTTGTGATATGTGACTTGGCATTGTGTAGTAGGAGGGAGCTGCACCTTGAATGAATGAGTGACACACACACACACACGCACACGCACACGCACACGCACACACACACACACACACACACACACACACACACACACACACACACACACACACACACACACACGGGAAGGCGGAGGCCACAGCTGAGTGAGAAGCTTTCCGAGAGGATGGGAAGCTTAGAAAGGAGGAATGAAAAGAAGAGGAAGAATATCTTTCTCTCCCCCCCCACCACTGCTATGAATTTAGGTTCCTTTGTCTTTCCCAGGTTTGTCCCTTTTACCTTTATCTAGTTATTTTCCCAGTTGCCCTCTGATATTTTCTTTGTTCTTTGGCTTCATATTTCAAAGTGTAACTGTACAAATGCCTAAACATTTCATTTGTTCCCATGTTGCCCCTAGAGCTGCAGCTCTCTCATTCCATTCCTCTTCCTCTTTGTCAGGTCTTGGTTTGGGTTTTTAATCTCTCCTCCGTTCCCCCTCCGTGGCTCTCTGGCTTATGCTTGCCCTGCTCTGGCTAGTAAGGACCAGGACCGGGACGAGGCCAGGCCGGGGTGGGCCTCGGAGCGGTCAGAGTGTGTCTGCTGCACCGCTGTGGTTACCACCTCTTCTTCCCATCCCGCACACTCACTAAGCAGAATGTCTGAATCTTCCTTCATTCTGCTAGTAAGGTCTCTTCGGGCTGTACCAGTCAGGTTGCTTTTTGCCTCTCCCAACTTGCTTCTCATCTCTAGTATCACCTTAAATGGCATCTGGTTGAAGATGAGAAGAAAGAATTCAGAGCAAGAAATAGAATGGGAAAAGAAAATGACCTCTGTCACCTGCCAAAACCAGCTTTGAGAAAATCATAGCTGATTTTTTTCTTGTGGGAAATGGAGCTGCACCAACACAGGTGTGAATATCACAGTTAAAGATGGTAACAACCCAGAACTGTTCTAAAAAGAGAAAACTACATGAAGGAAAGCTTAAAAGGGGAAATCAGTACTCCAGAAATAGACCTCCAGATTATTTATTTAGACAGGATTTCTGTATCGGTGCCAGTGCAAGCCACATATGTGTGTATATATACATATATTTTTACCGTATTTGCTCTCTGTGAAATATAATGCATATACATACACACATGTACATATACACTTTCTGTGAAGTGTACATATAATACACATACACATACATGTATTTTATTAACAAACTTACGGAGTGGCTCCATTTCAAGCCCAGTTTTACAAATGAGAAACTAAATCACAGAGGAGCGAAATATTATTGTATGGTTTCACAGCTGTTCACTGGCAGTCCCAGGATTAGATTGCAAGCTGTCTAACTATAAGGCAGCTCATATAATTACTTGTCATATTTGGGGATATTTTTCAAATAGAATTTTTACTTCATGAATCAACTTTTTGTTTTTATGAGATAAGGTTTCACTATTCAATTTAGGCTAACCTTGAACTCATGACCCCTTGGTGTCAAGCCTTCTGAATAATGGGATTACAGACATTTGTTTTCACACCAGTAATAAAATTTTAAGTACAGTTTAGTTTTCCAGGGTTTCAGACGGAAGATGAATTCCAGAATCTCTATAAAGTGAAGTTTTTGCGTGGACCTTATCATATTTCTGGAACCCGATGGCTTCAGGCTCTAGGCAGCAGGCACCACAGGGGACCCAAAAGAGATGCCAACAATAAGAAACATTTTTTTGGCAGCAATGGAAGTTGAACTCGGGACTTTATACTTCCTAAGGAAGCGCTCTACCGCTCAAGCCGCACCTAGCCCCTCTAGAACATAGAACATGATTCTAAATTCTTTAAAAGATTAAGAAGAGAATCTGTTAAACTCTAAGATACCAAGAAATCTGAACAGCCTACTGGAAGTAACAATTAGTTGTAAAAACAAAAATGCAAGATTTACATTTGAGGAATGTTGATAGGAAAACGTCGTTTCTCTACATGAATGTGCTGTGATACACAGTTCAGGTGACTCCCAGATCACATGATGACTTGGTAGATGGACCTGGGCTGGTGGCAGCAAGGGTGAAACTCCACCAAGGAGACCTCTCAGGAAAGGAGTCACCTGCACGGCATTGAGATTATTGAGCAGGAACCAGGAACCAAGCCTCCGGAGCCATTCTGTTCCTCCTGGCCCTCTCTGAAGTGCACAGGGGCTAGTCTCTAATCTTGTCATGGCTGGCAATGAACTTGCTGGGACAGCTAAGTCATGATGAGTTCTGAGGCTCTGTTGATCAATAATGCATCATTAAACTTCGGGTGTAAGTTTCCATTGGTAGGGAAGAGGAAGGAGTCCTGACGTGGAGAGGTGGTGTGGCCACGAGCTGAGGTCTCCACAATGAGGAGACTTCCTTTAGTCTGGGAAGTGCTGCTGCAGGACATGCGGGGGGTGGGGGGTGGAGGCCCACCTCTTCCTTTAGTCTGGGAAGTGCTGCTGCAGGACACACAGGGGACGGAGGCCCACCTCTTCCTTTAGTCTGGGAAGTGCTGCTGCAGGACATGCGGGGGACGGAGGCCCACCTCTTCCTTTAGTCTGGGAAGTGCTGCGGGACATGCGGGGGACGGAGGCCCACCTCTTCCTTTAGTCTGGGAAGTGCTGCGGGACATGCGGGGGACGGAGGCCCACCTCTTCCTTTAGTCTGGGAAGTGCTGCTGCAGGACACACAGGGGACGGAGGCCCACCTCTTCCTTTAGTCTGGGAAGTGCTGCTGCAGGACATGCGGGGGACGGAGGCCCACCTCTTCCTTTAGTCTGGGAAGTGCTGCTGCGGGACATGCGGGGGACGGAGGCCCACCTCTTCCTTTAGTCTGGGAAGTGCTGCTGCGGGACATGCAGGGGACGGAGGCCCCTCTTCAGGTTCACTGCTCAAATAGATGGGTGCATTGTTAACAGCTTGAGATATTCTTCTATGTCTCTTTCTCTGTTAAACCCTATATTGGTAAGAAAAAGTTCTTCCTTAAGGTTGAATTATGTCAAAAAATGAAAATATTTTGTGGATATATGTCTTCTAATTCTCTTTCATAGATATTCTGAAAGTTTTTTGTTTGGGGGGGGGGTCCGGTCGTGGGGCCTGGGCGCTGTCCCTCAGCTCTTCAGCTCAAGGCTAGCGCTCTACCACTTGAGCCACAGCGCCACTTCCGGCTTTTTTCTTTTTGCTTATGTGGTGCTGAGGAATCGAACCCAGGGCCTCAGGCATGCAAGGCAAGAGCTCTACCACTGAGCCACCTTCCCAACCCTTACTCTGAACTTTTGTATGCTACAAACATACTATTCTATTCACTGATTAGTGATAAATTTGTTATGCATGCTTGTCTGCTCCATGTTGACTGTTTAAATGTAAACCCCTAAATATATGGTTCACATTTCTCTTTTATTATGGAATTTAACTAATAAATAGCTCTTTGGCTCTGACTTTTGATTTTTTTTGTCACCTGCTTAGTATTTTGCAACCAGTCCTATCTACTTTTTTTGTGTGTGATTTTTTTTTATTGTAAAGATACTATATAGAGGGTTACAGTTACATGAGTGAGGTAATAAGTACACTTCCACTTCCTCTTGAACATTGTTACCCCCTCCATTGTTTTCCCCCTACCATCCCCTCTCTCCCTCCCTTCCCCGAGGTTCTTTTTTTTTTTTTTTTGATTGTGATTAAGTGATTACATAATTTCCGGAAATTCACAGTATTGTGGAATAATGATGCTCATTTAAAGTCACAAGTTCATTCTAACTTTCCTGGAGCAAATTGTCTATCACAGTCTGTAATATATAATGGTGCTCACATGTTATATACCATATATGTGATCAGCAGCATGGGGATATTTGGTAGTGGTTCAACCAGATGAGTGGGAGTTCTTTGTTTCTTAAGTCCTGTTAGTTTTGTCATATCACCTAACATTTTGGATTTAGCATCCACTTATCAGGGAGACCATGTACCGTTTGTCTCTTCGTTCTTGGCTTACCTCGCTCAACATGATTCCTTCTAGCTCCATCCATTTCCCTGCAAATGCCATTCTTTTGTCATTTCTAATGGCTGCATAATATTCCATTGTGTATAGATACCACAATTTTTGGATCCATTCATCTGTGGTGGGGCATCTAGGTTGTTTCCATATCCTAGCTATTGCGAACAGTGCTGCAATAAACATGGAGGTGCACGTGTCCTTGTATATTGGTTCCTGTTGTTCAGGGTAGATGCCTAGAAGTGGTATGACTGGGTCGTAAGGGAGGTCAATCTTTAGCTTTCTAAGGACCCTCCAGACTGCTTTCCAAAGTGGTTGTATGAGTGTACATTCCCACCAGCAGTGTAATAGCATTCCTCGTTCTCCACATCCCCTCCAGCATTTGTCGTTGGCTGATTTGTGGATGTGGCCTATCTACTTTTATGACTGTTTAATTAGATTCAAACATGTTAATAGACAGATAAATAACATGGACAGGCCAGATTCTGGCTCAATTTCCTTTAGTAAGTCAGTATGTTAGGAAAAGAGTTAAGAAAATCATTGTAAATCTGTCCATCCTTTCTATCTATAAACACAGTACAATTAAAAAAGATGCCAGCTAGATTTTTTAGGTATTTGGTAAACATATGATGTGAGTAGGCAGAGCTAATTTTTAAAATCCAGAGTACAGAGGTGTTAGTGTGTGCTGTAAAGCCTTGGTAAAGACGGGGACACATGAGTGGACAGTGAAGTTCTTGGGGATGCCCGTGTGGCAGTGGAGTTCCCCAGACCCACAGGGTCAGGAGACTGCGCTCTGGGAGGCGATCAGTGATGGCTGGGTCCGTTCCTTAGGATGGCGTCGGTGTCTTTTCTGATGCAGTATTGGGCGGTGTGTGACTTGAAAACATCTTTTTTCCTGTGTGCATATTGATGTGTTAGCTTGGACTCAGACTCTTGGGCCTACCAGGAGTGTTTAATATTTTCTCCTGAGAAATCTTGAAGCAGCTGAGTGTTACAATTTTGTTCTGTGTATTTTTATTAGCTACAGAATCTTGCTATTTTACTCATACTAATCTGCAAGTCCTGTAATTATCGCAAAAAAAAAAAAGTACTCTGGCAAATTAAACCCACTTCTCAATGCAGGCTTAATAGGAAAGAGAGCTATTTTGAAAGCTCAGTGGATTATAAACACTGCTTTACAGAACATACTACATCCCCTTGTGCTTTGAGGTGCAGCCTTTCACAGTGGAACAGGTTCCCTGACACTACCTAGGCATGTTTTCATCTTTAATTTTCCTATTGACCTCATTACCTTCAGAGTTCCTGACTGAATGCTGCACGTGGGCAGCCGCAGTGGACAGCGAGGACTTGGTGTCACACTGGAGGACAGCGGGGACTTGGTGTCACAGCGGAGGACAGCGAGGACTTGGTGTCACTGGAGGACAGCGGGGACTTGGTGTCACACTGGAGGACAGCGGGGACTTGGTGTCACAGTGGAGGACAGCGGGGACTTGGTGTCACACTGGAGGGCAGCGGGGACTTGGTGTCACAGCGGAGGACAGCGGGGACTTGGTGTCACAGTGGAGGACAGCGGGGACTTGGTGTCACAGCGGAGGACAGCGAGGACTTGGTGTCACACTGGAGGACAGCGAGGACTTGGTGTCACTGGAGGACAGCGGGGACTTGGTGTCACACTGGAGGGCAGCGGGGACTTGGTGTCACTGGAGGACAGCGGGGACTTGGTGTCACACTGGAGGGCAGCGGGGGCTTGGTGTCACACTGGAGGACAGCGGGGACTTGGTGTCACTGGAGGACAGCGGGGACTTGGTGTCACACTGGAGGACAGCGGGGACTTGGTGTCACACTGGAGGGCAGCGGGGACTTGGTGTCACACTGGAGGACAGCGGGGACTTGGTGTCACACTGGAGGACAGCGGGGACTTGGTGTCACAGCAGAGGACAGCGGGGACTTGGTGTCACACTGGAGGACAGCGGGGACTTGGTGTCACACTGGAGGACAGCGGGGACTTGGTGTCACACTGGAGGGCAGCGGGGACTTGGTGTCACAGTGGAGGACAGCGGGGACTTGGTGTCACAGTGGAGGACAGCGGGGACTTGGTGTCACAGTGGAGGACAGCGGGGACTTGGTGTCACACTGGAGGACAGCGGGGACTTGGTGTCACAGTGGAGGGCAGCGGGGACTTGGTGTCACAGTGGAGGACAGCTGGGACTTGGTGTCACAGCGGAGGACAGCGGGGACTTGGTGTCACAGCGGAGGACAGCGGGGACTTGGTGTCACAGCGGAGGACAGCGGGGACTTGGTGTCACAGTGGAGGACAGCGGGGACTTGGTGTCACAGTGGAGGACAGCGGGGACTTGGTGTCACAGTGGAGGACAGCGGGGACTTCTTGTGCACAAGGGAGTGCATATGGACCACATTGGAGATCTGGGCTGTTAACACAAGCACCATTGGACAGTAATTGAAAGAGCAGTACTAGGTTATGGGCAGTAGCCATGAACAGAACCTGTGGATCCAAAGTAACAGACAACTGCTTAGCATAATTTGAGATGCTGAATAACCCACAAAAAAATAACTTTGAAGAAAAAGAATCAAAATGTAGTCTTGGATGTTTTGATTCCTGAAGCTAGAACAGTAAGAGAAACTGTGAATGTAGACGTCTAAAACAAGTACCTGCAGGACTCAGGGAGACCAAGAGCTGCTTTTAGAGAACTGTTAAGACAGATGCCCTGTATGGTAAACTAAAGTGATTCCAGGACTCTCCATTATGCCTGAACTCTCATAGACGGTGAAGACCCAGTGTGCTATTCTGTCCTGGCCCCTTGCAGCCCAGGACACAGGTACAGCCCGTCGCTGTGGACAGCAGAACAGCGCACTCCGTCTGTGTAAAAAATATATATCTATATCTATCTATACACACACACGCGCGTGCGTGTGCGCACGCATACATATCGATGTGGTTGTACAGAGGAGTCGTCATTCAACAAAGCAGTTGAATACATATGCGTCTTGCTCAATGTCACCCCTTTCAACATTCTCACCCCATTACCCACCCTCCCTCTCCTCACTTTTCCTAACTTTTTAGGAAACATGTTGAACTTTTTTTGACATTTAACAAAGCAGTTTACGACTATCATGCATTTTTATCTGTGTCACCATTTCATCATTCCTCTCCCCTTCAGCCCACCCCTTCCTTTAATTTTCTTAATTTTGCAGCATAGACAGTGAATTCTTGCCCATATTCTTCCCCCCTCCCTCTTCATTTGGACAGCCCCCTCTAAGCACGGTGCTCTGGGGACTCCTCACACGCGAGGGATGCTTGCTGAAGTGGGTGCAGTGCAGGCTCTGTGTTGGTTTGGTCATACCGTTGCCTCTGGCCACACCCCTGGCCTTCTGACCAGCACTTGGCAGCTTCTCACAACTGCATCTGCACAGGCAGGGTCCTCCTGACCTGTCTGACTACAGCAGCTTGTAATCAGAAATCACCTTGTTGATTTGTGGACACATCTGTAGTCGGTCTCTCCTCACCCGGAACAGAGTCTGAGCTCAGGACATAAACCACACCGGTCTCCTGGCATCATGGCACATGCATCTCCAGTGTTGAGAACTCAGTAGGTTCTCAAGGACCATCTGTGAGTGGGTCACGAAAAGAAGGAAGTGGATCAGGTGTGGAGGTTTCCATAAAGGCAGGACAGTAAATCTGCTTTATGGAGGCCTTTGTCAACTATTCTTCTTATAAAAACATCCTTTGGCCTTACAGAAGACAGCTTCTACATTTTTAAAACTAAAAACAGAAAATAAAGAAAAATGCAAGCAAAACTAACCTCAGGTAGGAGGTGGTTCAGAGCCGTAGCCGTCAGCCCTGCTTTTAGAAGGAAGGTTATGACTGCAGTTACCCTTGCGTCTGACTTGGGCAGGGGAGGAGGACTGAAGTGGCAGGGCGGGGCAATTTCCTCCCGCAGTCCCTCCACTCGGGTTTCCTGGAGCAGCGCTTTCCCCGCCACCGGAGTCCTCCACACCTCCCACCTTTTCCTCCTGGTAGATTGTTCTAGGTCCCTGTCAGAAGATTTCCCTATGGAATTGGAATTGGGCCACTAAAATTGAGTGAATGAGGTGTGGGTGGTGGCTTGAAGTAAACTATTTGGGTCCATCCGTGACAAAGTCAGATGCAACCTCATACTGTTAGATTGTGAGGATGCCACAATAAAAAGCAAGATCCCTGGTGTGCCCAGGGTGAAATCTTGGTGTTTCTTTAGCATGGGCATCCAGTTGCCTGGTAGTGTCTCTATGCTGACAAAGCATCCCCAGAAGAGCTCAAAGAAACTCAGAAAGAAGGAGACAGACAGAACCCCAGCCCCAAAGCCAGAGGGCTCAGGACTGGCTGTGGTGAATTTGATCAAAGCACATTGTGTTCCTATGTGGACATACCAGAATGAAACCGCTTTGTAGAATTCATTAGAATGATTTGCCATTTGATTTGGGGTGACTACATTGTCACAATGAAATTTCCCCTCCCACATGACTGATGTATGTTAATTGAGAAACACTGATTGGCGCAAGTGGACTAGCACCTGTCTTACAGGTGTGAAGCCCTGACTTCAGCCCCCAGGACTGCCAAAACAAGAAATGGCGTTCGTCCTCAGGGAGAGAAATCTAGTGGAGAGATGAGACACAGAGAGCATTAGATAATAACTAACATTAATTAAGGTAAGGTTCGGTAAGGAAAACATGACAGTGTGTCTAAGATGATTTTCTTCAGTTCAATTTAAATTCATTGAAGACAAAATGAAAATAGATGCTAAGGAAATAATGGTTACTGTCTCAGAAAAGCTTCAGTAGTAAATTTTGACAAAATAGCTTTCATCTGAACCCTTCTTCCCTCTTACCATCTAGCAGATTTCAGACCCTCTCCCTAAGTCAGATCTGTACAGATGCGTGAGGAGTTAGCCACTGGTGTTTTTCCAGGAGACAGCGACAGCCCTCAGAGCATCTGAAAGGTATTCAGTGCAGCCCCGATGATGAGATGGGGTCCCTGGTGTGCTCAGGTGAAATCTTGGCGTTTCTTCAGTATGGGCGTCGGGTACCAGTTGCCTGGTATGTCTCTATGCTGACAAAAACATCCTCCGAAGAGCAGTCCCCAGGGACTTGCGTGATGGGGTGCATCTGGGATTCATTTTATCTGAGCTAACCTTTGTAGAAATGACATCTTCTGGGAACGCCTTCCTCAAGATCTTCGCAACCTGAAGTGGAAACAGCCCTCCCTGCATTAAGTCTGTCAGGACGTTTTAGTTGTAAGCTTGTAAAAGCAATAAGCTTATTAAGATTTATTATTTTTATTATATTTTTATCAACACATCATTCTAAGAGGAAATGAAGACGGACAGTGAAAGCACAGTGAACACCGTTGCCTGGATTGTCAGTGTGCAGACATCAGTCCACTCTTCTCCATCTGCTCTTCACCCCTCAGCCAAGTGACACAGGGTTGGACACAGGTTTCTGATCCCCACATCTGGGCTGGGGCCTTTGCCTTTCTAACCAGTCCCCAGTGACGGCTGCTCAGATCCTGAGTCCTGAGTGAATTCGCCCCGGGCCACTGTGGCCTGGTCATCAGCCAGGTCTGAGCACAGTGCCTGTGACTGCTTGGACCACCGGAACTGGAGGAAGAAAAGTCTGTGATGGTTTCCTGGTGAACCCTGCTGCGTGGCCACACACTGTTGTCACTGAGGTGGTGTTTTCTATTTCTGTATCCTCAGACAGCTGCTGCTTAGGTCTCTGAGGCTTGGCAGTCAGGAGCAGGGTCAGGTGAGACTCTCCTCAGGTTGGTCTGGTCCTCAGGTTCAGTGGTTGGGACTGACCACAGGCAGGAAGCACTCACGCAGTACAACATGCATGAGCCCCGAAAACACTGTGCCAAGTCAAAGGAGACCTTGCAGAGTCGGATTTTATTCACAGGGAGCAACACGGAACTCTGCATAGAAAGGTACAGACATAAACCTGACCAGACAGGGAAAAATGATTTCTAGGGCTGGAGACCTGGCTCAAGTGATAGAGTACCTGTCTAGCAAGTGCAAAGCCCTAAGTTCAAATCCCAGTACTTCAATAAAAAAAAAATCTAGCTTCTCTGAGGAAGCAGTCTGTAAAATTAATTCAAGTTCTCTAGTATAATAAGAAGTGGGAAGAAACCCCCAGCTTGGAATGAAATGTGAGGCTGGGGCTCCAGAAAGCAGGTGAAAAGAAATAAGTTGTCCTTTGCCAAGGTGCACAGATGGTACTGAGAGCAGAGTGGCATTTCCTCTCAGCTACAGGAGGAAGCTGGAAAGGAGGTTTGAAGAGGATGGCCCGGAATAGCCCAGGCCTTCTTGTTGGATACACAGAGAGGAAAGCAAACGCCACAGAAGGGGGACATGTCCCCAGATCCCACTGTCTTAGAGCTGGCTCATTAACTGAGATGTTCAGGAAACGTCTTCCAAGAACCCGGAATGGCTCCCAACGCTGTAATCAGATATGGTGCTGGGTTGGAACAGCACCAGAGTCCTCCCCCTCCCCCCCGCCAGTGCTCAAAGGGCTCGTTGTCCAGTGGAAACTGCCCGGCCTTCAGATGACCACCATGATAGAAGGCACACTGCAGTCACCACAGAGGGACAGGTAAATGGCCTGGCCCAGAGGCTGCTTCCTGCAGAGACTGGCTGAGCAAGCACGGCCAAAAGGTAGCCCAGAGGGAGAGGGAGCACTTACCCAGCATGTGCAAGGCCGCAGCACATGCATGCACAGGCACAACAACAGCGGCACTGAGGCACTCAGGATGGGGAGGGTGCTCCCACCTGGGCCGTGTCCCAAGTCCCTTTGGCTTTGTGTTCTTCGATAGGCTCTCCGGGTTTTGCTCAGGCTATCTGCCTTCTGAGTAGCTAAGATGACAGGTGGACCACCTTGGCCAAGAAGACTCTTCAAGCAGTGGGGACGTAGCCAGAGCCCCTGGGCTTGTCCATTGCAGCAAGGCCTTTGGTTGGCCCAGGCCATGTGGAGTTGGCCCTGTCCTCTTACTGAGTGGGACAGTCAGCCAGAGATGTGAGGACGGTGTCCGGTCGCAGTTAGGAGCAGGTGGGGCCTCAGCAGGCCACCACTGGCAGAAGCCTGGCATCTCCATTTCCTCTGCCCTCCAGTTCTAGAACTTGGTGTTGCCGTTTGCTTCCTAATTTTGCTAGGCTCCATGTGGTCTCTCAATTCAGTTCCTACCATCACGTGTATACCCCATTCATTGCAGTAAGTATTCTGGCTCCAAGGCCAAACAGACAAAAACGTAGATAAAATAAAAACAAAAAACAAAGCCCTGCAGATGGGGAAGATGAAAGCAACTCAGAGATGACAGAGAGGAGGGTGGAGGTCTAAAGGTAAGGGGCAGCCAGGAGGGAGAAGAGCCTGATGAGGAAGGCAGCGGGGTAGCATCGAAGCCATAGAAAGACTTGGAGGGAAGTTGTGTCCGTACTCTTGGCATGACGCAGCAGCAGCCCTCCAAGACTGGTCCAGGCCCCTTTCATGCTCCTGAACACCACCACACTCCCAAGATGGCTCCTTCTGTAGACATCCCATGCGGACGTGGTGATGTCCCAGAAAATATGACCCATTAGTGATGCTTTGCCTCTCCACCCCTCAGCTTTCCCAGTGTGAAGGCATCTGGTCATCTGGTGAAGAGGGAGAGGCCTGCTCAGCTATGGGGACTCTGCACTCACCCAGGGGTGAGGGCCAGGGGTGGGCAGGGTCAAGAGCTGGACTGCTGGCCAGCAACCTCAGTAGCAGTGGAACTCACCCACAGCTGAAGCCCTTGCTGACCAGAGACCAGAAAACAGGGTCAGTGCAGAGAGCGGAGCACCGAGGACGGGGCTCAAGGAGCACCAAGGCTGAGTGGGAGGCGGCTGCTTTGGAGAAGAGCCGCAGTCGGGTGTGCCCTCAGCCGGACCCACCAGAGGGCACCCCCGTTAGCTGGTCATGAGGCAGCCACTGGGTTCTCTAACTCTTCATTTTCTTACCTGTAGAGAAAATAATTACACCTCTTTCATCAGTACTGTTAAGAGCAGGGGTTAAATACTGTAGTTAGCATAGGACATTTAGTAGGTTGAGGTGATTAAATTATTAGCATTAATGATGATCTGCTTCAAAGATGTGATAGAAATGAAAAGAGAAAAGGATGTTTAAAAATACCTCCAATGATGCCGGCAGTGGCCAGCGGCGGGCTCTTGGTGTTGCTGAAGTAAGAATCTCGTGTCAGAAGCTCAGAGGAATTTTGAAAGAAGGTTTATTGGAAGAAAACCAGGTGAAAAGGCCAAGCCACACACTAAAGATGGTGAGGACTGGAACCCACACACCTCCAGCACCCCAAGCCCTTGGGCTGTGCGTTAGGTCAGACATGTTCATTTTGTGTACTCAGTTTTCCAAGAAGTGGAGGACAGTGTGGTTTTGCCTAGCCAGGGCCTCCCAGATCCTGGCTCCCAGTCCCTCCGGCATGGTCTGGGCATCCCAGCAGGGCGGCAGGCCCCACTGGAGGGTTAGAAGCAGGTGGGGCCGGGTCAGCCGCGGCACCAGGCTGTTTGTGAAGCAGGATGTTTGGCCGCTGCTCCGGATGTGGAGTGGCACCCTTCTGCCCCCCGACCCCATCGCAACAGCTGTCAGCCAGAAGTCAGGTCAGGTAAGCACCCTCAGGAAGTGCCTGAGCTGCCGTGGTCACATGCCCAGTGGTGGCTGTTGGCTCGTGTTGGACTAGAGGTCAGCTGAATCCACGAGATGGTATTTACACAAGTTCCTGCCAAACCAGTTCTCTTTCTTTCTTTGTAGCTGACAGCAGGATTTATGCTTTATCTGGTCCACCATATCTAATGATTGGTTTTAGTCAGTATTCTCGCCTGACAAGATCAGTTTGAATCTTGGATCAGTTAGTCTTCTGTTAGGTGGCTTTTCCATTGCTAATATGTCACATGTGTATTCGGTGTTTATGTCTTGTATATTTTTATCCAACCTTATAAATTATGGCAGTTATTTTTCTTTTCTGTTTGAAAGAAAAGTTTCCTCTAAGCTCCGATCAATTTCCCTAACTGTAAGTTAATTATATTTACCTCACATAAGGTTGCAATAAGTAAGTAAATGCCCAACATGCCTAACTCCATCTAGCACATAGGGAACGCTTCAGAACTCTCGTACTTCCTCCCTCCCTTGCTTTGTGAATTTTCTTAAAACATTGTTTTACCATATTGCCCTGCTCACCAGGAGAAAACACATAGAGAACACCGCATCGAACTCCGACTTCACGGAACAGACCAAGCTGAGTTTCTTGCTTTGAATTGGCAGCAGGCCCCTAACCTGCTAGCACCCTAAGACTCCCCTAGCCCCACTTGCTCACAGCGCCTCCTCTGGGTGCCCAGCCCTCTGCAGCCTCAGACAGACCACAGTCAGCGTATCGCCCCTGTGGTGATACACCCGGTCAGCGGAGCCAAAGCCCTACACCAGCTCGGGTACCCGGGTTTCACCACCTCAAACTAGAGTCTTCATTGTTTTGAGTGTCAGCTATCTCAAGCAGATTCCTAGGGCTGAAGAAGTCAGAGAACCTTCTGCATTGTTGAATGTCAGCTAGCTCCTGCGGATGCCAGGCAGTGGAAGGAGCTGGACGTCTTCCGATTCTTGGCTTCTTCCCCAGGTCACACACACGGAACTGTTGACAACATTTAGTGAACCCTTCATGTGCTCCAGCTAGGTGGACAAGGCCTGCTTTCTCATGGGAATCCTTTCTGGAGGGAGAGTAGACAGTCCCAGAGGAGCAAGGCCAGCGCGGGAGGTGAGTGTGATCTTACAAGCCTGGCCAGGTTGGGTATAGAAGTGTCTGCCCAGGGAGGGACAATGGGGAGGGACCAAGGGGAGTTGTGGGGAGGCTGAGGGGGAGGGGCGAGGGGGAGAACAGGGCTCCTCTGGCAGCTCCTTTGTTCGGCCTTGAACTTTGCAACACAGTAAGTATAAAGCCCTTGAACTTTGCAACACAGTAAGTATAAAGGGGGCAGGAGCGATTGTTCACAGACTTGTAATTCCAGCACTGGCGATGCTGGGGCAGGAGGGTCATTAGTTCAAGACCAGCCTGGGATTCAAAGTAAAACTCTGTCTCCAAAACAAAACAAAAAACAAAAAAAGAAAAGTGTTTATCCTATGTTGGTGCTGTGAGCAAAGTTTCCTTGAGTGTTTGTGGTTCCATACTGAACAAGGGACTCAGCCAGTTTGGAAGAGATGTGTGGAAGAGATGCTGAGAAAATGAAGAGAGAGAGAGAGTGTGTGTGTGTGTGTGTGTGTGTGTGTGTGTGTAAGTGCACTCAGGGCCTTTTGGTTCTTAGCTTTTTTGCTCAAGGTTGGTGCTCTACTACTTGAACCATACCTTCAGTTTCTGCTTTTTGCTGTCTTAACTGGGCATCCAGCATTAATAAGCTATTTTGTAGAGCAATAAGAATTTTTTAAACATTGGGAAAGTTTACAATTAAATACAGAAATATTTAAGGAAATCACACACATTGTATTAGTATTTTGTGTAAAGAAATCTGTATATTTAGTGCTTTATTTATCATGTTTAAGAGAACATAGCCTATTAGAATAATATATTAGATGTGTAGCAGTCATTTAAAATATGTAATCTAAGCAATTGATTTACATTTGTGATTTTTAAGTGGAACTATTTCAAAATGTAAATTCACCATTAGACATTTAAAATAACTTAAGATTAGCATATTTATAGGATTAATTTATTTGGTATATATGAATTACTTAAGTAATTGGAAAGGATGTTTTGTCAGCCAGACAACTGAGGTACTTAACAAAAAATGAGTGTATTAAATTGATAAATGCAGCTAAAATATTTAAAGTAGGTTAATTAAAGAAATTTGTAAATGTGACCAAACATCAATCAGAAGTCTCCTTAAGAAGATTGTTCAGAGTTAACTATATCTATAGCATTTGTGTTGCATTTACAAATTTACCCCTTTGGGTTTTGATTTTGCCAAGTCACATATTAATTCTTAAAGCCAGTGACCTTGGACAGCGTTGTAACGCAGAGTTCACGCTGACTATGCCTGTGTACTCAGCGGCAGGTCAGGAGGGGTGGGTGGGGAGAGACTGTCCAGAACAAGCCTGGGGCCCCTCCTCACTCCTGTGGGGACCCCCTCCTCTGCCCCTGCCCTCGCTCTGCCCTGGGTGGGTCACAGGGTACGCTGCCTTAGTACCAGCATGGCAGGCTCTCCCCTCCGAGAATCCTGGCGCTGTGTCTTGGCCTTTCTGTATCAACTCTTCCACGGCCCAGGGACCCTAAGGACCACAGACCAAGACTGATTGTGACTGCATTAAGCAAGGACATGGAGGCCTGTGAGGTCCTGGACATATGGGTGCTCGGCGTGGAAGAACAGGGTGTAGACACCCCTCTCCAATGGCAGCCTAGCCCTACACGGGGGTGGGACCTTCCTCCTCCCTTGGCACCCAAGTTGGAGGCCTCCCCCCTGCCCTGGCACCAAGCGGGGGCTCTACCCCACTGTCGGCAGCGTCTGCTTGAAGTCTGTTCTAAGACTGGGCAGTGGCAGAGCCTTGCTCACATTGGGACTAAAGTATGCTGAATTACATGTTCCGCATTCACTCCCACTGGAAAAGCTGGCATCTTGTTGACTGGAGGCTCACTGGAGGAAGAGGAGGAGGAGGAGGAGGAATGTGATTTAACAAAGAGTGCTACAGAGATATGTACAGACCAGCTGCCCATCCACCAGGAGCAGGTGTCCAGATGGAGGAAAGCACTTACAGTATCTCCAATAAAGACCAAAGATTGACCAATATTGGAACATTGAACACAGAGCCAGGAAAGAGGAGCAGGGAGGTGTGAACTCTTGATCTATGAATGCTCCAAGAAGAGGCTGCACAGGTCCAAGCCCTCTTAGGGGAAGGACTAACTGACATGGTTTCTGGTTTTGAGGATTCATGAATAGTGGCAGAATGTGACATGGTTTGTTTGGTTTGCTTTTTTGTTGGTTGTGAGCTTGAACTTGGGGCCTGGGCACTGTCCCAGAGCTTTTTTTCTCAGCAATAGCTATACTACTTGAGCCACAGCCCCACTTCTAGTTTTTGAGTGGTTAATTGGAGATAAGAGTATCACAGGGACTTTTCTGCCTGCCTGGCTTCAAACCGCAATCCTCGGATCTCAGATCTCGGCCTCCTGAGTTGCTAGGATTACAGGTGTGAGCCACCAGTCCCGGGCTATGCAACATGTTTTGTGGAAAGGTGACCTTGAAAGACAGGGACAGTTCGGAAGCGTGATTTCTCTCCTCCAGCCCCTCACCTCAGAATCGTTGTAAGAATCACGGCCTCACCTCTGCCCACGTGTCAGTGGCTGGCAGCTGCTGATGGACATCTAACCTTCGGTGACTTCCTCAGTGCTTTTGGAACTCAAAAAAGTAGGCGATTTGTCTTCCAAGTCAAAGGTAGACTTGGAATCTTGATTAACCACAGCCTGAGGAAAAATGGTGGTCGTCAACCCCAAGACCTTCGTATATAGATAGCAGTGACTGGACCAGCAAGATTTAACTGGTTACATTTCCCAACAGTCATATTCTGGTGTTTCAGGTGGACATGAATTTTGGGATGCACTGTTCGGGCTAGTGTACTGGTTTAGTGCTCAAGCCCTGCGCTCCAAGTTCAGCCCAGCACTTGGAAACTTGCAGTGCTGGCTCAGGAGCCGAGTCTCCTTGTCTGCCCCATACAGGAGCAACAAGGCTGTGAGCAGGAGTGCGCCATGGTCTCTGATGGCTTTTGTCACAGTGGAACAAGGGCTGTGGACGGGGAAAACCAGTTACAGCATTTGGGAAGTTGAGTGAAAAGCAATAGGTCCTGAGAGGGAAGGAGATAGAGGGGAGGAGAGAAAGGAGCAGGTGGACCCAGTGTACAGGACCAAATGAGAGTTTGCCAGAGCTGGCGACTTTGCATGGCAGGGCCGAGCAGAAAGCTCTTGGAGGCTCGCCAACACCTGCACAGCAGCCGGTGAGTGGTGGTGAGCCCTGCGAGAGGCAGACCCCGCCCAGACCAGCAGAAGTGCGAGGAGGCTCATCAGTGAGTTACGTCCGTGGGAAGTGCACTGTGTGTTGCAGGATTCCAGGGCACTGACCTGGCCTGCTTTGTTGTGCTTTTAGAAACCATTTGCATCAGGGTCCTTACCTGAGCAGTGGCCCTTTCCCACTGCTGGTGCCTGCCCCCTGCCTTGCTCTCCCCATGTTAGCAGGCTTCCCGCTCTGCTGCTGCAAAACCGTGACTTCTTTTGAACGTGACAGACATTTTGTACCTAAATAAATTACCAAAACATGTGATCACATTAGTGTGCCACGAATTACCTGGACATTTGAGCACATTAGTGTACCATAAATTACCGAAACATTTTTTGTGGACATTTAGGTTTTCCTTTATTTAGCTACACTAAAATAGGCCAGAAATGAAGTCCTTCTATGTAATTGGCGTTTTGTGTAATTTTTACCGAATTGGTGCTTACAATGATACTTAGAACTTGAAAAGTGACAAATGTGTTATTTTTCTAGGTTCTGTGTTTTTCTGGTTTTTATTTCTGTGTGTCTTTTACACACTTCCCTGCTTATATTTTGAGAGGAAGAGATAGGAGAAAGGAAACAGGCTAAAGCAGTTAGATTTTGGTTATCTTTGAATTCTATTTATTCCATTCCTACCCTTCATGTCCAAAGTAATCTAGAAATGACATTATGGTCATGCTAGCCCCTTGGTTGCTTCTTACACAGTAATAGGTTCTTGTTTTATGGTACCCCAGCATTGTCTGTAACCAACAAAAGCAACATGATACCTGGTTTTCCTAGACATAAACAAATCTTGTCATGGTGGGAAAGCAAACGATTTCCTTCCTTCCTTCCTTCCTTCCTTCCTTCTTTCCTTCCTTCCTTCCTTCCTTCCTTCCTTCCTTCCTTCCTTCCTTCCTTGTTGGTTTTGGGGCCTGAACTCTGGGCCTGGACGCTGTCTCTTAGGTCTTCAGCTCAAGGCTAGCGCTCTACCACTTGAGCCACAGCGCCACTTCTGGCTTCTTTGGCTTATGTGATGCTGAGGAATCGAACCCAGGGCCTCATGCATGCAAGGCAAGCGCTCTACCACTGAGCCACCTTCCCAGCCCCCCAACAATTTATTTCTTGACAGGAGAAATGTTGGGTGACACACACTGCATCAGTCGACACCCAGGTCTGCACGCTCTTCCCTTGTACGTCCGCGGGGGTCAGCAGGCTTCCTCGCGGACTTCTCACCAGAGTAAGGTTTTAGAAAGCGTTATTCATATTGTTAGCCTTGGACACCAATTAAGTGGTTCTCAGTCTAACATTGCTTTGTTTGCTTTTTTAGGGAAATCTGCCCACCTTACAAACCTACCAGACCTAACCATCTTGTTTTCCCCTCAGAGGCCTGGCGCTGCTGGTTTCCTGCCGGCTCCTACTTTCAAATGGAAGAATTTCACTTTCTCTTGTTTCTGGAACAGAGAATTCATTGCCCTCCAACCGTTGCCAGCAGTGTCCCTCTCATGTTTTTAAAGTGAAGCCGAACATTACCTATGACCTGCTGGGGCCCGGCCCACAGAGAGCAGTCCGGGTGGTGTGAGGTGTCCGCTCTGCGGCCTGGCGTCCGGGAGGCAGGGCGGGCTGTGTGAGGCCAGCCTCCCCGCCGGGGAGAAGGCCGTCCTGTAAACCAGACAGCCAGGTGACAGAAGTGTGTATAAGGGACTCCATGATTTCCAGATTCAGTGCTTTTCCTCACCACGCTGCACTGCATTCGTGCTCCTGTGTCTGGTAGCAAGGAGGAGTGTGTTCCAGGGATCTCAGAATGGGGTGTGTATTGGCCCTGCTGGTGGCAGGTAGAATCCTCACTCGTTGGCTGTGCTGGGTGAGGAGGGAAATAGTTTTGAAGTTACTTTCTAGGCAGGGTTGAACATTTGGGTTTTCTCTCGGGATTGGCTGTCTATAGTTAACATATACTTTTAATTCTGAGATGATTGTGGAATCACACGCAGTTCTGCCGGGGAGGTTCTGGGTCCTCTGGCCGTGACATCTGTCCACTGCAGTACAGTATGACAATCAGAATGGAGTCCAGCTTCGTAAAAACCCTTCACCGCAGAACCTCCTGTGCTGTTCTTTACAGCCAACCCCCTTGCTGCCTGATGATGGTCACGAATTTATGCTTCATCTCTGTAAGTTTGTCATTTAGTATATTTCTAATACAAATTGACTCACACAGAATAGGAAACCTTTTGCTGACTTTATATATATATATATATATATATATATATATATATTTTAAAATGTTTATGTGTTGTTATTATAAAGGTGATGTACAGAGGGGTTACAGTTATGTAAAGTGTTCATGTGTTGTTACTATAGAGGTGGTGTACAGGGGGTTACAGTTATGTAAGTCAGGTAATTAGTGATGTTAGCATTCTCCCCACCTCTGGTCGTCAGCTCACCCAGTCCTGAGCTTCCCCCTGCCCTGGAGTTCTTGCCAGGGTAGGTGGCCACTCCCACTCTCCGCCCAGACCTACCTGCGTGCAGAATACCTGCCTATTAGCCCCAGAAGGACCACCTGCATGGGGCAGTCCGTGCATTGCTCCCTCCCCCCGGGGGCACTGTCGCCCTCTAATAAATCTTACAAATAAATCTTACCTCCAGGTGGCCTCTGGGACGGCCCGGGATGCCGGGATGTACCCTAACAAGTACATTTCTTTTGAACACCTTCCTTCGCTCGCTCTCCTGGCTTCCCCCATCTCCCCCCGAAGCTGGACAGTTCATTTTCCACATAGTGTCTAGCGAGTACCACTGCTGCTTGTTCAGCCTTTCTCTCACCACTTCTGTGCTTTCCTTACCCTCCCAAAGACAGGTAAACGAATGAACAAGACAAAGGGAAATGAAAACAGAAACAGTAAAAGAGAAAAAAAGCCTCCATTTCCTGGGGTTCATTTCAATAAGATATTTATTGAGCCAGTCCTGGGGCTTGAACTCAGGGCCTGGGCACTGTCCCTGAGCTTCTTTTGCTCAAGGCTAGTACTCTACCCCTTGAGCCACAGCACAAATTCTGGCTTTTTCTGTGTATGTGGTACTCGAACCCAGAGCTTCATGCATGCTAGGCAAGCACTCTGCCACTAAGCCACATTGTGCAACCATGGATGGACCTGTTGCTCAGACATTCTCAATGAGAAATACTTCTTTTTTTCTAACAGAATTACTAGATTTTATTTAAAGTTTGAGTCTATAGAGCTCTTTATATATGCTAGATAATAGTCCCTTGTTGGTTTCATGGTTTGAAAATCATTTTTACCAGTCTAAAGCTTGTATTTTTATTCTCTTGTAAGTGCTTTTCAGAAAAGTTCTAATTTTGAGGCCCAATATATGATTCCTTTTTATTGCATGCTTTTGGCATGAAATTCCATAACTTTATGCCTAGCATGTGATCCTGAAGAAGATGCTGATGATTATCTTCTCTCCCTCCCTCCCTCCCTCCCTCCCTCCCTCCCTCCCTCCCTCCTTCCTTCCTTCCTTCCTTCCTTCCTTCCTTCCTTCCTTCTGTCTAGCACTTTATGTTCAGGACCACAGTCACCTGTTTGCTCTACCATATTCTGTCTGAAATAAGTCTTAGCATGTGGAGTCCTTTCCATCCTCGCTTTCTTTATCAAGGACGGAGAGCCAACTGTGGCTCACATCCCTGACGTCCGGTTGCACTTGCAGGCCTGGTCAGTTCATGGCTCTGGCTGCACCACTCTGGTGATGATGCTGCAGCGTGGATGTGGGGCCAGACGGTCCTGGATCAGGCAGTGCCAGCTTGAAATAGCTTGATGGACTTACGCATGCTATTCAATTCATTTGAACTCCATCTCTTCACATCATTCACATCAGGATGAAAATAATAACACTTGTTCCACTGGACTCTTATGAGAAAAAAATGAACAATTTTGTGCAGAATCCTTAGCACACAGAGGACAGGAATGCTAGACTACATTGTTCCATTTTGGCTATTTGAGGCTGGCCTCAAACTCTTGCTCCTCCTGCCTCGGTTTCCCAGGTGTCAGGATTACAGGAATGTGCCATTATATCCAGCCATGATCCTTCCTCCCCCTTAACTGTAACTACTCTACTTCTTTGTATACTTTTTGATTTGAGTCAAAGCTACCAATAGAAAGATGAGGCCATTAGTGAACATTCTAAAAAATAATATTTTCACAGTGTGCTTACTTTCATCAGACTAGAGGCTATTTCTTTTGAGTTTTTCCTTTTGTTAGTGTATATTCATTGTATGGAACAATGGGTTTCATTATGATTTTTATGCATGTATATAATCTATTTGATCAAATTCACATTCCTCCTTCCCCATTAATCTCTTTTGTCTCCACTTCCTCTTTCTCTCTTAAATAGCTTACCTTCTACTTTCATGCCTTATTAAAAAATCTAGAGTCCACACATGGGAGAAAACATGTGGTAGTTATCTTTCTAAATCTAGCTTATTTTATTTAACATGATGAACTCCAGTTCTGTCCATTTTCTTGTGAATATGATTATTGTGTTTATGGCTAAATAATACTTCATTTTTTTGTGAATATGATTTTTGTGTTTCTTTGTGGCTAAGTAATACTTCATGGTGTCACGTTTGCTTTATCCATTCATCCACTGATCACTTGCTGTTGTGAATCATGCTGCATAAAGAGGTGCACAGGTAGCTGGCTATTTGCAGACACTGGTTCTTTCAAGTGTATCACCAGGAGTATAATCAGTTCTAATAGCGCTCTAGAGACTATTTAATTACATGAATATAATGGCCATTCATCCCTTTCATTGAAAATATTTATGAAGTGCCTACCAACTTTAGGCCCAGTACAAGGCACACAATGGAGAACATAATCGTCAAAGTGCTTGGGCCTTAGATGTCTAGTGAGAGGCACACAAAAACCATAGAACCGTGAAGGAAACAACAATACGGAAGGTAGTGCTGGATGTCTTGAGCACATAGAGAAGAGGGAAGGTGAGAGAGGTAGAACTAGGCTTTCTGTTAGAACTTGAATGGGTCAGAGGTGACTGAGTGGACCAAGGATGTGGTATGAACACTCTCACAGCACGCTCTGGATTCCCGGAGGAATCCTACAGAGAGAAATGGGAGGGCCTGAAGTCATCTCAGGAAGGTGCAGAAGGAGGAGGAATGGATGAGTAAGGCCTTACAAGTTGTGTTGGCGAGCTAAACTCAGTAGGAATCAGGAAAGTAAGTAGGAAGGCTGGTGTGGCACCATATGCCTGTAATCCCAGCATTTGGGAGGCAAGGGCTGAAGGTCAGCCTGGGCCATGTGGTAATATTCTGTGAGGGGGAGGGGAGGACAGACACACAGACACAGCAGAAAAGAGGGAGGAAGGCAATGGAACATTGTAAGTGGGGGGGCATGGTCAATTATGACCCTGATTACACGGCAAGAGGAAGACCCACTGCTCCTGCGCAGGGAATGAACAAAGGAGGATGGGAGAGGATGCAGAAAAACCAGGTGTAGCTGAGACCATGGCGGTGATGACAGGGATGTCACTTCATGGCTGCTGGGCAAGGAATTTTCAGAGAAAAGCAGGGTCAGAGATTACATTGGCTCCCATGTGGGAAATTGTGGTGCCTCTAGATGAGGTAGGCCAGGGATGAAGAGACATGATGGGGGAGACTGAGGTGGAGATGCCTGTGTTCTAGAAGGAACTGGAGGTAAGGATTGAAGGTCACGTGTGCACGTGGGAGTACAGACGTCTTTGAGGGTGGTCACAGGTTCTCAGGTCACAGGAGGTGATGGTTCTGAGGCCACAGGAGGTGATGGTCACAGGAGGTGATGGTTCTCAGGTCACAGGAGGTGATGGTTCTCAGGTCACAGGAGGTTATAGTTCTGAGGCCACAGGAGGTGATGGTTCTGAGCATCACAGGAGATGATGGTTCTGAGGTCACAGGAGGTGATGGTTCTCAGGTCACAGGAGGTGATGGTTCTGAGGGTCACAGGAGGTGATGGTTCTGATTTTCTCAGATGATGATGGTTCTGAGGTCACAGGAGATGATGGTTCTGAGGGTCACAGGAGGTGATGGTTCTGAGGTCACAGGAGATGATGGTTCTCAGGTCACAGGAGGTGATGGTTCTGAGGTCACAGGAGATGATGGTTCTCAGGTCACAGGAGGTGATGGTTCTGAGGTCACAGGAGATGATGGTTCTCAGGTCACAGGAGATGATGGTTCTGATTTTCTCAGATGATGATGGTTCTCAGGTCACAGGAGATGATGGTTCTGAGGGTCACAGGAGGTGATGGTTCTGATTTTTTTTAGGAGATGATGGTTCTGAGGGTCACAGGAGATGATACTTCTGATTTTCTCAGGAGTTGATGGTTCTGAGGTATCAGGAGGTGATGGTTCTGAGGGGGATGGTCATAGGAGGTGATGGTTCTGAGGGGGATGGTCACAGGAGATGATGGTTCTAAGGGTCACAGGAGGTGATACTTCTGATTTTCTCAGGAGATGATGGTTCTGAGGTATCAGGAGGTGATGGTTCTGAGGGGGATGGTCATAGGAGGTGATGGTTCTGAGGGGGATGGTCATAGGAGGTGATGGTTCTGAGGGGGATGGTCATAGGAGGTGATGGTTCTGAGGGGGATGGTCATAGGAGGTGATGGTTCTGATTTTTCTCAGGAGGTGATGGTTCTGAGGGGGATGGTCATAGGAGGTGATGGTTCTGAAGGGGGGATGGTCACAGGAGGTGATGGTCCTGATTTTTCTCAGGAGGTGATGGTTCTGAGGGGGATGGTCACAGGAGGTGATGGCTCTGAGATCACAGGAGGTGATGGCTCTGATTTTTCTCAGGAGGTGATGGTTCTGAGGGGGATGGTCACAGGAGGTGATGGCTCTGAGGTCACAGGAGGTGATGGCTCTGATTTTTCTCAGGAGGTGATGGTTCTGAGGGGGATGGTCACAGGAGGTGATGGCTCTAAGCCGGGGGAGACAGTTCTGAGGATGTGTAGAATGAGTACGGGGTTGTGACAGAACCCTAAATAAACCTAACCTTACGAGCCTGATAGTGAGAAACAGAATGGACTCAAACTTGTTCTGGGCTAGGAATTTTTGCACGTCATGTAATTTACAGCTCCTTCTGGGAAGCAGTTAGCATTCCTGATAAAGCGCGCCTTCTGGGAAACTAGGGTTTCACGCCCAGCAGATTGACTAGTCTAATAGCCCTTAACCAAATGGGTTTTGTTTTTTTTCCCTTTGGTATCCTTTCTAAACACGGTGAACCCTTCCTTTTTCCTCATCAAATGTTTCTAACAAACTCTTCCCATTGAATTTTTCCAAACTCTCTTCGAAAGAGAAATATGTGTGGGAGAGAATCAGCAGTGTGGAGGGGTATGGCAGGACTCCGTGGTGCGGCTGTGGAGGCATGAGACATTGTAGGAGTCATGTCCTGAGTGGCCAGTGCCTGCAGATGCAGGCAGGTCAGCTCCAGCAGGGACACGAATTGGGCAGCGCCTCAGCAAGAGCAGTGTCCAGAGTGACCTGAGCAAATTCTGTTCCTCGGCATTGACCAAGGTGTGAGCCAGAGTTCAGGAATTCTTTCAAAAAGTGTGGTCTGAAAGAGGAGGAAGAGGAAGAGAGCTTCGAGAAGGAATAATAAGCGATAATAACCAAGTGTATTTGGGAAGGAGTCCATAGGCAGACAAGGCTGGTGTTGAGTTGGGAGAGCCCAGGCATCCAGGGTCCTGAGTGTCTGTGGGGTTGGAGGCCAGGCGTCCAGGGTCCCGTGTGTCTGTGGGGTTGGAGGCCAGGCGTCCAGGGTCCCGTGTGCCTGTGGGGTTGGAGGTCAGGCGTCCAGGGTCCCGAGTGTCTGTGGGGTTGGAGGTCAGGCGTCCAGGGTCCCGTGTGTCTGTGGGGTTGGAGCCCAGGCGTCCAGGGTCCCAAGTGTCTGTGGGGTTGGAGGTCAGGCGTCCAGGGTCCCGTGTGTCTGTGGGGTTGGAGGTCAGGCGTCCAGGGTCCCGTGTGTCTGTGGGGTTGGAGCCCAGGCGTCCAGGGTCCGGTGTGTCTGTGGGGTTGGAGGTCAGGCGTCCAGGGTCCCGTGTGTCTGTGGGGTTGGAGGTCAGGCGTCCAGGGTCCCGTGTGCCTGTGGGGTTGGAGCCCAGGCGTCCAGGGTCCCGTGTGTCTGTGGGGTTGGAGGTCAGGCGTCCAGGGTCCCGAGTGTCTGTGGGGTTGGAGGTCAGGCATCCAGGGTCCTGTGAGTCTGTGGGGTTGTAGGTCAGGCATCCAGGGTCCTGTGAGTCTGTGGGGTTGGAGGTCAGGTGTCCAGGGTCCTGTGTGCCTGTGGAGTTGGAGGTCAGGTGTCCAGGGTCCTGTGAGTCCTGGGGTGGGAGGTCAGGCGTCCAGGGTCCCGTGTGCCTGTGGGGTTGGAGGTCAGGCGTCCAGGGTCCCGTGTGTCTGTGGGGTTGGAGGTCAGGCGTCCAGGGTCCCGAGTGTCTGTGGGGTTGGAGGTCAGGCATCCAGGGTCCTGTGAGTCTGTGGGGTTGTAGGTCAGGCATCCAGGGTCCTGTGAGTCTGTGGGGTTGGAGGTCAGGTGTCCAGGGTCCTGTGTGCCTGTGGAGTTGGAGGTCAGGTGTCCAGGGTCCTGTGAGTCCTGGGGTTGGAGGTCAGGTGTCCAGGGTCCCGAGTGTCTGTGGGGTTGGAGGTCAGGCATCCAGGGTCCTGTGAGTCTGTGGGGTTGTAGGTCAGGCATCCAGGGTCCTGTGAGTCTGTGGGGTTGGAGGTCAGGTGTCCAGGGTCCTGTGTGCCTGTGGGGTTGGAGGTCAGGCGTCCAGGGTCCCGTGTGCCTGTGGGGTTGGAGGTCAGGCGTCCAGGGTCCCGTGTGTCTGTGGGGTGGGAGGTCAGGCGTCCAGGGTCCCGTGTGCCTGTGGGGTTGGAGGTCAGGCGTCCAGGGTCCTGTGAGTCCTGGGGTGGGAGGTCAGGCGTCCAGGGTCCCGTGTGCCTGTGGGGTTGGAGGTCAGGCATCCAGGGTCCTGTGAGTCCTGGGGTGGGAGGTCAGGCGTCCAGGGTCCCGAGTGTCTGTGGGGTTGGAGGTCAGGCATCCAGGGTCCTGTGAGTCTGTGGGGTTGTAGGTCAGGCATCCAGGGTCCTGTGAGTCTGTGGGGTTGGAGGTCAGGCGTCCAGGGTCCCGAGTGTCTGTGGGGTTGGAGGTCAGGCGTCCAGGGTCCCGTGTGTCTGTGGGGTTGGAGCCCAGGCGTCCAGGGTCCCAAGTGTCTGTGGGGTTGGAGGTCAGGCGTCCAGGGTCCCGTGTGTCTGTGGGGTTGGAGGTCAGGCGTCCAGGGTCCCGAGTGTCTGTGGGGTTGGAGGTCAGGCATCCAGGGTCCTGTGAGTCTGTGGGGTTGTAGGTCAGGCATCCAGGGTCCTGTGAGTCTGTGGGGTTGGAGGTCAGGTGTCCAGGGTCCTGTGTGCCTGTGGAGTTGGAGGTCAGGCATCCAGGGTCCTGTGAGTCCTGGGGTGGGAGGTCAGGCGTCCAGGGTCCCGTGTGCCTGTGGGGTTGGAGGTCAGGCGTCCAGGGTCCTGTGAGCCCTGGGGGGGGGGGAGGTCAGGTGTCTACAGAGATGCCGAAGGAGCAAGAAGGAAGCTCTGAGCTGGACCCTTGGGGGAAGGGGACAGGCAGGGAACCAAGAGTGCTCTCTGCATTCTGGAGACGGGGACTGTGGATGCTGTGTTCAGGAGCCAGGCAGCACGGGCTGGCTATTTTCTCCAGAAGGGTCTACCGGTCCAGATTTGGGTATGAAGACGACTACAATAATTGAATTGATTGTTCTGGAAGTGTGTGCCAGGGGAACCAATGAATTTCTGCGTTGTTTTTTTTCCCTCTCTGTCCATCCTTTGAGTTTTCATGTGTGGTTTCTGGCCCAGGCCTGCTTTCTTTTTTTCTTTTCCCAGGGAGCTCTGAAGGGTGCCGTGAGTCTCAGCCGTCTTGGCGGCTGCACGTCGTGCCATTAGTGCCCTGCAACAATTGTAAGGCCGTTGATCTCTATCTTGCAGCTGCTAGAATTACTTTAAACATTTTCTGGTTACTGTGTACAAAGTTCCAAAGAGTACATACAACTAACCTTTAGATCATGAACTGTCTTACCTAGTTATCCATATTGTTCTTAGGCAATAAAAAATGCTGTCTCTGTGTTTTCATACTGACAACCGTGTTTGTCAGTAAGCTTTGTTCATTTCTTCAGAGGAATGAGAAACTGCATATGTGTCTCTGCTCTTCATTTCAACACAAACAGAATTTTAGTGCTAGGAGTGGAACTCAGGCTACAGAATGCTCACTCCACATCCAACAGTCTGTCTGTGATTCTGTACTACAGATAAACAGCCCAAGTGAAGTGATGAGTGGTACCAGAGGTTAAGTGTGCATGGCTTCAGGCAGGAGTGCGAGTGTTCTGTGTCATGGGAGCCTCTGGCGTCAAGGGCATGTGGCGCATCATCATTGCCTGGCCGGCGGCCATGGAGTGTCTTCCTCTCTCCACACCGCCTGGTCTCCTGTCTCCCCTGCAGTGTGTCCACACACCTGGACGCAATTCTAAGGCCTCAGCCTGGGGCTGGGTGAGCAAGGGGGGACGGGTGGGGACGGGTGGAGGAGGGGTGTCAATGTAGGAGTGTCAGGGTAGGGGAGGGGTAACGAGGGGAGGGGTATGCTGTAGGGGAGGGGTTTCAGTGGAGGGGAAGAGTGTAGGCGAGGGAGTCGGTGAAGGGGGTGTCAGTGCAGGGGTAACTACGTGGAGGGGTGACTGTAGGGAGGGGTGACTGTAGGGTGACTGTAGGCAGGGTGGACTAGGAGAGGGGTGACTGTAGTGGAGGGGTGACTGTAGTGGAGGGGTGACTGTAGTGGAGGGGTGACTGTAGTGGAGGGGTGACTGTAGGGGAGGGGTGACTGTAGGGAGGGGTGACTGTAGGGGAGGGGTGACTGTAGTGGAGGGGTGACTGTAGTGGAGGGGTGACTGTAGTGGAGGGGTGACTGTAGTAGAGGGGTGACTGTAGTGGAGGGGTGACTGTAGTGGAGGGGTGACTGTAGGGGAGGGGTGACTGTAGGGGAGGGGTGACTGTAGTAGAGGGGTGACTGTAGGGGAGGGGTGACTAGTGGAGGGGTAACTAGTGGAGGGGTGACTGTAGGGGATGGGTGACTGTAGGGGAGGGGTGACTAGTGGAGGGGTGACTGTAGTAGAGGGGTGACTGTAGGCAGGGTGGACTAGGAGAGGGGTGACTGTAGTGGAGGGGTGACTGTGGGGAGGGGTGACTGTAGTGGAGGGGTGACTGTAGGGGAGGGGTGACTGTAGGGAGGGGTGACTGTAGTGGAGGGGTGACTGTAGGGGAGGGGTGACTAGTGGAGGGGTGACTGTGGGGAGGGGTGACTGTAGGGGAGGGGTGACTAGTGGAGGGGTGACTGTGGGGAGGGGTGACTGTGTGGAGGGGTGACTCTGGGGTGACTGTAGTGGAGGGGTGACTGTAGGGAGGGGTGACTGTAGGGGAGGGGTGACTAGTGGAGGGGTGACTGTGGGGAGGGGTGACTGTGGGGAGGGGTGACTCTGGGGTGACTGTAGTGGAGGGGTGACTGTAGTGGAGGGGTGACTGTAGTGGAGGGGTGACTGGGGATGGGTGACTGGGGAGGGGTGACTAGTGGAGGGGTGACTGTGGGGAGGGGTGACTGTAGTGCAGGGGTGACTGTGGGGAGGGGTGACTCTGGGGTGACTGTAGTGCAGGGGTGACTCTGGGGTGACTAGTGCAGGGGTGACTCTGGGGTGACTGTAGTGCAGGGGTGACTCTGGGGTGGCTCTGGGGTGACTGTAGTGCAGGGGTGACTCTGGGGTGACTCTGGGGTGACTAGTGCAGGGGTGACTCTGGGGTGACTCTGGGGTGACTGTAGTGCAGGGGTGACTCTGGGGTGACTCTGGGGTGACTGTAGTGCAGGGGTGACTCTGGGGTGACTCTGGGGTGACTGTAGTGCAGGGGTGACTCTGGGGTGACTCTGGGGTGACTGTAGTGCAGGGGTGACTCTGGGGTGACTCTGGGGTGACTGTAGTGCAGGGGTGACTCTGGGGTGACTCTGGGGTGACTGTAGTGCAGGGGTGGCTCTGGGGTGACTCTGGGGTGACTGTAGTGCAGGGGTGACTCTGGGGTGACTGTAGTGCAGGGGTGACTCTGGGGTGACTGTAGTGCAGGGGTGACTCTGGGGTGACTCTGGGGTGACTGTAGTGCAGGGGTGACTCTGGGGTGACTCTGGGGTGACTGTAGTGCAGGGGTGACTCTGGGGTGACTCTGGGGTGACTGTAGTGCAGGGGTGACTCTGGGGTGACTCTGGGGTGACTGTAGTGCAGGGGTGACTCTGGGGTGACTCTGGGGTGACTGTAGTGCAGGGGTGGCTCTGGGGTGACTCTGGGGTGACTGTAGTGCAGGGGTGACTCTGGGGTGACTGTAGTGCAGGGGTGACTCTGGGGTGACTTTGGGGTGACTGTAGTGCAGGGGTGACTCTGGGGTGACTGTAGTGCAGGGGTGACTCTGGGGTGACTCTGGGGTGACTGTAGTGCAGGGGTGACTCTGGGGTGACTGTAGTGCAGGGGTGACTCTGGGGTGACTGTGGTGCAGGGGTGGCTCTGGGGTGACTCTGGGTGACTGTAGTGCAGGGGTGACTCTGGGGTGGCTCTGGGGTGACTGTAGTGCAGGGGTGACTCTGGGGTGACTCTGGGGTGACTAGTGCAGGGGTGACTCTGGGGTGACTGTAGTGCAGGGGTGACTCTGGGGTGACTCTGGGGTGACTAGTGCAGGGGTGACTCTGGGGTGACTCTGGGGTGACTGTAGTGCAGGGGTGACTCTGGGGTGACTGTAGTGCAGGGGTGACTCTGGGGTGACTCTGGGGTGACTGTAGTGCAGGGGTGACTCTGGGGTGACTCTGGGGTGACTGTAGTGCAGGGGTGACTCTGGGGTGACTCTGGGGTGACTCTGGGGTGGCTCTGGGGTGACTCTGGGGTGACTGTAGTGCAGGGGTGGCTCTGGGGTGACTCTGGGGTGGCTCTGGGGTGACTCTGGGGTGGCTCTGGGGTGACTCTGGGGTGGCTCTGGGGTGGCTCTGGGGTGACTGTGGTGCAGGGGTGGCTCTGGGGTGACTGTAGTGCAGGGGTGACTCTGGGGTGACTCTGGGGTGACTCTGGGGTGGCTCTGGGGTGACTGTGGTGCAGGGGTGGCTCTGGGGTGACTGTGGTGCAGGGGTGGCTCTGGGGTGACTGTGGTGCAGGGGTGGCTCTGGGGTGACTCTGGGGTGACTGTGGTGCAGGGGTGGCTCTGGGGTGACTCTGGGGTGACTGTAGTGCAGGGGTGACTCTGGGGTGACTTTGGGGTGACTGTAGTGCAGGGGTGACTCTGGGGTGACTGTAGTGCAGGGGTGACTCTGGGGTGACTCTGGGGTGACTGTAGTGCAGGGGTGACTCTGGGGTGACTGTAGTGCAGGGGTGACTCTGGGGTGACTGTGGTGCAGGGGTGGCTCTGGGGTGACTCTGGGTGACTGTAGTGCAGGGGTGACTCTGGGGTGGCTCTGGGGTGACTGTAGTGCAGGGGTGACTCTGGGGTGACTCTGGGGTGACTAGTGCAGGGGTGACTCTGGGGTGACTGTAGTGCAGGGGTGACTCTGGGGTGACTCTGGGGTGACTAGTGCAGGGGTGACTCTGGGGTGACTCTGGGGTGACTGTAGTGCAGGGGTGACTCTGGGGTGACTGTAGTGCAGGGGTGACTCTGGGGTGACTCTGGGGTGACTGTAGTGCAGGGGTGACTCTGGGGTGACTCTGGGGTGACTGTAGTGCAGGGGTGACTCTGGGGTGACTCTGGGGTGACTCTGGGGTGGCTCTGGGGTGACTCTGGGGTGACTGTAGTGCAGGGGTGGCTCTGGGGTGACTCTGGGGTGGCTCTGGGGTGACTCTGGGGTGGCTCTGGGGTGGCTCTGGGGTGACTGTGGTGCAGGGGTGGCTCTGGGGTGACTGTAGTGCAGGGGTGACTCTGGGGTGACTCTGGGGTGGCTCTGGGGTGACTGTGGTGCAGGGGTGGCTCTGGGGTGACTGTGGTGCAGGGGTGACTCTGGGGTGGCTCTGGGGTGACTCTGGGGTGGCTCTGGGGTGACTCTGGGGTGACTGTAGTGCAGGGGTGGCTCTGGGGTGGCTCTGGGTGACTCTGGGGCAGCGCCCGGCCCCGCGCACGGACAGGCCTCCGCCCGGCCCTGCGCCCGCTCCTGGGCGGAGCCCCGGGCCGGCCCCGCCCCTGCGCGGCGGCGGTGACCCAGAAACGCGTCCCCGGCGGCCGCCGCCGCCTCCGCGCGCCCGCGGCCCGAGGCCCCGCCCGCCGCGCGGCCCCGCCCGGCCGGCCCCTCGGCGCGGGCGCGCGCGGGCGCGGGGGCGCGCGGAGGCTGCGCGCGGGCTCCGGCGGCGGCGGCGGCGGCGGCGGCTCGGCCATATTTGATGGTTTTGTTGCGGCCGGGCTCCCGGAGCTCCCGGAGGCGCGGAGGCCGCGGCCGCCCCGGGCGGAGAGGACCGGGCGCGTCACCAACATGGCGCCGGGGCCCCGGGCGCGGGCGGCGTAGCGCGGGCGGCGCCGCGGGCCGCCGGACCCCGCGGACCGGGCCGGCATGGTGTGCGGACGCTGAGCGCCGGCTCCGGACCAGTAAGTCCCGCGCGGCGCGGCCCCGGGCGGCGGGCCGGGCCGGGCGTTGGCGGCTCGCGCCCCGGGGCGTTGGGCGGCGGCGGCGGCGGACAGGTGGCGGCGGCGGGCGGCGCAGGTACGGCGGCGGCCCGGGCCCGCACCCGCCGCCGGCTCGTCCCGCGCGGGCCCCGCGGCGCCGGAGCCCGGCCCGCCGCGCACTCGGCCGGCGGGGCCGCGCACGTGTCCGGGGCCCGTGCGTGCGTCCGCGGGCGGCTCGCGGCCGGGCGGCCGGAGCGGAGCCTCCGCCGAGGAGCCCCGGCGGCCCCGCCCGGCTGCGCGGCCCGGGGCGGGGCGGGGCGGCGGCGCGGCGGGAGGCAGGTGCACGGCCGCGGGGGCCGCGGGGGCCGGGGCGCGCGGCGCGAAGGCCTCGCTCCGGCCGGGCGGGCGGGAGGCGCACGTGCGGGGCCGCGGGCCGACTCGGCGGCGCCGCGTCAGGTAACGGACCCCGCGGCGCGGCCCGGCGGCCCGCACAAAGCCCGCGCCCGGCCCCGCGTCCCCAGGCCGCGTCGAGGCGCACCGGGCCGAGCGGATGGCGCAGCCGGCGGCGGCGGGGCGGGGCGGGGGGACGCGGGGCCGGGCGGGATCCGGCTCGGGCGCTTCCCGCCCGCGGCGGCGCCTGGGGGAGCCGGGGCCGGGGCGGGCGGGGGGCGGGGGCGGCGCCGCGGAGGGCGGGCGGGCGGCCCGCGGGCCCCGGGAGCCCCCCTCGGGGACCCCGGCGGCCCCGCCCCGCGCCGGCGCCGCGGCGCGCGGGCAAAACGCGGGCGATTTAAACGGACGCGCGCCCTGGCGCCGCCGCCCGGCCGTTGGGAGGCGGCCTGGCGGGCCGGAGCCGGCAGCGGCCCGCGATCCGGTCCCCGTCCCCCGTCCCCCCCCACCCCTGTTCCCCCTCCCCGTCCCCTGTTCCCCCCCCAGTCCCCCCCCGTCCCCCTCCCCACCCCTGTTCCCCCTCCCCGTCCCCTGTTCCCCCCCAGTCCCCCCCCGTCCCTCCCCACCCCTGTTCCCCCCCAGTCCCCCCCAGTCCCCCCCCCACCCCTGTTCCCCCTCCCCGTCCCCTGTTCCCCCCCCAGTCCCCCCCCGTCCCCCCCCCTGTTCCCCCTCCCCGTCCCCCGTCCCCCCAGTCCCCCCCCGTCCCCCTCCCCACCCCTGTTCCCCCTTCCCGTCCCCCCCCGTCCCCCTCCCCACCCCCGTTTCCCCCCCGTCCCCCTCCCCGTCCCGCTCCCCCCCCGCCCCCCTCCCCACCCCTGTTCCCCCTTCCCGTCCCCCCCGTCCCCCCCGTCCCCCTCCCCACCCCTGTTCCCCCTTCCCGTCCCCCCGTCCCCCTCCCCACCCCTGTTCCCCCTTCCCGTCCCACTCCCCCCGTCCCCCTCCCCACCCCCGTTTCCCCCCCCCCGTCCCCCTCCCCGTCCCGCTCCCCCCCGTCCCCCTCCCCACCCGTTTCCCACCCGTTTCCCCCATCCCCCCCCCGTCCCGCTCCCCCCGTTCCCCTCCCCCCTGTTTCCCCCCCCCTCGTCCCCTTCCGGCCCCCCTCCCCGGCCCAGTGCAGCCCTGGGGCGCCTGGCCCCTCCTGAAAGTGACCTTGGGCTGCTGGGGGCTGTTGTGGCCGAAGGGGCGGCGTCCTCAGGGTCCGGGAAGGATTGGCCTTAGCCCTGTGGACAGGGGTGTGTGTGCGTGTGTGTGCCTCTATACGTGTGTGTGAGTACACCTGCACACCTTCACACATGCAGGTGTGTGTCCACACGTGCACATAGACAGTTTCACACATGTATGTACACGTGGACACGCATGTGCACATAGACACCTTCACACATGCAGCTGTATGTGCATGTGGACACGCATGTGCACATAGACACACATGCAGCTGTATGTGCACGTGGACACGCATGTGCACATAGACACCTTCACACACGCAGCTGTATGTGCACGTGGACACACGCATGTGCACATAGACACACATGCAGCTGTATGTGCATGTGGACACGCATGTGCACATAGACACACATGCAGCTGTATGTGCAAGTGGACACACGCATGTGCACATAGACACACATGCAGCTGTATGTGCGCGCAGACACACGCATGTGCACATAGACACCTTCACACATGCAGCTGTATGTGCGCATGGACACACGCCTGTGCACATAGACACCTTCACACATGCAGCTGTATGTGCGTGTGGACACACATGCATGTGCACATAGACACGCAGCTGTATGTGCGTGTGGACACACATGTGCACATAGACACCTTCACACATGCAGCTGTATGTGCGCACAGACACACATGCATGTGCACATAGACACCTTCACACATGCAGCTGTATGTACGCATGGACACACATGCATGTGCACATCCTGGCCCGGCTGTGAGGGCCCTGTGAAGTGAATTCTGGGGAGCCGAGGCCACTGTGGCCCAGCCCAACCCTGCAGACTCAGGGCGTGATGCTGGGGACTCATGAGCCCCGGATTAAAAAGTGATAGCAGTGTGGCGGAAGTGACACATGGTCCCATGTGTGAGCAGGTGTGAGTGAACTGCGGGCTCACCTCGCAGAAGCCCTTGAGAGGCCTGGCCCCGGGGCTCTGGTGATGAGGGCATCTTCAACACACAGTCACGGGGCTGCAGACCAGTCAGACCCTCAGAACCCCAACAGTGCTGACCGATCAGACCCTTAGAACCCCAACAGTGCTGATGGCCAGACCCTCAGAACCCCAACAGTGCTGACCGATCAGACCCTTAGGACCCCAACAGTGCTGATGGATCAGACCCTCAGAACCCCAACAGTGCTGACTGATCAGACCCTTAGAACCCCAACAGTGCTGATCCAGACCCTCAGAACCCCAACAGTGCTGACCCAGACCCTCAGAACCCCAACAGTGCTGACTGATCAGACCCTTAGAACCCCAACAGTGCTGATCCAGACCCTCAGAACCCCAACAGTGCTGACCCAGACCCTCAGAACCCCAACAGTGCTGACTGATCAGACCCTCAGAGCCCCAACAGTGCTGACTGATCAGACCCTCAGAACCCCAACAGTGCTGACCCAGACCCTCAGAACCCCAACAGTGCTGACCCAGACCCTCAGAACCCCAACAGTGCTGACCCAGACCCTCAGAACCCCAACAGTGCTGATGGGTCAGACCCTCAGAACCCCAACAGTGCTGACTGATCAGACCCTTAGAACCCCAACAGTGCTGACCCAGACCCTCAGAACCCCAACAGTGCTGATGGGTCAGACCCTCAGAACCCCAACAGTGCTGACCCAGACCCTCAGAACCCCAACAGTGCTGACCCAGACCCTCAGAACCCCAACAGTGCTGACTGATCAGACCCTCAGAGCCCCAACAGTGCTGACTGATCAGACCCTCAGAACCCCAACAGTGCTGACCCAGACCCTCAGAACCCCAACAGTGCTGACCCAGACCCTCAGAACCCCAACAGTGCTGATGGGTCAGACCCTCAGAACCCCACCCCAACAGTGCTGACTGATCAGACCCTCAGAGCCCCAACAGTGCTGACCCAGACCCTTAGAACCCCAACAGTGCTGATGATCCTCAGAACCCCAACAGTGCTGACCCAGACCCTCAGAACCCCAACAGTGCTGACCCAGACCCTCAGAACCCCAACAGTGCTGACCCAGACCCTCAGAACCCCAACAGTGCTGACCCAGACCCTCAGAACCCCAACAGTGCTGACCCAGACCCTCAGAGCCCCAACAGTGCTGACTGATCAGACCCTCAGAACCCCAACAGTGCTGACTGATCAGACCCTCAGAGCCCCAACAGTGCTGACCCAGACCCTTAGAACCCCAACAGTGCTGACCCAGACCCTCAGAACCCCAGCAGTGCTGACTGATCAGACCCTCAGAACCCCAACAGTGCTGATGACCCTCAGAACCCCAACAGTGCTGAAATCCCTCAGAACCCCAACAGTGCTGATGATCCTCAGAACCCCAACAGTGCTGACTGATCAGACCCTCAGAACCCCAACAGTGCTGACCCAGACCCTCAGAACCCCAACAGTGCTGACCCAGACCCTCAGAGCCCCAACAGTGCTGACTGATCAGACCCTCAGAACCCCAACAGTGCTGATGATCCTCAGAACACCAACAGTGCTGAAATCCCTCAGAACACCAACAGTGCTGACGGCCAGACCCTCAGAACCCCAACTGTGCTGACATGATTAAAAAACTGGGACATTGGTTGTGCTTTCCCTTTAGAAAACACCTGAGAGGGTTTTTTGCCTCCTGCCTCCCTCGGGAGGTGGGTTGCCTGCCGGGGTCCCCCATTCCAGTCTGGGGTCCAAGTGCTGCTTGCCCTCTCCCCTCCCCTCTCCCTTCCCCTCTCTTCTCTCCTCCTTGCCCTCTCCCCCTTTCTTCCCCCTCCTCCCTCTTCCCATTACAGTTGGTGCTCTGTGGTCTGCATGCCAAGTAAGCCCAGTTTTCCAGGAGGTTATACGAGTGTCTTCTTGAGGAAGGTGGACTTTAGGAAACACTTCTGGCGGCGCGGGCCTGGCTTGGTAAGCCAGGGAGAGCTGTCTCAGTTTTTCATCGCTTTCCCCTCTCACTAACTACCTTAGAAAACTGGCACTGTACCATGAGTGAATAGTCGGACTCCTCACACCTTTTTTTTTACATTTTAACATAATGAGTTTGCTTAGAATTACTTTTTTTCTTAAAAGGCACTAGGAGTCTGGTGGCAACATTGAAAATGTTTTAATTCCTAAGAAAGTAGATTTTCTTTAAAGGTTCAGTGTTCCCTTTTTACCCACTTTTAGTCTTTTTTCACACTCTGATCCTGTATGTAAAATTTAGGGCTGGTTGTGTGTTACTGTGTAGTGTGCTATGTATCATTGGAAGGCCCTGAGTTTGATAACCAGTAAAAAGAAGTGTAAGTTTGGGTAATGGGGTATTTTTATCCTTAGAATATATCTGTGTTGAGATTTCATTGCAAGTCTTTTGTCATTTCTCTGGTATACTTTTCACACAAACACTTCGTGCGTCAGGAGGCTGTGTGTTGTGGTTTCTGGTTTTTAATGTCTTTTTTAGCAGTTGGTCTGTCTTGGTGAGCGCAGTGGTGCTCATGATGTTGAGGGGAAGAGCCGCTGGTGCTGGCCTGGACATGTGGGCAGTCTCCTCCAGCCCTGGCTTGAGTGGCCTTCCTCAAAGCACAGGTCCTTACTCAAGACCAGATACGTGGTGTCTGATATACAACAAATGTCCAAAGGTGGATTCTTAGTATTGTCGTGGATGGAGACCAGTCTGTGGCATGTTGGAGAGAAGGGGGAGGGGGCGCCCGCCTTGTCCTGGGGCTTATCTCAGGGCCCAGGCTCTGTCCCTGAGTTTCATCAAGGCTGGTGCTGTTTGCCGGTTTATTGGAGATGAGTCTCATGGACTTTCCTGCCCAAGCTGGCTTTGAACCATGATCCTCAGCTCTCAGCTTCCTGAGTTCTAGGATTACAGGTGCAGGCCACTTGTGCCCAGCTCAGAGCAAACTTTTGACTTGTTAAGTGAGAACCAGAGTTGGGCGTGAGATGGTTGAGGGCAATTTGGTGCCGGGAGAGAAGGTAGAGCGAAGCCTGCATACTGCACTGAGCACGGCCACCAGCCCTACGAGTTTATTAAAATGTCAGGTTCTCTCTAGTTTATTTGTTGAAGAAATTAAAAGTAGGTTGCTCTGTTGAAAGCACTAAGATTGGACAATAATTATTCTCCACAGACTTTTTCTGGTGAGGTTTGAACTCAGGACCTTGGTCTTGCTGGGAAGGTACACTACCACTTGAGCTATGATCTCAACCTATTTTGCTTTGGTTATTTTTCAGAGAAGGTCTGCATCCTTTGCCTAGACCTGGGCTTGGACAGTGATCTTCCTACCTATGTCTCCCATGTGGTTGGGTGACAGTCTGCCCTACGCAGCCTTTCTTTGCGGGTTTCTCTTGTTGAGATGGGGTTTCCCTAACTCTCTGTGTGAGTGTGTGCTGTAGGTATTCCTTAGGGTTCACAGACAGCACTGTCATCTGCTGAGGCACAGGAGTCTGGAAGACCTTTCCTGAGAAGACTTAGTTTTATCACAGCACACTCTGCAGGTGAGACAGTTGTGTTCATGAGAAAAGATAATTAATGGGCCTGTGGGCCAGTGAAACTTGATGAACACTGAAATGTGAATTTTTGTGTGCTTTTTGTGTGTCATGAAATGTGAGCTTGATGTGCTTTTCGCACGTCATGGACAGTCTTTATTCTCTCCTGATTTTTGAAGATATGTGAAAAACCATTCTTTACCAAGGGCTGTTCCAAACCAAGCTTTTGACCCTGATTTATAATGAAACACCTGGTCACCTGCATGTTTTCTGTTGGTGGCTGATAACTCTTTCTTGCAGGGACCTGAAGAAACACCTTGAAGGTAGAAGTTTGGTAAATATGTTGGTAGTTGGCTAGTTTGAGATTTTTTAGTCCTAGTTGTTCTAGAATTGGGCAGGTAACGCGTGTGTCATTGCGTGAGGGTCGTAGGTCTTGGTTGCACTTGTGCAGTGTCCGCCTGGGCCCTGTCTGTGTACGGGTGTGCCCTTGAGGGCTGACTGTCCCCTGGGGGAGGTGAGTGGAGGGCTGGTGCCTGCTAACAAAAGTGGAGCTGCTGTGGTTGCGTAGAAGGCTGGAGCCCACCGCCAGCTCTGCTGGGCTCACTGTCCTCACTCCCGCGTGCCAGGCCCGGCCGGCTCCATGGATGCTCTTCAGTGCCCACTGGAAGGGCACCGTGGCCTGCCCTCTAGACAACCCTCAATGGTTAGTTCTGGAAGCTGTCAGCTGGTCTTGGGTTTTGCTGTTCATTTTGCCCATTTCCTCCAGATTGCTGACCCTGTGCAGAATTGAGTGTGCTTGTCTTTGAAATCAGGAAGTGTGTTGTGCTTGATCTCTGAAATCTCTAGTTCTTCAAGTAGGGTCTTACATGTTTCTTTGGGGAGAGTCCTGTGGACACAGTCCTGTGGTCTGATGCCTTTCAGCACTAGCCACAGCAAGTACTTTGCAGGCCTTGCTAGTAGTTTTCAGACCATGATAACAACGACTTGTTTGATTGTGATGGAATGCTTGTTTTCATTGGTAACTCAGGTGAGCGTGGTTGCAGTTTTTAGTAAATGTGCTATCTAGGTCTTTTAGTAGACAATGTTGGACGTTTGGCTCTGTCTGAGGCAGTAACTTTATAAATTTCTGGTGACTGGGCATTGTTAGTAGTAACTGATAGTTTCTGATAACCGGCTGTAATCAAGGAACAGAGTTATTCAGATCAGGTGCATTTTGATCAGCACATGTTGTATATAATTGTCATTCACTGTTTTGAGTCTGATGTCTACAGAAACCTTGTATGTCCTGTCTAAAAACATCTGGTTTAACATTTAAAAATCTGAAAATTACCCTGCAGATGCTTGGATTGGCTTAGATGACACAGTAGGCTAGCATATTTCCCAACCTTCCTTTTCCCATGGTCTGTCTAGCTCTCTCTCAAATGTTCCTGGTTTGACACGTGTGCATGCGTGTGCGTCCTCAACCATGTGCCTGTGATGTCACAGGCAATGTGTAAGATAAAACCTAGTTCAGAGACTCCAGAGCAGAATGGAGCACCAACTTAACAATTTCAGTGAAGTGGTTAGAAAGTGAAGATTGGCATGAAGGAGTCCGGGAGGGAGAGTAGTGAGAGGGCACACCACAGGCTCTGGCTCTGGCTCTGGTGAGGCAGCCGTGGTACGGGCACCTCACCTGTTCAGTGTCCTGTTACTCACGTGCCTGTTACAGCTGCTCAGGAGCAGTGAGCGGGCCCTCACGTGGCTGTCACGGGGCTGTCACACTGCCTGTGAGGTGAGCGTGCCTCTCACGTGGCTGTCACACTTGCTTGTGAGGTGAGCGTGGTTCTCACGTGGCTGTCACTGCTTGTGAGGTGAGCGTGGTTCTCACGGGGCTGTCACAGCTGCCTGTGAGGTGAGCGTGGTTCTCACGTGGCTGTCACTGCCTGTGAGGTGAGCGTGGTTCTCACGTGGCTGTCACTGCCTGTGAGGTGAGTGTGGTTCTCACGTGGCTGTCACTGCCTGTGAGGTGAGTGGTTCTCACGTGGCTGTCACTGCCTGTGAGGTGAGTGTGGTTCTCACGTGGCTGTCACTGCCTGTGAGGTGAGCGTGGTTCTCACGTGGCTGTCACGCTTGTGAGATGAGCGTGGTTCTTACATGGCTGTCACACTTGCTTGTGAGGTGAGCGTGGTTCTCACGTGGCTGTCACACTTGCTTGTGAGGTGAGCATGGTTCTCACGGGGCTGTCATAGCTGCCTGTGAGGTGAGCGTGGTTCTCATGTGGCTGTCACACCTGCCTGTGAGGTGAGCGTGGTTCTCACGTGGCTGTCACTGCTTGTGAGGTGAGCGTGCCTCTCACGTGGCTGTCACAGCTGCCTGTGAGGTGAGCGTGGTTCTCATGTGGCTGTCACTGCTTGTGAGGTGAGTGTGGTTCTCACGTGGCTGTCACTGCTTGTGAGGTGAGTGTGGTTCTCACGGGGCTGTCACAGCTGCCTGTGAGGTGAGCGTGGTTCTCATGTGGCTGTCACAGCTGCCTGTGAGGTGAGCGTGGTTCTCATGTGGCTGTCACTGCTTGTGAGGTGAGCGTGGTTCTCACGTGGCTGTCACTGCTTGTGAGGTGAGCGTGGTTCTCACGTGGCTGTCACTGCTTGTGAGGTGAGCGTGGTTCTCACGTGGCTGTCACTGCTTGTGAGGTGAGTGTGCCTCTCACGTGGCTGTCACTGCTTGTGAGGTGAGCGTGGTTCTCACGTGGCTGTCACTGCTTGTGAGGTGAGCGTGGTTCTCACGTGGCTGTCACACCTGCCTGTGAGGTGAGCGTGGTTCTCACGTGGCTGTCACACTGCCTGTGAGGTGAGTGTGGTTCTCACGTGGCTGTCACTGCTTGTGAGGTGAGCGTGGTTCTCACGTGGCTGTCACTGCTTGTGAGGTGAGTGTGGTTCTCACGTGGCTGTCACTGCTTGTGAGGTGAGTGTGGTTCTCACGTGGCTGTCACTGCTTGTGAGGTGACCGTGGTTCTCATGTGGCTGTCACAGCTGCCTGTGAGGTGAGCGTGGTTCTCACGTGGCTGTCACTGCTTGTGAGGTGAGTGTGGTTCTCACGTGGCTGTCACTGCTTGTGAGGTGAGTGTGGTTCTCACGTGGCTGTCGCTGCCTGTGAGGTGAGCGTGGTTCTCACGTGGCTGTCACTGCTTGTGAGGTGAGTGTGGTTCTCATGTGGCTGTCACTGCTTGTGAGGTGGTGAGCTTGGCTAGATTTTGCTCTGCTGGGGCATATTTACTTTTGAGGTAGTATTTTCTGCTTGTTTAGAGCTTTCATACAAGTAGTGTTGGGGTGCCAGGCCCTTGTGCACTGTGCGGTGTTCCTCTTGGCACCTAGGGAGCTGGGGTGACTTCTGAGCTGGAGAGGCACAGGGGTTGGTGATCTAGGCACACTCAGGACAGGGAAGGCATTTGCTTCAAGTTGTGGGGGCTTCCAGGTAGGTTTTGCAGCAAGGGTCAGGTGGTTGATGTTGGGGTGGTGGATTGTGGCGTTGCATCCTGCTCATACTCGGGGAGCAGGGGAAGGACCTCTGTGAAGGTTCACTTATCTCTTGGTAAATCCTTCTAAAACCTTACCAACATTTTTATTGTTGAGTTTCTCAAAAGAACATATAAAATGGTGCACATGTGGATCCTTGGCCTAAGTATTTGGGAGGATTAGCAGTTAGACGTTGTTTACTGTGCTTCTGGAAAATTTCCAGAGGCCTTGCAGAAGAAGAGCTTCTTTGGTAGTACTGGTGATGGGTGTGCACAGACACGTGAATGAAGTAGAAATCCTGAAAGGCTGTGGACTAGAGAATGGAAATCCTGAAAGACTGTGGACCGAAGTGGAAATCCTGAAAGACTGTGGACTGAGAAATGGAAATCCTGAAGACTGTGGGCTGGGAAGTGGAAATCCTGAGAGGCTGTGGACTGAGAAGTGGAAATCCTGAAAGACTGTGCACTGGGAGAAGTGGAAATCCTGAGAGGCTGTGGACTGGGAGAAGTGGAAATCCTGAAAGGCTGTGCACTGGGAAGTGGAAATCCTGAGAGGCTGTGGACTGGGAGAAGTGGAAATCCTGAAAGGCTGTGCACTGGGAAGTGGAAATCCTGAAAGACTATGGACCGAAGTGGAAATCCTGAAAGGCTGTGCACTGGGAAGTGGAAATCCTGAGAGACTGTGGACTGGGAGAAGTGGAAATCCTGAAAGACTGTGGACTGGGAGAAGTGGAAATCCTGAAAGACTGTGCGCTGGGAGAAGTGGAAATCCTGAAAGGCTGTGCACTGGGAGAAGTGGAAATCCTGAAAGGCTGTGCACTGGGAAATGGAAATCCTGAAAGGCTGTGGACTGGGGGAAGTGGAAATCCTGAGAGGCTGTGGACTGGGAAATGGAAATCCTGAAAGGCTGTGGACTGGGAGAAGTGGAAATCCTGAAAGGCTGTGCACTGGGAGAAGTGGAAATCCTGAAAGGCTGTGCACTGGGAGAAGTGGAAATCCTGAAAGGCTGTGCACTGGGAGAAGTGGAAATCCTGAAAGACTGTGGGCTGGGAGAAGTGGAAATCCTGAAAGGCTGTGCACTGGGAAATGGAAATCCTGAAAGGCTGTGCACTGGGAAGTGGAAATCCTGAAAGACTGTGCACTGGGAAGTGGAAATCCTGAAAGACTGTGCACTGGGAAGTGGAAATCCTGAAAGGCTGTGCACTGGGAGAAGTGGAAATCCTGAAAGACTGTGCACTGGGAGAAGTGGAAATCCTGAAAGGCTGTGCACTGGGAGAAGTGGAAATCCTGAAAGGCTGTGCACTGGGAAGTGGAAATCCTGAGAGGCTGTGCACTGGGAAGTGGAAATCCTGAGAGGCTGTGGGCTGGGAAGCTTGTGTACTATTGTATACAGAAGGGGGTTTGTTATCTAGAGACTGACTCTGGAAAGGATATCTGTGGATGAGATGAAGTTCAGTCACAGATGGCATCTTCCTTACAAAGGCAGTTGATGCCTCGTTCAGGTCGGCCTGGGAGGCCTAGAGCTCCTGGGTACTGGGTCTCAGTTCTGTGATGTAACCCAGGACCGCCGGCTTCATGGACGCATATCCGCCCAACTCTGGGTCTTGTGCTAGCACAGTGGTTCTCCGCTCCTCATCAGAAGCACTTGCGCACGTGTTCTGACCTCGACCAGAAGCACCTGCACCATGTGTTGTGACCCTTACCAGAAACGTCTGCGTCATCTATGTTGTGGCCCCCACCGGAGGCCTCTGCGTCACTTGGTGTGACCCTCACTGGAAGCATCTACACATGAGCCCCTCACTGGAGGTGCCCACATTACGTGGTGCAATTCCCTGCCAGGACTTTTGGTGGGTGGGTGGGTGGGTGAGGGGCTTTGTACCTTTTAGACAGGACAGTACTCCTTCCTTTGGGGTGTATTGATCTGGCATTGAGGTGCAGACCCTGCAGAAAACACCCAGGACCGGTATGACTCACGCCCCTCTAGTCTGCCCACCCCAGCTGCCACTTCCTTTGTGCAGAGGGGTCAAAGCCCAGCTCTTGTAAGACTGGCCTTCTGTGTGGTCAGTTGTCCCTGTCCTGAGATGAGTGGGGGCATTGGGCATGGAAGTAGAACTTCTTAGCACACACTGAGACCTTGGAGAATTGCTGACTAACCGGTTGGCCCTCACTCCTAGAATAAGAGAGGGGTCTGGTTCAGGGTTCCTTCCTGTGCAGACACTGAGGGTCAGCAGATGGGGTCATTTCCATGACCCAACTCCCGGGTGTCAGGCAGTGTCTGGCACAAGCCCTGCCCCTCACCAGCACACAGGACATTCGGGTCTGGCTGTGAGGGAGTCTGAGGGGACTTGGCTGTGAGAGGATGGTCTGACTGTGAGAAAATGGTCTGACTGTGAGAGGAGGTCTGACTGTGAGAGGGAGGTCTGACTGTGAGAGGGAGGTCTGACTGAGAGGGTGGTCTGACTGAGAGAGGGTGGTCTGACTGTGAGAAAATGGTCTGACTGTGAGAGGGAGGTCTGACTGTGAGAGGGTGGTCTGATGGTGAGAGGAGGTCTGACTGTGAGAGGGTGGTCTGACAGAGGGTGGTCTGACTGTGAGAGGAGGTCTGACTGTGAGAGGGTGGTCTGACAGGGTGGTCTGACTGTGAGAGGGTGGTCTGACAGAGGGTGGTCTGACTGTGAGAGGGTGGTCTGACTGAGAAAATGGTCTGACTGTGAGAGGGAGGTCTGACTGAGAAAATGGTCTGACTGTGAGAGGAGGTCTGACTGAGAGGAGGTCTGACTGTGAGAGGAGGTCTGACTGTGAGAGGAGGTCTGACTGTGAGAGGAGGTCTGACTGTGAGAGGGTGGTCTGACTGAGAGGAGGTCTGACTGTGAGAAGGTGGTCTGACTGTGAGAGGGTGGTCTGACTGTGAGAGGGAGGTCTGACAGAGGGTGGTCTGACTGTGAGAGGGTAGTCTGACTGTGAGAGTGGTCTGACTGTGAGAGGGTGGTCTGACTGAGAGGGTGGTCTGACTGTGAGAGGAGGTCTGACTGTGAGAGGGTGGTCTGACTGAGAGGGAGGTCTGACTGAGAGGGTGGTCTGACTGAGAGAGGGTGGTCTGACTGTGAGAGGGAGGTCTGACTGAGGGTGGTCTGACTGTGAGAAAATGGTCTGACTGTGAGAGGAGGTCTGACTGTGAGAGGGAGGTCTGTGAGAAGGTGGTCTGACTGTGAGAAGGTGGTCTGACTGTGAGAGGGTGGTCTGACTGTGAGAGGAGGTCTGACAGAGGGAGGTCTGACTGTGAGAGGAGGTCTGACAGAGGGTGGTCTGACTGTGAGTGGGTGGTCTGACGGTGAGAGGGAGGTCTGACTGTGAGAGAGTGGTCTGACTGTGAGAGGGTTGTCTGACTGTGAGAGGGAGGTCTGACTGTGAGAGGGAGGTCTGACTGAGAGGAGGTCTGACTGTGAGAGGAGGTCTGACTGTGAGAGGAGGTCTGACTGTGAGAGGGAGGTCTGACTGTGAGAGGAGGTCTGACTGTGAGAGGAGGTCTGACTGTGAGAGGAGGTCTGACTGTGAGAGGAGGTCTGACTGAGAGGAGGTCTGACTGTGAGAGGAGGTCTGACTGTGAGAGGAGGTCTGACTGTGAGAGGAGGTCTGACTGAGAGGAGGTCTGACTGTGAGAGGAGGTCTGACTGAGAGGAGGTCTGACTGTGAGAGGAGGTCTGACTGTGAGAGGAGGTCTGACTGTGAGAGGAGGTCTGACTGAGAGGAGGTCTGACTGTGAGAGGAGGTCTGACTGAGAGGAGGTCTGACTGAGAGGAGGTCTGACTGAGAGGAGGTCTGACTGTGAGAGGAGGTCTGACTGAGAGGAGGTCTGACTGAGAGGAGGTCTGACTGTGAGAGGGTGGTGGTCTGATGTGAGGGAGCCTGACGGAGGAAGTGTTCTGACTGAAGAAGCTCTCCTACTGATGGGTCATCTCTGCAGTCCTCCTGGACTGGTTGTAGCTACAATGTTTTGGGAGGGAGGGAGGGAGGGGAGAAGCGGGTGCCTTTAGGAGGCCCACTTCCAATACCCTTATTCCATCTGGTCTGTTAGTGATTGGAACCGGTTACGTGCCTCTTCCATTTTCTGTTGGAGAGCGACCTAAGGCCCTTTGGCTGTTGTCTGCTGTGGATCTGCGCTGGTGGCCGACACAGCTGGATGACGCGTGTGTGTTCTTGTCTCCTTGCCTTGCAGGCTGCCTGCTGTGCCCTGGGAGACCATGAAACGAGGCCGCCTTCCCAGCAGCAGTGAGGACTCCGACGACAATGGCAGTGAGTCCTGCTTTGTTCTCAGCCGGCCCGGCTGGGGCCAGCGTAACACTTGACTTCTTCATTCGTACTTTCAGAGGCCGAGGCCCTTTGCATGTCAGTGTGAGGCTGCAGGTGTGTGTGCAGAGCTCCCTGCCAGGGACTGCAGACAAGTCCCCAGGGTCACCATGGTGTCTGCGTTCCCTGTGCATGGAACTAACTTGTGCTTCACAGGTGCTTCAAGCCAGGTCATGACTGATAGGCTCGGCCGGGTCCACGGGGAGATGGGGGGCTGCTGGTGACGCCAAGTGTGTGAAGTGGGTGCTGCATAGTCTTGATACCGGTGTGGTCTGTGTCTCAGCAGTCTGGTCACCTCGTGTCTTCACAGCACAGCTGGAGTGAGCTGGCTTGTGTTGGTGGATGTCACACTGTCGATGAAGGCCCACCTGGGTTCAGTGGCCGCCATGCGGTATTGGCAGACGTCACGTGGCATCCGCCGATGCCATGTGGTATTGATGGATGCCACACGGTATTGGTGGATGTGACGTGGTGTCGGTGGGCATCACGGTGTTGGTGACCACCACATGGCGTTGGTGACCATCATATGGTATTGGTGGACATCACGTGGGGCCAGTGGACCCACATAGTACAGGTGGACGCCAAGGGGATGGTGAACTGACACGCTCAGATTCCTGAGCTTCTCATACAGCGGATGGAGATTTTGTGCCTGGCACAGTGCTGGAGCGTGCAGTTGTGCTCTTGTGTGGGGGGAGGGGCCTGGGGAATTGCAGCTCGGCCAGGTAGGAGCAGCTGTGATTGAGGCCATGAGGACAGTTTCTCAGCTGTCCTTTGATGTGTTAGGGACATATCGACAGACTGAAGAGGAAACTTGACGAAGAGATGAAGGTTTTTAATTTCAGTTGCTTTAGTCTCTTAAGTTATCGGCAGATTAAACGCTGTAGAGTAGCACGATGTCTGTGGTAAGTGTCTCTCCTGACAGCTGCGGGAACCATGGAAGGGTCGGGAGGAATTCTGGCTGGCACTTTGGGAAGGTGTTAGAGCAGTGGCAGGTGTGTGCAGGAAGCTGACCAGCCTAACCCTGAGGAGAACAGGGAGCCTGCACTGTTGTTAGAGTAGAGGGAGGGAGGGAGGCAGGGGAGGGAGCAGGCCCCGACGGGGTCTGACCGCACGCACCAGTGGGCTGATGTCAGGGCTTGTTTCCTCCAGCGTTCACTGTATTGGACGTTGGACGCCACAGGCACAGGCACAGCGGGCTGGGGGGGGCGGGTGTTCTCCACCTCGGATGGCAGTTTCCTGACTCATCAGCTAAGGGCTCAGTAAATGCTTGCTGCTTGTTCAAGTGCACAGTTTAGTCCTCCAGAAATGCTTAGAAAAAGTCGTGCCTTTAGGTTTAGAATTAATCCTGAGATGGCTTTGTGAATGCCCACAGCAGGGGCTGAGCGTCCTGTGTGCAGACGTTGTGTATGTGTGTACATGGACACATCCGTTTGTCATCATTGATGGGAGTGTGCGCACTGTGTTTGCTCTCATTTCCTCCGAGCAAGACTGGAGCTAGAGATTCTTCTGGAATGTTCTCTCAAACAGGAGCCTTTCTCTTTCTGGGCAGCATTTATTAGAATAGCGTGTTCTAATCTGGTACAAGTAACAAACTGAACTTTAAGATTCCACTTAATTTTTAGTGAATTTGGACGTGGAAGCCATGTGCAGCAGGTATGCAGCCCAGCCCCTCCCAGCCTCAGCCCAGGGTGGAGCCTGCAGGCCTCAGCCAGGCCAGGGTGTCAAACGAGTACCCCAGATAACCCGTGGGTGGACTCAAGGAGGTGCAGCTCCAAGGCCCGAGTGCTGGCCGGCTGGTGTCCCCTCCGCCTGCACCCTCCCCGCAGCCCCTCCCAGTGGGCTGCGCCCCTTCCCCCCAGCAGCTGGTTTTGACTGGAGCCACCTTTTGAGGTTCCTGCTCCAAGAACAGTCACACACGAGGTGCTAGGAGTTGAGGCTTCACACAGCCCTACAAGACCAAGTGCTTCCTGTAGAAATGCATTTCTAGTCTGGTGTGGTAGCTCACACCTGTAAAACCAGCACTCAGGAGGCCGAGTTTGAGCCCGGCAAAGAGCTTCACACTCAACTTCAGAACAAACCAGTCTCCTCATCTCTGCGCAGAACTCTGGCCGGAAAGGAAGGAGAAGAGAATGTCTGTGTCACATCTCAAAGGCGTGACTCCTGAAAACAAGTTTTTGGGGCCAGGCCATTTTCTTCCTCATACCTTGTTGCCGGCCTCTCTGAGGACTCTGGGTCCGGGGTTTGTGAACATTTCTAGGGTGCCAGGGGTTTGTCCTGGGGGCGTTAAAGCCCAGTTGTGCTCTGGTCCTTTGCTGGTTGTGGAAGTGGGTGGGGCACAGGCCTTGTGTGGCGGTCCGGGGAAGGCTGGGAGGGCTGTGGCAGAGGGTGCCATCTTGGGCTCGGGGAGCACGTCCGTCCTCCACAGATTGCTCTTCTGTGGCTCTTGGGACTTGTGATGGAGGGATGGTGGTGTGTCCTTGGTGGCAGGCCCCAGTTTACTTAATCTGCTGAGCTTCTTGGGCCAGTTCTCGGCACCCAATAGTGAGCTGGACCAGGAGGTCAGGTGGGCTGGAGTGGAGAGCGAGGGCAGGTGTCGGGCGGCTCCTGTTCAGACAGCGGCCAACCCAGGCGCTTTGTCTTAATAGCAGCAGTGCTTTCTGTGGCTGAGAGCTGACGCGGGCCGCTTCCTCGCAGCGCCGCGGCTGGCAGGCCTGTGTGTCCGCTCTGTGACGTGTACGGCACCCTGCGGCAGGTGGGGTGTGTGGTGGCGTGAGTGTGGGTTCAGAGCCCACTCTGTTGGGGGGCTTCTTCCACACGGCTGTGAGGTGTGAGGTGTGTGCGTTCTCCTGACCTAGGTCCTAATATCTCCAAGGGGCTGTGGTGATGTCTGAACTACAGGACGAGAGGGCGGAGTTCGGAGTGTTGGACTTGCGTAACTGCAGTTCCCAAGGGGTCTGGCCCAGTGGAGCTGGGATAGTCAGAACGAGACTAGCAGATTGTCAGTGTGGGATTGCTCCTGAGCAGTGCACATGCCCCGTGTTGGAAGCCACAGAAGCCTGCTTCTAGCTTGGACTTCGGCAGTAATCTTACCTTGCGAGTGGCAATAAGATGCGTTAGACACTATTGTCGATGTTTAGGACTGCCAGCATCTCTCCTGAGAGCAAAAGGAAGCAGTTTCCCTCGTATATTCTTATCATTGGTACTAACATATCAGCATCACAGAGACAAGTGCAGTGCCAGCCAAACCTGACCGTAGCGCAGAACTAGAGGTGGTCTTAGCACACAGCTGGGCACAGACCTAGCCTACGTCAAGATGTCATCTTTGCACACACTACATACAGTCTTGGCACACAACCAGGTACAGTCTTAACACACATTAGATGCCTGATGCTTTACCACAGCGTAAATCAGTCTCTCAGACCAGAGTATTTCTAATTAACAATATGAAAATTGTTATTTTTACTGTTACACTCTGACTATGATAAGGACACACCACGTTGGGTGTTTCTTTGAAACAGGGTCTTTATAATAAAGCCCAGGGTGGCCTCCAACTTGGGCTTCTGCTTTTTAGCCTCCTAGGTACCAGTGATTTCTGTTTGGGGGTTGAGGGTGACCTAGACAGACGGCGCTGGAGTTGTGAGGACAAACGGCTGTAGTGGCTCTGGGCCTTTCTGTGGTGGGAACGCGTTCCAGGAGCAGGCCTCGGGCCCTCCTCCCCCTGTCTTTGAGGTAGAACGCCAGGATGCTCCTGGCGCCTGCCATTGCCATCCCTTGGCTCACAGGGACGGATCTCCTAAAAGCAAGACTACCTGACTCTCCCCGATGCCACTGTTAAAATTTTGTCTGCTCTTGAAAAATGCATTTATTGGGAATTGTCTGTGGAAGAACAATTAATTGGCTGTACCCGGTCCTACATTCTGTGGCTCATGCCAGTCACTCTTACAATAGCAGTGTGAGTCGGGAGGAAGACAGCGCCCAGCCTGCCGCTGACCCAGGACGCTGGCCAGCTGCTCTGAGCCCTGTCTCCTGTCTGTTCCTCCCTGGGTTTGCGGCCATGCGTAGGTTTTATATAAACCACTGGTGCATTGCGAGACCGAGTTTTCTTTGACTGTATGGTTAGTGCCTGTCTCCGTGGTGGTAGGCTTCTGTCGCTTTATGGAGGGATGGTTGACACACAGCAGCTGTGGGTGTCCAGTGTGGCTGGAGTGAAGCTGTGCGGCCCTTGGTCTGGAGAGTGGGTGTGGCACTGAAGCTGTGTGCACCCCCAGCGGGGCGTGTTTCTCGGCCCTTTGGGACTTAATTCTGGAAGGCAGAATGGTGGGTTGGGATGGTAGAGGTCAGTGACGGTTGGGAGCTCGGCAGTAGTCTTGCACCCGTGGTTATGTGGCTGCTGAGGAGCAGCAAGCCGTGGTGGGTGGAGAGAAGGGAATTGGAAGTTCAGTCGATAGCTGGACCGTCCAGGGGAGAGCTGGGAGCGCTCACGGGTAGGTCCAGTGTGTGAGAACTGCGCAGGTTTTTGTCTAGCTAACGGTTGATGTCTGCTGTGGAGGCCAGCGTAGACGGCAGGGGGGGATGGAGGACTAACAGACTTCCTGGGTGTGCTGGGTACAGACACCACGGGTTACAGGTGCACAGAAGAGAAGGGCCGGAGGGGAACTTTCAGGACAGAGGCCTGCCTCCAAGACCAGCTGGGTGGCCCTCAGTGCCAGCCTTCCTGGCACTCCAGAGGCTGGACCCACCGGGAGAGTCTGTTGGAGGCACGGGGCATCCTGGGGAGGGGAGAAGGCACACTCATGAGAAGCTAGAAGGGGCAATGATTATTTTTGTTGTTGTTGTTGGTCATGGGGCTTGAACTCTGGGCCTGGGTGCTGTCCCTCTGCTCTTCAGTGCTCTACCACTTCAGCCAAGCACTTTTGAGTGGTTCATTGGAGATAAGTATCCCACAGACTTTCCTGCCCGGCCTGGCTTTGAACTTTGATCTTCAGATCTCAGTCTCCTGAGTAGCTAGGATGACAGGTGTGAGCCACCAGTGCCTGGCACAATTATTGTTTTAAACTCACGTGAAAGGGGTTCTTTTTTGTTTTTGGTAAGGCCTTTGGGTGATGTTAGCGTTAGAAAGCTTACTGGGACTGGGCAAGAGGTGTTCATCTGTCCGTGAGGAGTGTGCCCAGCAGTTCCGCTGCCTGCGCGGTCTCCCTGTCTGTAGGCGGGAGCTTGGGGAGCCTCAGGGTCTGCGCAGGGCCGCGCGGGCCCGCTGTCGTCATCTGGAGCTGGGATGCTCGTGCCTGTGCCGAGCCGCGGCTGGAAGAGGCGGGGATGAGCGCTGCGCTTGGGGTGTGGACCCTCCCAGCCTTCCATGGAGCCCATTTTGACCTTTGTTTCCGTAGGCCTGTCCACTACTTGGTCCCAGAATTCTCGATCCCAGCACAGGAGAAGCTCCTGCTCCAAACACGAGGATCGCAAGCCTTCCGAGGTACCTAGTGGTCGCACGTGTCCTGTGTGTGTGTGTGTGTCCGTGTGTGTGTCGTGTTGCGTGTGCATGTCGTATCCGCATGTCGCGTGTGCCAGTGCCACAAGCGCACGCACACACGTGTGTGCACGTCAGGTGTACTACGCGTGTGTCGCGTGTCATGTGTGTCACGCGTGTGCACACACGTGCCCGCTGCCGGCAAGTACAGCCTGTGGGTGTCTGTAGGGCGGGGGTCTCGTAGGGGTCAGTGGTGATACTTAGGGACTCAGGTGTGGTTTCTGTCTGTCACGCGGTGTGCCACAAGTGTCAGCTGTTCTTGTTAGCTGGTCCCTCTCGCCGGCTTCCAGCCCCTCCCCTGGCCAGAAGGTGAGCAGGCCGGCGGCTGGGCAGTGGCTCCCAGCCTCAAGTTTCAGCCATGAGTTTGTGGCCTGTCTGGCCACAGACCAGTGCAGTCCTGGGAGTTGGTCTTGGGTTTCTTGCTTCAGGCTTTCCCTGCTCTTCCCTAGTTTGTTTCTCATCCCCCCTCTCCGGCGTGGCCGGCATTTTGTTGTCAGTCTTGCTATCCGAGCTTGTTTTCCATTCACCTCTCACGCCGCTCAGCTGGCTGTGGTTGGTGATTCTCTCTGTGCCTTGTTCGGCTCCAAGCACTCACTTCAGAGTGGTTTGTTTGCCACCGTTTCTCAGCGGGCAGCCTGGGAGGGAGCTCACTCCAGGCCGACTCTGGCCTTGTGCTGCTTCTGGTGGAGCGATGCCCTGCCTTACGACAGCACTGCGCAGGAGGGCCTTCCCCGGCGCCAGCCAGGCAGGGGTGTGGGCTGAGGGCCTTCCCCGGCGCCAGCCAGGCAGGGGTGTGGGCTGAGGGCCTTCCCCGGCGCCAGCCAGGCAGGGGTGTGGGCTGAGGGCCTTCCTCGGGCACAGGCCAGGGCAGGGGTGTGGGGTGAGGGCCTTCCTCGGGCACAGGGCAGGGCAGGGGTGTGGGCTGAGGGCCTTCCTCGGGCACAGGCCAGGGCAGGGGTGTGGGCTGAGGGCCTTCCTCAGGCACAGGGCAGGGGTGTGGGGTGAGGGCCTTCCTCGGGCACAGGGCAGGGCAGGGGTGTGGGCTGAGGGCCTTCCTCAGGCACAGGGCAGGGCAGGGGTGTGGGCTGAGGGCCTTCCTCAGGCACAGGCCAGGGCAGGGGTGTGGGCTGAGGGCCTGCCTCGGGCACAGGCCAGGGCAGGGGTGTGGGCTGAGGGCCTTCCTCGGGCACAGGGCAAGGCAGGGGTGTGGGCTGAGGGCCTTCCTCGGGCACAGGCCAGGGCAGGGGTGTCAGCCCAGCAGTGCCTGGCCCAGAGCAGTGAGCTGGCTGTGAAGCTAGCCCCTGAGCAGTGTGTGTGTGCTTAGGGCACGGAGGCTGCCCCCAGAGGCCTTCACCTGAGACTGGGGCGGGGGCGGAGGTGTGGGTGACTCAGAGGGCGGCGACCAGGCCTTTCGTGCACTTGACCTGTGGGGCCTGCTCTGCTTCTGTGGATCTGTGCAGCTCCTTTCGTTCCTGTACCCAGGATGCCTTTCTGATCATCATACTTGGTGATTTCGGTGACCGTGCTGTGCTGCCGTGTCCTGATACAGTGGGGTCCCTGCAGGCTGGGTGCCTTTCTGGAGCTCAGACTATGTCCTGCCGTAGTGCAGTGCTGCTTTGAGCCTAGTGTAGCTGAGGCATCTCTGCTGGAGGAGATCAGAGCCCCGCCCAGTCAGTAGGGATGGTGCCTGTGCTCACATGGCTCATCTTGTCCTCCCAGTTTGGTTTGGTTTCTTCTTTGGAGTCGGTTTGTGTGGACTTTGCTCTGTGTAGGCCTGTGGGGCCCCGTGGGGTGAAGGATGCTGGGCTGTGCTAGGTTCAGGGCTCAGTCTCTGGGTGGTTCTGTGGAAGAACTGGGAGTGAGGATGGCAATACGGTTCCGGAAGGACGGCCAGAGAGGGGAGGGCCTGTGCTCGCACACTGATTGTAGAAGCCACCACCAGTGTGTGAGGCTCTGTCGGCAGCAGGCACGAAACGTGGATGGTAGACAGGTGCCAGGTGTGGTCTGCTGAGCAGTGTGAGGGTGCGCCCTGTCCTGTGTACCCAGAGGACTGCCTTCAGACACCAGACACACTTGGGGCTGGGCTGACACCCAGGTCAGGCCTCCTTAGGTAGCTTAAGACGTGAGTGGCCGAGAAGAAGGTGTGGGAGGAAACCAGCAGTTAGTTCCAGCCAGCAGCTCAGGTTGGCTTTGTGACTTGGCTGCCGCTAGAGGCCGCTGTGGTCCTGGGAGGTGATGAGGAGTTGGAGAGGGGCATTGTGGGGCATCATTGGCCAGGTGGGGATATGTCCCCTCATCCAGCAGCAAGGGACTGTGCCAGAAGAGCTGCAGTGCGTGCATGCACACGTGCTTACGTGCACACACATGTGTACACGCACGCGCGCACACACACACACTTGCCTTCCCCAGTCCTTTCTGGGCAGGTATCTGAGAGGCCTAGTGTTGGCCCTACCTCCGCAGCACGGTGAAGCGGGGTTCCTCTCCCTTGCCCTCAGCCCCACCACCCAAGGCAGCACTCACCGTGAGGACGGCCCTGTAGGCCAGGCTTTGTCTGTGGTCGGTGCAGGTTTGTGTCTGACAGAAGTTAGGCGTTTCTCCGAGACCCTTCCCGGTGTGTGGAGGCTGGGCGTGCGCTGCCTGTGCAGAGGGAGCAGGGCTGGCCTTCTGGCCTGGGTGAGGGAACTGCTCCTTCTGTGCGGCATGTGGCAGCTCCAACTGCTGTGCCCGAGATAAAGCGTCGGCGTGCCCCTTTCCCTCCTTCAGGTGTTTAGAACAGACCTGATCACCGCCATGAAGCTGCATGACTCGTACCAGCTCAACCCGGATGAGTACTACGTGCTAGCCGACCCATGGAGACAGGAGTGGGAGAAGGGAGTCCAGGTGCCCGTGAGCCCAGGGACCATCCCTCAGCCTGTGGCCAGGTAGCGCCCTCCCTGCCCTGCCGGGGCTCCGTCCTGCACCAGGCACAAGGGAGGCTGGTCAGAGCCCTGCACAGGGCAGGATTAGGAGGAGTCGCTGGGGGGGGGGGGGCAGGGAGGGGGGAGCCCCAGGACAGCCTGGGGAGTGACTGGAACGCAGAGGAGTCCGGCCTGGACGCGTTGTAGATGATGCTGCAGGAGCAGACCCGTCTGGCTAGGGCTCCAGAGGAGGAACTTGTGAGATACTGCCCTTTCTAGCTGTCAGGCACACTCTCCAGACCCACTGAGAAGTCACTCCTCTGTCGGTGGGCGGGCCCCGGGCTCAGGTGATTCCCTGGGCCGTGCTGTGTGTCCTGGCGTCTCTGCCCTGCCGGGTGGCTGCTCTGCTGCAGGCTGGCCCATGGCCGGCATGGAGAAGAGGCCTCGCTCTCCGGCTTCCCCGCTCCATCGCTGAGGGGCCGGGCCACTGCCTGGACGTGGGCTCCTATTTCCATTGGAGGCCTTTGTTTTTCATCTAGTTAGGGTTTCCACTGACACTGGGGCTGTGTGTGAACCTGGGAGAGGACCTGAGGGAGGAGGAGGAGGAGGAGGAGGACGAAGCTGCAGCTGGGTTTTCTGATGCACTTGTTGAGTGCCCTGTGTTGTGTTTGTTAATCAGGGTCCTGTCTGAAGAGACGCCCCTCATGTTCATTAGGCCGAAGAAGCACATGGTCTCCGCAGGCTCGGAGCCTCCAGCCCTGGGCTATGCTGACATCCGGACGCTGGCTGACAGTGTGTGCCGGTACGATCTCAACGATACCGATGCCGCGTGGCTGGAGCTGACCAATGAAGAGTTCAAGGAGATGGGTAAGGCTCGACAGGGGCGGCTGTTGGGCACGCACGTGGGCAGGAGCGTACGCCAGCCTCGGAGTGCACTCTGGCGGCTCCTCACACTGTGGTGTGAGGAGGCACTGCGGCGTCTTCCCTGGCGCCCCGTGTCAGGCGCGCTCCTTGACCTGCTGCTGTGCCGCCAGGCTCCAGCACCACCTCGTGGTCGCCTGCCACCTGTGTCCTTCCATCGCGCTCCTCACTGCGGGCAGTGGCCACGGGAGCCTCCTGTCTGTGGGCCTCTGTGGTGCCGTCTCCACGTGCGCCCAGCCTGCTGCTCAGGGCCCCTGAGGGCCGCCACCGCCAGGCCGGGAGGGCACGTCTGGCCATGCAGGGGTTGTGCCGTGGTCTGGAGTAGGTAGCCACAGGGCTTGCACTCTCGTCTGGCTGTGTGGAAGCTCACCTGCCGCTGGCCCGGCCGTGGACCACTGCCCCTTCTGGCTGTCCTCACCAAGGAGATTGCTTCCCCTCAGCCTTTGCTTTCGGTGTTTGCAGCCAGACCTTGCCTTGCGAGTGGCCTCTCCCTGTCTCACTGGAGGATGGTACTGCCGGCTGGTGGCTCCGGGGCCCAGCCACGCCCTCGCCAGCCGCCTAGCTCCCTTGGTGCTCAGGCCTGTGCTGCCTGGGAATTCGGGGGCTCTGCAGGCCTGGAAGCAGGGCGGCAGTCCTGTGTGCTGAACATTCATTACAGGGCGGACTGGGGGCCAGCGCCTCCAGCCAGAGGAGGGGACTGCGAGGAAATGTGGGGCTCGGGCAGTGGGGCTCATCTCACCTGTGTTCTCTACGTTTCTGAAAGTGTGAGAAGTTAATTTGATAGTTTTAGAATTTATGGTAAGTGCAACCTGCAGTCATTTCCTTTGCTGTTTCTGCAGGATTTGTATCCTTGAGTGGTTTTTTAACCAGCTTTTTAACTGCACAAATATTTTCATTGTAAGGAGTTTAGAGAATGTGCAAATAGAAGATGGGCCTGCCCCCTGCCCTAGCCAAGACCATGGCTCTTGCAGAAGTGTGGTTTACAACTGCACTGTCTGCCACTCTGCACTCTCCCGTGTTTGTCTTCCATGTATCCGAATAACTGTGCATTCTTGTGGGTGGAACTCAGAGGAGAGGCTGGCCAGGAAGTCTGCTTCCAGGGCACAGTGGTAAAGGAGAATTCCAAAACAAATAGTCAAACCCCATAATACGTTGTGGTCACAGTTTTGAAACTTAACATGTTAGCTGTTAGGGGCAGTTAAGTATAATGAAACGGCTTATTTCACAGTCTGGGTATTTGATATTCTTGTTCCTTGTGAGATTTATGTATGCTTTCCCGTGTGCAGCCAGAACGGGAACGGTTTCGTGAGAGACTTCCCCGTGGAAGGCTTTCACAGACGGCGTTGTGCTTTCCTTATCGGTTCTGAATTGTTGAGGCGCACCAATAGGGCTTACTGGCATGGATCTTTCCCTTCAGGAATGCCTGAGCTAGATGAGTTCACCATGGAGCGGGTCCTGGAGGAGTTTGAGCAGCGATGCTACGACAACATGAACCATGCCATCGAGACGGAGGAAGGGCTGGGGATTGAATACGACGAAGACGTGGTCTGTGATGTCTGCCAGTCCCCCGACGGCGAGGACGGCAACGAGATGGTGTTCTGTGACAAGTGCAACATCTGTGTGCACCAGGTAGGGGCGGCCGGGCGCGGGGCCCGGGTGGGCTGGGGGTGCGCGGGGAGCAGGGCTCCACCTCCTATCACAGAAGGCTGGTCTAGTTCGGAACACCAGAGAGGGCTAGCTGCTTCCTTAGTGTCCACGTTCAACAGACTGTGTGGCTTTCGTTAAGCAACTGGAGTTGGATTTTTGTCGAAGAGGGAGGTTTGAGAACAGGGCTGTAGGGCAGACCCTCTCATTGGCCAGAAAACCTCCCCCCAGCACCACTTCCTTTGCCTTTCCGCTCCAGTGTCCCAGGTGGCTTCTTGTCCGTGGAGCCCACCTTCTCCTGTCAGTCCCATGGACCCATGGTCCATCCTGTCCTCAGAGTCCATGGTCCATCCTGTCCTCAGAGTCCATCGTCCATCCTGTCAGTCCTCAGAGCCCATCGTCCATCCTGTCAGTCCTCAGAGCCCATGGTCCATCCTGTCAGTCCTCAGAGCCCATCGTCCATCCTGTCAGTCCTCAGAGCCCATAGTCCATCCTGTCAGTCCTCAGAGCCCATGGTCCATCCTGTCCTCAGAGCCCATGGTCCATCCTGTCCTCAGAGCCCATGGTCCATCCTGTCCTCAGAGTCCATCGTCCATCCTGTCAGTCCTCAGAGCCCATGGTCCGTCCTGTCCTCAGAGCCCATGGTCCATCCTGTCAGTCCTCAGAGCCCATGGTCCATCCTGTCAGTCCTCAGAGCCCATGGTCCATCCTGTCCTCAGAGCCCATGGTCCGTCCTGTCCTCAGAGCCCATGGTCCATCCTGTCCTCAGAGCCCATGGTCCATCCTGTCAGTCCTCAGAGCCCATGGTCCATCCTGTGCTCAGAGCCCATGGTCCATCCTGTCAGTCCTCAGAGCCCATGGTCCATCCTGTCCTCAGAGCCCATGGTCCATCCTGTCCTCAGAGCCCATGGTCCATCCTGTCCTCAGAGTCCATGGTCCATCCTGTCAGTCCTCAGAGCCCATGGTCCATCCTGTGCTCAGAGCCCATGGTCCATCCTGTCAGTCCTCAGAGCCCATGGTCCATCCTGTCAGTCCTCAGAGCCCATGGTCCATCCTGTCCTCAGAGCCCATGGTCCACCCTGTCAGTCCTCAGAGCCCATGGTCCATCCTGTCAGTCCTCAGAGCCCATGGTCCATCCCCTCAGTCCTCAGAGCCCGTGGTCCGTCCCCTCAGTCCTCAGTGCACCGGGCTGGCTGCTGGCTGCCTTGTGTGTGGTGGCTGCGGGGTCTGTGGTTCGCCCACTCCGGTGTTCCTGTATTAGCATCAGCCGGATTTCAGGGCTTTGCTGGGGTACATCCCCATCTCACGTCAGTGTCTTCCATTTTCAGGGACTGTAGATAAGGTCGTGTTAGGCTTCTGCTTAGCTTTTGGGGGGCAGAACATAGGAATATATAGAGCAGAGGAGAGCCGCCTCTCTCTCCTCCCTCTCCCTGCCGTCTTTCCTACAGCACTGAGGTTTGAATTCGGGACTTGGTCTACACTGTGTCGTGTAGATCCCAGCCCCCTTGCTTGCTTTGGGTATTTTTGGAGAGGGCCTCAGGCCTTTTCTCCCGGAGCTGCCTTGGACCGTGGTCTCTACCTCTGTCTCCCTCAGAACCGAGATCCTGGCCAGGAGCCCCGGTGCTCTGGCTTGTTTGTTCAGATAGGCCCTCACACACCTTAGTCTAGGCTGGCCTGGAATGCTGGCGCAGATGGGTGGGATGCGGGGTGCAGAGGCAGTCTGGAAGCTTCCCGTGGATCTGTCGGGCTGAGGTTCAGACAGATTGGGTGACGTCACCGAGGAGGCTCAAGCCTGGCCCCCATTTGCCGCCACGGCTCAGCAGTCTGTGGTCTTGTTCTGCATGTCTTGGGAAGCTCGTCCGTTTGCGTGTCCTTGGGCAGTGAATTCCTCGGATGTCAGCCGTGATCATGGGCCTGGTGGCCACCATTGCCGCTTTTGGCTGATGGTACTTGTAACCTGTGGAGGACTTTCCACACTTCCTTTACTTGTCTGCTTGGAAACTTAAGAACTCTGTTCTAGAAACTTGTCATTGACATCAAGGCTAGTGGGCTCAGTTTCAGATGCTCTTTCTCTGATCTCTGTGTTTAGTATATTTTTCTCTTCTGACCTCTTCTTGGTTTGTCTTTAAGCCATACTTACTAGCTTAGACCTGCTTCTCACTGTGCTTTTACCCCGTCAGAACCGTCAGTGTTGTTAGCCCCAGGTCTGTCTGTGCACCTGTTCTGGGCCCTGACGTAGCGAGGCGGTTGAGCAGCTTTGCGTGCGGGTCCCGTGGCGTCTGTGGGGTCGGTGTTGTTAAGACGCCGTCTGAGGAGGTAGCACTTCATTTTTATCAGTTTGGCTTTTAAAGCTCTCTGGGCCTCTGGTACCGTTGGGGTAACTTACTCAAATTTGCCTTTTTACTCCTTGAGCCGTCATGATTACATGAGCTGTGAAGCCTTGATTTCTGCAGTGTGCTATCTCGGGTGGCTTCGCCATCTTGTGCAGGCTTTGTTTTAAATATTCTCCTTGGGTCTTGTTCTTCCGCGTCTGTTTGCTCCTCACGTGGCTTCTGTGTCGGCCACTCTCTCGCTGCCCTGTGTGTGGCCGTGCGTTGCTGCCCTGTGCTCCCCGCTTTCTGTGAGGCGAGGGTAGGTGTCCCCGTGCGGCCCTGCCGCATTGGAGAGCCTGGCGTAGGTACAGGCCTGTGTGGCTGTCCCTCAGGGGTCTGCACAGCGCATCATGTCTCAGCCCAGAAGCCTTTTGCCTTTGCTGGGGTCGCAGCCCAGGGTTGGGATCTCAGCGTTGGTGGGACTCTGTGTGCATTCGGAGAGGAAATGTGTTTCTCTTTGTCTCCTTTGCCTTGTGCTGTGGCTTTGTCCAGGCCTGCTATGGAATCCTCAAGGTGCCAGAGGGCAGTTGGCTGTGCCGGACCTGCGCCCTGGGTGTGGAGCCGAAATGTCTGCTGTGTCCCAAGAAGGGGGGCGCCATGAAGCCCACCCGCAGCGGAACCAAGTGGGTCCATGTCAGCTGCGCCCTGTGGATCCCAGAGGTACGTGACTCCCGCACACCCTCCCGGACGGGGCAGGGCGCGCGGCCTGACCGCCCGGGATCCTTCCCAGTCGCTGCCGGCTTGGCGTCCGCCGTGTTGTCCAGGGGTGGGGACGTGGGAACTGTGTTAGGGTCAGGTTTCTCCCTCCGCACAGGGCCGGCCTGGCCTGGGGGTCCTTCCCCGACGGTGCCACACACTGGGCCACACTTCTGCAGGTCGTAGTTGAAAACTCTGACTCAGCCGCAACCTTTTTAACTGCGGGGTTTGTTTTGTCTATTTCCTGTCCCACACCTTGACTAATTTAATTGGCCGTGCCACTCTGAGAAGATCATGTGTGGCTCAGACTGCCTGGCGTTGCAGAGGGCAGGCGGTGCGGGATCCTGTGTTTGCGGTCAGCCCGTCTGCTGGGTTTGGGGGATGGAAGGCAGAGATGATGTTTTATCTCGCCTGTGGGATTTCTTCTTTGCATCATTCTTCTTTTCATTCTGGTGGAATGAGCTAGTATGTTTATGGGAAATGGATAAGAAATGGCTTTTGTACTTGCTCACTCCAAACTGAGAGTCTGTGTAGGCATTTTAAGGTGATTTTCGTCCTGACCAAACTGTTACTGGTTCAGAGGAAGCCTGCACTATCCACATGCCAGGTCTTTGCCGCCACATTCTTCAGTGGGAAGGGACAGGGTAGCCGTCGGCAGGAGCCGGCCAGGCAAGGGTGTGTGTGAGCCAGGGCAAGCGCCCAGGGCAGCCCTCAGAGTGACAGGTCTTGAACTCTAGGGCGTCGCGTTCTGCTGCTGATGGCTGGGTGTTCGCCCTTGCTGTTGGCCTGCAGGTGAGCATTGGCAGCCCGGAGAAGATGGAGCCCATCACCAAGGTGTCTCACATCCCCAGCAGCCGCTGGGCACTGGTGTGCAGTCTCTGCAACGAGAAGTTTGGGGCCTCCATTCAGGTAAGCTGCTCAGCAGGTTTGGCCGCCGGGCCGTTGCTGTTCCAGGACGGGAGGGCGCATGGGGCCGGCCCAGGTACCTGGGGCTAGCTGATGGTCCAATGTCCCTGGACCCAGAGCTGTTACCTGGAAGTTCCTTGCTTTCTGTTCTGTCCCAGGCCTCCTGCTAGGCCCGGGACACAGCTGCTGTCCCCGGGCAGACATGAAGACCTGGGTGTGCAGGTTGCTCTAGGAAGAGGTGGCCTGCTCTGAACACAGCCTAGACATTGGATTTTTTTTTTTCCTGGTCCTGCAGTCTGAATTCAGGGCCTGGGCGCTGTCCTGAACTTCTTTGTGCTAAAGGCTGGCACTCTACCACTTAGCCACAGAACTACTTCTGGCTTTTTCTGAGTAGTTTTGTTTTTTGTTTTTTGGGTCTGGTCGTGGGGCCTGAACTCTGGGCCTGGGCGCTGTCCCTCAGCTCTTCAGCTCAAGGCTAGCGCTCTACCACTTGAGCCACAGCGCCACTTCCGGCTTTTTTCCTTTTTGCTTATGTGGTGCTAGGGAATCGAACCCAGGGCCTCGTGCATGCAAGGCAAGCGCTCTACCACTGAGCCACCTTCCCAGCCCTGAGTAGTTTTTTGATATGAGTTCTCTTGGACTTTTCCTGCCCAGGCTGGCTTTGAACTGCAATCCTCAGATTCAGCCTCCTGAGTAGTGAGGATTACAGGCGTGAGCACCAGCGCCTGTACGTTTGATTTATGGCACTTGCTTACCTACAAGTAAGTGTGTCAGATGCGCAGATGCAGGCAGGCATGACAGTCCTGAGTCCAGTGAAGGGAGAAAGCACAGCGTGCTGTTTCCTCTTGTCATCTGATGGCATCCGTGCGTTGCTTTCTGGGCCTTGCGTCCTAAGGTCTGGATGGCCGTGGTCTGAGAGGCGTCTCTGGCTGGCACGGGCTCTGGAGCAGAGGTGCTCTCTGGGCTGTGTCTCCCCAGGCGACACGGTGCTCAGCACGGACAGCGCCTGTGTGTGGTCCTGATTCCCCACGGTGCCAAGCCACGTGTGTCACCTGCCCCTCCTCCCCTGCTTGCCGTCAAGCGCACCACCCCTCGAGCCAGGCCCCTTGTTTCCATTCACGACTTTGTGGTCAGGGTCCCAGCTTGCGCCTGTGCTGGCCTCCATGGGTCCTGCTCGGCTTTCTGCGGTTAGGGTCACGGGGGCGCCGCCACACCAGCTTCTTTCAGTGGTTGAGCTTTGGGCCAGCCCCAGACCATGATCCTCCTGACCTCAGCCTCCCAGGTAGCAAGGGTTAGAGGCGTGAGCCACCGTGTCCAGTTTTCTCTCTCTACCTCCCTCCTCCCTCTCCTTTTTCCTCTTTCCTAACAACCCTAGAGATTCCACTTATTGTAACTGCCATCTCCTGGTGTTTGAGGGTCTGAAACCTTTGCAGAAATATCCAGAGGCTCGGGGACTTGGGTGTCAGGAGAATTACCAGTACCTCCGCCTGAGCGTGGGTTGGGCAACGGAGAATGGAAGAGAGAGTTCAGACACTGTGTTTACTTGGGGACAAGCCACCACCCTCTGGTGAGCTGGCGGCAGGCGGGGAGCCGCTTCTCCTCTGAGGGCTCTGGCCACCGATTGACTTACGTTCCTGATGGACTCACTTTCCAGAACATGTGCTTGAAGGAGAAGGGATGGGAGGAGCACTGATGACATTCTGTGTCTTCCTAGAGTCGTTTTGTCAGTTCCTGTCTGCACGTCTGCGGCTGGGGGGCTGTGCTTCCATCTGTCTGCTGAACAGGAAAGCCCAGGGGCCACCAGTGCAGGGCTGCTGTAGCCCCTTTCTCTTGATGGTTAGCACACTTGCATTAGTGCAGCTCAAAGCCGGGCACAGATGGGCTCCAGCTAGCGCCAGCTTCCACTCCTGTGGCTGCGGCTGTGCTGAGCAGGGCCTGGGCAGGTGTGTCAGTGTGTGCTGAGCGGGGCCTGGGCAGGTGTGTCAGTGTGTGCTGAGCGGGGCCTGGGCAGGTGTGTCAGTGTGTGCTGAGCGGGGCCTGGGCAGGTGTGTCAGTGTGTGCTGAGCGGGGCCTGGGCAGGTGTGTCAGTGTGTGCTGAGCGGGGCCTGGGCAGGTGTGTCAGTGTGTGCTGAGCGGGGCCTGGGCAGGTGAGTGTGTTCTGCCAGCGATGTTGCCTCACCCGCTTGAAGCTGTTGTTAGCTGTGGGTTGCACAGCAGGTATTTCTCCAGTTTCTATGGGCTGAGTGCTAAAAGCAGAATGAAGGGATAGGTTTTCAGTGTCTCTGACACAGAAGGATAGGGGCAGGCAGTGTCCTGTGTCCCACGGCTCTGGGTTTGGGGTGCTGAGTGGGCTCCCTCTCTGCAGCCTTCCTGGGCTAGGTGCTTGTGTTCACCCGTGTTGGGTCGGCCTTCCTGGGCTAGGTGCTTGTGCTCACCCGTGTTGGTGGGCCTTCCTGGGCTAGGTGCTTGTGCTCACCTGTGTCGGGTGGGTCTTTCTGGGCTAGGTGCTTGTGCTCACCCGCGTTGGGTCGGCCTCCTCCTGAGGCCGAGGGGCACGGAAGCCGAGTCACCTCACGCTGGCTGGGCAGGGCAGCTGCACTGGGGCACCTGGCAGCCCTGCCCAGGCAGAGGGGAGGCGCTAGGCGCACAGCTCCCTGAGCCCGGGCTGGCTCCCGGGCTGGCTCCCCGTGGCTGGCTCCCCGTGGCTGGCTCCCGGGCTGGCTCCCGGGCTGGCTCCCGGGCTGGCTCCCGGGCTGGCTCCCGGGCTGGCTCCCGGGCTGGCTCCCGGGCTGGCTCCCGGGCTGGCTCCCGGGCTGGCTCCCCGTGGCTGGCTCCCCGTGGCTGGCTCCCGGGCTGGCTCCCGGGCTGGCTCCCGGGCTGGCTCCCGGGCTGGCTCCCGGGCTGGCTCCCGGGCTGGCTCCCCGTGGCTGGCTCCCCGTGGCTGGCTCCCGGGCTGGCTCCCGGGCTGACTCCCGGGCTGGCTCCCGGGCTGGCTCCCCGTGGCTGGCTCCCGGGCTGGCTCCCCGTGGCTGGCTCCCGGGCTGACTCCCGGGCTGGCTCCCCGTGGCTGGCTCCCGGGCTGGCTCCCGGGCTGGCTCCCCGTGGCTGACTCCCGGGCTGGCTCCCGGGCTGGCTCCCCGTGGCTGACTCCCGGGCTGGCTCCCGGGCTGGCTCCCCGTGGCGGGCCGATGCCGTCTCTGCCCTGGCCTCCCTGGCCCCAGTGCCCCCGCCTCCTCCTCACCCCTGGGGCTGTGTCCTCTCTCCCTCTCCCTCCCTCCATGCCACTCCCTCCTCCCCCTCCCTCTCCCTCTCGCTGCCGCTCTTCCCTCTCTGCCTCTCCCTTCTGAGCTGTCTCTACACTAACATGCACTGTATAAAGCGTCCTTCCACACAATGTACTTCTGATCAACTTCACTCCATTACTTTCCCGTTGTCCCCCCTTTTCAACAAACAGGCTGGGATGTTGCTTTTGTGGTGAGGATGGGTTTCTTTGAGCCCTGCCACCCTTTCCCTGTGAGGGAGGGAATGTTTGCCATCCTCAGCCACGGTCCCTGGGGCCACCCGTGTTCATGGCCCGTGAGGACCCCTGGCTGGCACGTACCTGTCTGTAGAAGATGCTTGAGGTTTGTCATAAAACCCAAAGCCAAAACGTACTAAGTACAAGGCGATGTGGAGCATGCTGAGCCCCCGGCCGGCTGTCAGCTCTGGGTGTGAAGGCGGCCAGGCGGGCGTGACGATCCTCAGGGCCATCTGCAAAAACGCCGGCCTGGAGACGTGGCTCAAGTGCAGAGTGCCAGCTCAGCGAGCAAGCTGAGCAGGCATGAGGTCCTGCCTGAACTCAGGGCCTGGGCGCTGTCCCTCAGCTCTTCAGCTCGGGAATCGAACCCAGGGCCTCATGCATGCAAGGCAAGCACTCTACCACTGAGCCACCTTCCCAGCCCCAGGTCCTGAGTTTATACTTGAGTTGTTTTAAGCTACTGGTGGTTTTTGTGGTTAGGAAGCCTCCACATGCAGAGTTCCCTTTTCTCCAGGCTCTGCTTCACTGAAAGCCTGCCGGGTTCACTTTGCTGCCACTGTGCATGTGCATGCATGGGTGCCAGAGTGTGATGTGTGATGGTGTGACGTGCGTGCACGCGTGGTGTCAGGTGTGACGTAGCATGTGATGGTGTGACGTGCACATGCGTGGTGTCAGGTGTGATGTGAGGTGCGTGCACATGCGTGGTGTCAGGTGTGACGTGCGTGCGCATGTGTGGTGTCAGGTGTGACGTAGCGTGTGATGGTGTGACGTGCATGCGTGTGCATGCGTGGTGTCAGGTGTGACGTAGTATGTGATAGTATGACGTGCGTGCACATGCGTGGTGTCAGGTGTGACGTAGTATGTGATAGTATGACGTACGTGCACATGCATGGTGTCAGGTGTGACATAGCGTGTGATGGTGTGACGTGCACATGCGTGGTGTCAGGTGTGACGTAGCATGTGATGGTGTGACGTGCACATGCATGGTGTCAGGTGTGACGTAGCGTGTGATGGTGTGACGTGCGTGCACATGCGTGGTGTCAGGTGTGACGTAGTGTGTGATGGTGTGACGTGCGTGTGCATGCGTGGTGTCAGGTGTGACATAGCGTGTGATGGTGTGACGTGCACATGCGTGGTGTCAGGTGTGACGTAGCGTGTGATGGTGTGACGTGCACATGCGTGGTGTCAGGTGTGACGTAGCGTGTGATGGTGTGACGTGCACATGCGTGGTGTCAGGTGTGACGTAGCGTGTGACGGTGTGACGTGCGTGCGTGCGCATGCGTGGTGTCAGGTGTGATGTGTGCCTGGGGGGTACCCCGGGGTGTGCCCTGTGTGTGTGTATGTGTGTGCCTTTGCTGTGGTCGCTCCGTAAGTCTCTCCTCTGCACGCTCTCCGCAGTGCTCGGTGAAGAACTGTCGCACGGCCTTCCACGTCACCTGCGCCTTTGACCGCGGCCTGGACATGAAGACCATCCTGGCAGACAATGATGAGGTCAAGTTCAAGTCCTACTGCCCGAAGCACAGCTCGCACCGGAAGCCCGAGGAGAGCCTCGGGGAGGGGCCCGCGGAGAACGGGGCTCCCGAGCGCTCTCCCCGGAGCCCCCTGGAGGCCCTCGCCGGCCCTGGGCAGCAGCGTGACGAAGCCCACCGCACCAGCGTCCGCAAGCAGAAGCTGCAGCAGCTGGAGGACGAGTTCTACACCTTCGTCAACCTGCTGGACGTGGCCAGGGCCCTGCGGCTGCCGGAGGCGGTGGTGGATTTCCTGTACCAGTACTGGAAGCTGAAGAGGAAGGTCAATTTCAACAAGCCCCTCATCACCCCAAAGAAAGACGAGGAGGACAATCTGGCCAAGCGCGAGCAGGACGTCTTGTTTAGGAGGCTGCAGCTGTTCACGCACCTGCGGCAGGACCTGGAGCGGGTAATGATCGACTCCGACACCCTGTAGTGACCTAGCGACGAGGATGCAGAGGCCGGGCTCGCCAGAGCAAGAGGTGATAGCCAGTCCTCACGGTGACCTGTGCGCACCGCGCACCAGGCCCTGCGGGCTAGTGCGGTGGCGGGCCGGCCGCTGCCTGCGCTGGTGCGCCGCCGCCGCTCTGGCGGGCTTCTCTGTGATCTTAGACACTCTCCCTTCACCTTTACTGTTGGCAAGATCAGAGGGCGTTCCTTTCTTTACCCTCTTTTTCCAGAGGGGACCGAACCCCAGGAAAATGACCAAGGGTTGACTCAGAATGTTTACAGACTAACTTTGACAACTAGGACGGGTTTCACTTGTGAGTGGGGGGCAGGAGTAGGGAAATGACTTGTGCAGCCGGGGAGAGGCCTGCAGGGGCGCGAGGCTCCGCCCCCCGGCCCGGCCTCAGCACCACTGTGAGCGGAGCAGGCTGAGGGCCCCGACCTGTGCGCATGCTTGTGAAGACGCTCCTGACAGGCTGCCGCGTCCTCACAGAGGCTGCATCCTGGCTGTGTATGCACGGTGTGTGATGTGAGTACAGTGTGTGTTCAGTGTGTACGTACAGGATGTATGCAGCGTGTGTCTACTGTGTATACACTATGCAGTATACACACATGTGGGTGTGGCGTGTGTGTACAATGTTTATACACCATGTGTATGCAGTATGCATGCGTGTGTACTGTGTATACACTGTGTATACGTGCATGCACATATGATGCGTGCATGTGGTGCGCCGTGCATATGTGCGCGTGTACAGTGCATATACACTGTGTGTATGCCGCGTATGTGCGTGTGTACAATGCATGCAGGTGTGTGTACAGTTCATATATACACCGTGTGTATACAGTATGCATGTGTGTATGATGTGTGTATGGTGTGCGTGCCGTGTATGTATGTAGTATGTGTGCATGCATAATGTACATACCACGTTGCACTATGCGTCCGTGAGCAGTGGCACACACCATGTGTATGCAGTATGTGTGCGTGTATGATGTGTATGGTGTGTGTGCGCACAGTATACACTGTGCAGTAGATGTGTGTGGTATGTGTACAGTGTATGTATGCCGTGTGTCTGAGTGTACCATGTGTATACGCCCTGCAGTGTGTATGTGTGTGTGGTGTGCACGTACACCGGGTGTATGCGCTATGCATGTAGGATGTGTGCAGTACACGTGCGTGCACACTGTGTGCACAGGCACGCACTGAGTCGGGTGTTGCGGGTGTGTGACTCCTGGCACAGGCCTTGGTGCTAGCCAGAGGCCTGGCAGTTGTGCTCCACTGTGTGCTGCCGATACTTGTGTGTTCTGCTGCGCAGCTGCAGCCGTGGATGCCGGCACTGTGCATGTGTGTGCTGCTTTGTACCCCCAGTTCTCCTGGCCTTCGGGGTCTGCGTGAAACTCCTTCCCACTTGGGCTGGCTCCCTTCCCTGGGCCTCCTGCCCCCTGCAGGTCTTTCTGCCTGGGCTCACTGGTTCTAGAAACTCCCCCCCACTCCCCCCCCCCCCCCCGCCTCCCGGGCTGTCGGCTACCATTAATTCGTTAGTGTGGCCAGGATGGCATGGCGTTCTCTGGCCTGGGGTGGACTGAAACAGCAAAGGGCCCCCAAACCCTGGCTTGCTGGTGGGGTGTGCACCCTCCCTGGGAGTCTGCTCAGATGTGGAGATGAGAGGCTGGGCCGCAGGGCAGAGCAGACGAGATGTCTAGACCTCCCAGAGCCTGGCTGGCCTGGAGGTGGGTCCACAGTGCTGCCACCCCTGGCCTCTAGGCCTCCGTCCTGCAGAGACCTCAGGGTGAGGCCCCCTGGTGGTGAGGCCAGGGAAGACCCCTTCGCAGGCCCGTGGCTCCTGTGACGCCCGGGGCTGAGGCCGGCCCGGCAGTGCGGCCCGGCCCGGCTCGGGGAGGGAGGGCAGAAGTCTCGTGTTTGGGCTGTGTCTGTCTCAATCACCACAAAATAAAAGTGTAGAAAATGCCTGTGGTGTACTAACTCTTCTCTGTATTTAAGAACATGCACTCACAATTAAATTCTGAACTATTTTTGGAGTCACTGCTGCTTTCTAAGTAGAATGCCTATGATGTATGAAACACAGGGAATAAATCAGGATTTGTGTGTGCGTGTGTGTGGTATTACTTGTATTTGTCTTATTAAAAAAATCAGATGTTAGGGGATTCAGTATCAGTTGCTTACGGTACTGGAGGTTGCGCTTTCCTGAAATTTGCTATCATGCTGTGATAGCAGCGGCTCTAAAAAGTTGAACTCTGCCCCAGAGAGGGCAGTGCTCGTTGTAATTATGAACAGCGCGCATGTCAGACCAAGGGCTAATCAGGGCAGTGACAGTGAGAACTAACCGTGAGGCAGGGGACTTGTCTCAGTCCTTGGAGTTCTGCCCTCATGGCTCAGGGCGTGGCCCTTCTTCCCAGCACAGACACAACTCCATAAGATAGGAACGGATCTGCGTGGTGGTGAACACATTGAGCCCCACGGCCGCCTTCCTGCCTGGAGCTCCCCTCAAGGCCCTTTTCAAGACACAGTGAATGGCTCAGAGAGTGATGTTTGGCCAGGGGTTCAGAAGGGGCCACAGTCCTGTGCTCGGGTCACATGTGAGGAGCTGGACACCATGGCTTTGAACATGGATGGGTTGGGGTCATGCTGTGAGCAGTGCCTGGAGTCAGGAAAACCTGTAGGAGCTACCTTCCAGGTAGTTCTTCAGGCAATTCCGGAAAATTCATTAGAAGTGCAGTCAGGTGTTTGCAAAGTAGTGCTTGAGAGAGAAGTGTGGTCAGGACATGGCATGGTTTGGGAACGGTGACCTGGTTGGGCTCTGCAAGGGGCCGTGCTGGCAGCGCGGGGCAGGACCAGGGAGGGCAGGCGGGTGTGCGGGCAGGTGCCTAGGGAGCGGCCGTAGCCAGCAGTGGAGGACCACAGGGGCAAGCTTCCCAGGCGTCTCGGCAAACTCACGAGATGCGGCTCTGGCGAGGCCCCCCACTGTCCGCCGCCGGGCTCCTGTTCTGTTCACCTTCTGGCTTTGGGGTGTGTCTGGGAGCAGGAACTGACCAGGCCAAAGATAGCAACACCAGCTCCCCTCGCTCCTCTGAGGAGGCGGCGGGGCGGCGAGACCATGCTCTGTCACCCGTGGGAGAAGCCAGTGCTGGAGTGTAGTGTGCAGGGGGTCTGCAGGAACAAGAGGAGCGAGCGGGGGGCCGGCAATGCGCCCAGGCGGTGGCGCCCCCGTGACCGAAAGAAGGCACGGGAGGCAGGAGGGTGGACCCATCACGGAGGTAACCGCGGTCCTGTTCACACGGCGCTGCCATGCTGTGCGCTCTGGGCTCATGAAGATGCGGGAGCCTGGCATCCGTGGCGCTTAGTGGCTGAAGCCATAGCTTTGGGTTCTAGACGAGGACTGAGGCGGAAGGCTCCGTGTGGCTAGTGATGCGTGGTCCTATCTGGTGGTGCGGAGCGCCTGGGCCTTCCTGTCACAGGAGGGTTCCGAGGCCTTGCTGGGCACACAGCCGCCAGCTGTTTGTCACGCCCCGTGGACAATGGCTCACTTGAACTGTGACAGTTTGGTGGTGGAGGGGGCTTGGCTGGGGGCCTCTTCTTCACAAAGCACAGTGGTGGCTTCCGAGTCCTCTGAAGGCCATGGCCGTAGAGCCCAGGGGAGACCCCGCAGGTGGGCGGGGGCAGGGGCAGACCCCGGCGGAGGAGCAAGCCTCTGCGGGCGGGCTCCGTGTCAGGGCGGCGCTGCTTCCGAGGTTAGGTGTGGGGCAGCACCAAGGGAAACAGCTGGACTTCTTGTTGCCAAAAAGATAAAGATGGGGTGAAAGGCTTAGCCCAATTTTCTCGGCTGAAATGAACCCCAAGGCACTGTTGCTGCTGTTGCTCACGTAGAATCTTTTTTCTCTGCGTTCAGGTGCGGAACCTCACGTACATGGTCACACGCAGGGAAAAGATGAAACGGTCGGTGTGCAAAGTCCAGGAGCAGATATTCAGTCTTTACACTAAGCTCTTGGAGAAAGAAAGAGTTCCAGGTATGCACTGAGTCTTCTTGGCTAAAAGGCAGGGCAGATGTTTGTAAGCCTTAGTACTGTTAAAGGAAAAATGGTCTGTCCTTTTTCTTCCTATAAAAACTTTAAGAAGTACTGATTTTCATCAAGGAAATCATTGAGACCCAATGTTAAGGGGGTCTCCCACGGGGGGGGTGTTGAGTCCCCTTGTACTGATCAAGCACAAATCTTGTCTTTCCAATCTCTTCTCTGTAGAATGGGGATACAGCAAGCTTCGCGTTGAAGCTGTCTTGAGACCAGAGTCAGATATTGCAGAGCCTGACTGATATTTAAACATCAGCCCAGCCTTTGGGTTGACCAGTAATACGGGAGACAGCCTGGAGTTCTTGGGGGCCAAGCACAAGTGGGGCATCTTGACTCATCTTGGGTTCTTCTCATCTGTAGGAAAGGCTTACGCTGTGACCAGCATCCTGCAAGTTCAAGTCCCCAAAAGTAGGGCTGGAAGAGTGTGGAAATGGTAGGCAGGTCTGGCCTGCCTTCTGAGGAGTTGAGTGTCTCTGCCCTGGACTGAACTAAGTTGGAGCAGTGTCCTTGTTTGCACTTGCGTTAGTCACCGTTGACTTCTACTTTTCTGCATTTGTGCATTTGTTTCTGCATTGAGATTATTATGACCGGCAGAAACAGCAAACATGAATTAACTTTATCCTTGTGAATGCCTTGGTCAGCTAAACAGATAGTGGCTGAGTTTTGATCTTGATACGTGACACCATTTTAACAGCATTGACTTATTGATACTATTTTAGATCTTTCCTGGCCAGGACTAGGTATTTTCCAGATGTAGCCTACCCACATCATTAGCTGGACCTTGGAGTTGACTGGCAAAGCTCTTAGGAAGTTGTTCCTCGTAGTGTGTTTAGGAAAGATGTTCAGTTCTGATTCTTCAACTTCAGCTTCCATCTCTCCCTTCCCTTATTCCTTCTTGACTTAGTGTTGCCTGGGCTCCATCTAGGTTGGGCCCCTGTGGCTCTTGTCTTGTGGAGGTGACTGTGGAGGTGAGCTCCGAGTGTTCCCCAGGGTCTTGTTGTCCTGTGGAGGTGAGCTCCGAGTGTCCCTCAGGGTCTTCTTGACTTGTCTGTCAAAGCGAGTACTAAGTGTTCCTCGGGGTCCCTGTGGATACTGCCTGCAGGATGTTCTGCATATCAAGGCGAGGGTTTTACTTGTGTGAGCAAGTGGTGTTTCTCACAAGGCTACTGTCCTGAGGTGGCCGTTGTAGGTGCTGTGGGCAGTGGCTCTCCCCACGCCTTCGTGCACTGCCCTGTGGAGCACAGGAGACCCCCAGGGTGGCTCTTCACCTTCCCCACTGGGGACGAGGTCAGATGCCTTCCCTGTGAGGACCTTCCTGGGTAAGGGTGTCGGAGGTCTGCAGACAGACACCTGCTTAAGAATCACTGGCCTCCATTCTGTTTTTCTGTGGTGCCAAGTGTCAGAAATAAAGAAGTATGTCCGTTAGGTGTGGCACCGAAGCCGTCCCGTGGCCTCGCAGATAGGGCCGGTGACGCCTCCCTCCATGTGTGTGGTCGTGGCCGCACGAGCTGTTGTATAGAGGACTGTTGTGCAGGGCGCTGTGCTTTGGGTGGCAGGAGGCTCCTGCAGGAAGGAATTCAGGCCCGCTCACTGGTGGGGTGACTCAAGGCAAACAACACAACATGCAATGACACGTGATTCCACAGGAAAGGAAGTTCTGCTCCTGTGTTATGGGACTTAGTTCTCGCCGTGATTCACCTCAGAAGACAGTGTGAAGTCATCCTCAGCTCAGGTGTCGTGCAGCTGAATCCCACTGATAGATTTTGTACATGATGGCGGCTTTAAGAAACAAAAGATCCCTCTAACTGTGAAGAGCGGTTGCCTCACAGTCACACGTACGCGTGAGGCGCTGGGGGACGGCGGCTGCCGGGCCCTCCTGCGGGGCGGGGCGGCGGGGCGGACAGGCAGAGGCAGCGAGTGCCTGGCCAGGGGGTCCTGTTTGCAGGAAAGGGTAGTCCTTGAATAGGTAGCTTCATGAAGGACCATATGAATTGTAGCTGGAAGAATCTAGAATACTGAGCATGTATTAATCTGGATTCTCCTAACTGGAAACCAGTTTTTACAGACAGGCTGACGGTTGTACACTGGTGGGTCGGAAGTGCGCGTGGAGCGGGTGGCACTTAGGTCCGGGATTGTTTTGGATTTGCCTTTGTGCTTGTGTGTTCACAGGTGTGCCTTCTTCCTGTGCGTCCTCCTCCTCCCTGGAAAACATGCTTTTGTTTAACAGTCCTGTGGGTCCTGGCACTCCCACCATAGAGGACTTGACGTGGCATTCGGCCTTCTTCAGGAAGCAGATGGGCTCATCCTTGGCCCCGTCACTGAAGAAACTCCATAAACGAGACCCGCTGAGACCCGGGAGCATGGGCAAGGCCTCCCTTCGACGGCCGGGCCTGGCGGGGGGCCGGGGCGGGCTGGGGGCCCCAGGCGGCTTTCTGACCTTTGAAAAGACCTTTGCAGATGCACGCTTCCTATCATCAGCACAAGAGAAAAATGGGGTTGCGACGCCAGACCATGGGAAACGGAGAGACAATCGCTTTCATTGTGATCTCATTAAAGGCGACTTCAAGGACAGGCCTTTGAAACCGAGTCACAAGCCTCTCAGGTCCACAGATTCATCCCAGAGGCACCCGGGCAGCCCCCGCGTTGCCACTCTGCCCGGGGCGGGGCAGTGGGCACCCGGCGCCCGGAGGGAGGGCGTGCCCAGGTGCAATGGCTCCCTGCTCCGAGCCAGCGGCTCCCAGACTGCAGCCCAAGTGCCTACCACACCTGCCAGCCCGGTGAAAAACTGGGGCGGATTCCGGATTCCAAAGAAGGGGGAGCGGCCGCAGCAGGGAGAGGCCCCTGAGGGGCCCGGCCACCAGCACACAGACTGCCCGTACCTCAGCCTGGGCCGGGCACCGGCCAAGGACCGGGCTAAGAGCAAATTAAAATCTGACCACGAGAATGACGGGTACGCCCCGGACGTAGAACTGAGTGACTCTGAGGGCGAAGCATCGGAGAAGAAATGTCCACAGGCCAGCGGCCCCCTGGGCAGGAGGGCGGACTTCATCCGGAGGAGCATCTTGGCCTCCTGATGGCCGAGGGGGACAGACCCCCCGACTCCCGGGCTACACACACATTTACTTACAATTCAGATTGGGGTTGTTTTTTTTTTTCAGAGTCATTTATAAATCACTGTTGTGAGAAGTTTGTGTTATTAGCAACTTGTTGAGAAAACAGAAGAGTAGACTAACGTAGGACAGCTAAGGTCAGAAGCTGAGTGTTAAGGGTTACAAGAAGGCAAGGCTTCAGTAGGCCTCTGCATACTGTGTTTCTTGCCCTCTGCATTCTTCCAAAGCACAAACTCTGGGTTCCCTGAATGTACAGAATCCTATCTAGTTCTGCAGAATGGACTGACACCCCGTGGAGCCCTGAGGTGTATTCCTAGGACTGGTCGATTCTACAATCACTCTGGCCCCAAAGGCCATTCTTGTTGCATTGATAGTGTGCAGGCAGCAGCTCTGGGGCTCCCCTGCACCCCGCGTCAGGAGAGTTGGCAGGAAGGGGGCTTCTGGAGGGCTGGGCGTGGGCCCGTGCCACAGGGCTTGGGGAGTCAGGGAAGACGCCGACGGCCCCGCCGCCGGGAGCCCGTGCGTGGCCTGAGACAGTGCTCACCAGTCCCCCTGTCCTTGGCCACGGCCACACCTTTGCCTTCTGCCCTCCCCAGAGCCAATCACTAGTGCACATCGGGGAACCCGGGCCTCCATCGCGAACGGGCTCCCTGAGGAAAACAAGAAGTGAGGTTATATTTTAAACTATAGAAAGGCAATAAGTTGCAATGAGCTCTTACCATTGACCTAGTTATGTAGACAAGAGGTTGAAATGCACCCAGGAATAGGTTTTTGGGGTCAGAGTTCTTATTTGTAACTTGGACTTTCTAATTGCAAATGGCAATAACTAGTAAGTTATCAGCAATAATAAGTTTAGCATTAAATTTGAGAACAATGTTGTAGTGCATATGTATTCAGAAACTGGGTAGTGTTAAGGTCCTGTTAATTTTCTTTGGAATTCAGTGTCGTTGTGAGTCAAACTTACGGGAAGCTTAAGCAGCAATGAGATTTAGAATCACGGGCGTCGGGAGCCAGCCCAGCGTCCCCCACACCGCCCCACAGTCAGTGCCAGCGCTTGCACTCCTGGTTCACTTTCATGTCTGTCCTCGTTGGCAGAGCGGTTCTGCTGCTTAGGAGTGATGCTCCGAGCACTGTAGCTCACTGTTGAGTCTTCCAGGTGACTGTCAACGCCAGGCTTTGTGAGCTCTGTCTTGCTATGCAAGTTTTATCAGATGATTGGATAGCAGATCTGACATGCTCAAGCCAAGTCTTCACTTTTCCAAGTACACTGTAGCTCATTCAGGGGAGGGGAAAGACTGGTTTTTAGACTGACTGCTTCTGAGCCCTGAGGCTCACTGCCAGAGACTGCTGTCCTAAGTAGCTGTTGCTGTGGGCGGCGGAGGCTCTTATCCAAGTTGCACGTTTGCTAGTAGCATAATTTATGGATTTTTTTTTGTAATTTTTGCATACGAGCAAAACCCTTCTGGACAGAGGAGAAGGTTGGACTCCACCTGCAGTTGTCTTTTGATGACAGCTCTCGGTGAGAGGAGGGTTGTAGAGGGGTAATCTGTGAAGCCATAGAAAGAAAATCTAAATTAATGTAGTGTATGGCCTCTCACCACTCAGAGGTACCAGACTCATTTGCACTATTTAGGAATGCTAGTTTTGTGCAAAAAAAAAAAAAATGCCTTACCTGTTTTCCCCCACATTTAGGTTGAAAAGCTTTCAAATGTTCCAAGTTATGCTGAACCAAAAAAACAAAAGAAAAAAAACCCACAAAAAAAGTCCATACTTTATAGTCCTGCTCTGAAATGCCGGTGGTGTGCGGCCCCTGGACAGGAGGTGAAAGCTCTGTCGCTGCAGCCGCCCCCAGCCACCCACTGCGTCCTATTAGCATTGGAACCGTTGGCTTTTTCTTTTTCCCTTGTGCATCCTGACCAAGAAATACCTTTGATTATGATCAATGTATTATGTCAAAATGTAGGCTAGTTAAGCTTTTGTAAAGTTGCCTGGAGTGTCATTTGTTAGGTTATAAACACAGGACTTAAATGACGGTTTTATGTGTTGTGTACAAATCTAAATTATTTTAATGGACAAACTTGTCATTACATTTGTAACCTTGTACAGAGGATTTTTCACTATGTGCCTAGCTTGGTGTCCATTCAACTGAATTGAAAAAAAAAAGAGGTGCATGAAGAGCTACAAATCAGAAATTAAACAAAGTCTATGTAGAGATGACTATTTTATATTACACGGCCCAGTCCTGTATTTATTTCTACCCCCTTTTTGAAAGTATTTATAAAACTAGTTGAGGACAACTGTATTTTTTGTTGAACTATTTAGTAGAATTGTGCCTTTTTGTCTGTATGTGAATAAATGCTGTACATTTTGCAATACAGTCACGTCTTTGGGAATCTGATGTGCTGAGGGCCTCCACCACCCACGGCGGGCCGGGCATGGAAGGGGCCTGCCGGCACTGGCAACTCTCCCAGGACATAGTTCTGGGTCTGGAAAGATCCAGTGGTTGGAGCAATCAGGCGTTAGAGACAGAGAAGCCCGTGATTCTGATCCTATAAAGAGAGAGACGGTCTTAGTGGTGGTAGGACGGCAGGGACCGCATGCAGAGCTGAGGTGTGGACACAGGCGGCCAGCGTCGGCTTGGACACGGGAGACAAGATGCCGTGTGAGGGAGGCGGGAAGGCTGCACTCACAAAACGCTTTTCATGGAGTGTTGCTGTTTGGTCTCACTGCAAACAGGGTTGTCCACGTCACTCACTGAAGACTGGTCCAGGGACACAGCCCGAGCCTACAGCTGCTGCGTGCAGAAACGGCCACAGACGGAACACAAGCAGTGAAGCTGGGACAGTCCTCGTGTCCCGTGTTGCTGTAGCTCGCGTGTCCCGTGTTGCTGTAGCTCACGTGTCCCGTGTTGCTGTAGCTCACGTGTCCCGTGTTGCTGTAGCTCGCGTGTCCCGTGTTGCTGTAGCTCGCGTGTCCCGTGTTGCTGTAGCTCGCGTGTCCCGTGTTGCTGTAGCTCGCGTGTCCCGTGTTGCTGTAGCTCGTGTGTCCCGTGTTGCTGTAGCTCGCGTGTCTCCGTGTTGCTATAGCTCGCGTGTCCCGTGTTGCTGTAGCCCGCGTGTCTCCGTGGAGGCTGTAGCTTGCGTGTCCTGTGTTGCTGTAGCTCACGTGTCCCGTGTTGCTGTAGCTCGCGTGTCCCGTGTTGCTGTAGCTCACGTGTCTCCGTGGTGGCTGTAGTTCACGTGTCCCCGTGTTGCTGGTGCTGGTGTCCTCAGGGAGAGCACATTCCCAGGATGACTGGTAATCAGATGTCTTACCAAAGTTGGGCCAGCTTATTTGGGTGTGCATGTGGTGGAACTACTAAAACCTTAACTCTCCTTGCTTCTCCTAACTTACTTGGTTGGCTCCAGAGAGAAGGAGCCACAGAGAGGCCTGGCACAGGTGGCCACGCTGACCTGAAACGTGCCCCAGACTCAGGTTTTCACCCAAGCAATTAGAAAGTGGCTTCTCCTGGTGAAACACTGGCACTGGCCAGTTCACACAAGGCAGCTGGTGAGCCGCAGTGACCTCATCAGCAAGGCGACAACCTTGGCTTCAGGCATAAGGCACGAGTTAAAGGCCTCACGTAAACTGAGAGCAAGCCCGTCTGCGGTGGTCAGTGCCTGCCTTACTCTGGGAGCTAGCCACACGCGCATTGATGTAAGCCCATTCACAGGTGGAGTCTGTGCATCATACGCAAAGAAAAGCTGTCTACACCTGACGCAACACTTGCAACTTCAATCACTGAAGAGCAATTTCATGACTGTTATCCTGGTCCTAGTAGTCATCTATCATGAACACTTTAGGTTGAGCCAAACCTCCAAATCAGCATTTTCAAACATAAAGCACCACGAATCTGGTTATTTTTACATCTGTAACGCCAGTCCCGGTACTGGCAGGATCATGGTCTTGAGGTCCTGAGCTACACAGCGAGAATAACCAAGCCAAAACCATTTACACAGCGCCAAGTGGTGAAGCGCACCATGTGTTACTCTTAACGTGCACAACATGTGATTCCTGATGTGTTTCTACTGAGCTTCCCAACATGCCAACACATGATTCTGACGTGTCACCATGTCCTGGCGATTGCACCAGGTGCCTGTGTTTAGTGTATTAACGTTGAGCGCATGTGTGTTTATTGTATTTATTTTTGTTGAGACCATGTTTGTTTAGTGTATTTATGCTGCGCTCACGTGTTTGTTAAGTAACTTACCTTTGTTGAGCTCATACATTTGTTTGGTGTATTTATGTTACGCTCATGTGTTTGTTAAGTAGTATATTTATGTGGAGCTCATGTTTGTTAAGTGGTGCATTTATGTTGAGGTCACAAATTTAGTCATTTATGTTGGGCTCACATGTTTAGTATATTTATGTTGAGCTCATGTTTGTTAAGTAGTGTATTTATGTTGAGGTCACGTATAGTCACATACGTTGGCACATGTGTTTGTTGTGTAGTGTGTTTGTTGAGCACATGTGTTTGCTTGTTTAGTACATTCATTTATGTTGAGCGCATGGTTTGTTAAGTAGTGTATTTATTTACCATTATAGACTCCCTGCTTATTTCACCTTCTTTTTAATTTTCTCCTCCCACCCTATCTGTCTTGAGATCAGGTATTTATGATAGCTTCAACTATTCTAAATAAATGTAACTTTGCAAGATCATGCTTGAAAATAGTGTATTTGACAGGCACTAGGGGCTCATGTCTGTAATCCTAGCTACTCAGGAGGCTGAGATCTGAGGATCATGGTTCAAAGCCTGGGCAGTAAAGTCTGTGAGACTCTTTTCTCCAAGTTGTCAACTGGGAGCTGTGTCTCCAGTAGCAGAGCACCAACCTTGAGCAAAAATGCTAAAGGAGTCAGAAGCTGGTGGCTCACACCTGTAATCCTAGCTACCCAGGAGGCTGAGATTCAGGATCATGGTTCAAAGCCAGCCTGGGCAAGAAAGTCCATGAGACTCTTATCTCCAATAAAACAGAAAACTGCAAGTGGCTCTATGGCTCAAGTGGTAGAGTGCTAGCCTTGAGCTGAAGAGCTGAGGGACAGCGCCCAGGCCCAGAGTTCAAGCCCCACAACCAACAAAAAGGAAAAACAAACAAAAAGCTAAGTGATAGCACTCAGGACCTGAGTTCAAGCCCCAGTACCAGCACAAAAAATATACTGTTTAATGAAAGAACTCATGTAATACTGTTTAAAACACCATTTGTTGGATATAATTTAACAACTATAAAATTTAAATTTAAAACCTTCAGGGGCTGGGAAGGTGGCTCAGTGGTAGAGCGCTTGCCTTGCATACTCGAGGCCCTGGGTTCGATTCCTCAGCACCACATAAGCAAACAGAAAAAAGCCGGAAGTGGCGCTGTGGCTCATAGTGGTAGAGCGCTAGCCTTGAGCTGAAGAACTGAGGGACAGCGCCCAGGCCCAGAGTTCAGGCCCCACGACCGGACCCAAAAAAAAAAAAAAAATAACCTTCAAAAGCAGGTATTTATTATAACTTCCTGTGTAATTTCTACTGACTTTGGCTTATATCTACTTTTCTAGGTAAAAAAAAATTACCACATAAATTCCACTAGATGATAGGATAGTTTTTGTAGGAAGTCCTAAGTATATGGCTACTTTGATAACTGAATGTGCTTTCTGGACTCAGGGCAAAAATAAAACAACAAAGCTAACTAGCACTTACTCTCGGTGTCAGAACATCCCCGGCTGTCTCTGCATCTGTACTTTCCCATCAAGAGCTGAGGTCAGAGCTGACCTGCGTCCACAAGAAGCACAGAGGTTTAGGAGTCCCACCTCCCGACCCTCCCCACCGGCCGGAGCTCATGCCCTGGCCAGTCTGTGCTCCCTTACAGTCAAAGTGTAGATGAGGCAAAAAATAAAACGAACAGTACAATGTGGCAAACGCACGAGTTCTGCAGACTAAAGATGCAGAAGGGGCCAGGCACTGGTGCTCAGGGGCTGAGGTCGGAGGGTCACTGTTCTGTTCAAAGCCAGCTGGTGAGCCACGTTCAGAAGGATGCTGGTGCTGAGGAGCTCAGTGTGCAGCCTGCCACGCACTGTCCACTGCATTAGAAGGGGTGCTGGTTCCAAGTGAAAATAAATGCAGATGTCCAGCACTTGGTAGACTCTCCACAGACAGACACTGTTAATATACATCAGCAGACTCTTCCTAGTTCCAAGGACCCTCCGATGGACTGGAGCATTTACAGAATGTGAGTATAACTCGCTTCTCTTCTGGTTTGTATCATAAATGCAGGTGCAAGGTTCTTGTCTTTATTCATTACAGCTTCAAGTGCTAAGTTTTTCCTTATATATGCTTTGCTGACTAAAAAAAAATTATCCTCTGAGCCGGCGCCAGTGGCTCACACCTGTCATCCTGGCTACTCAGGAGGCTGAGATCTGAGGATCGCGGTTCAAAGCCAGCCCGGGCAGGAAAGTCCGTGAGACTCATCTCCAATAAACCACTAGAAAACTGGAAGTGGCGCTGTGGCTCAAGTGGTAGAGCGCTAGCCTTGAGCTGAAGAGCTGAGGGACAGTGCCCAGGCCCAGAGTTCAAACCCCACGACTAACCAAAAAAGAAAAAAAAAATTAAGTACTGAAAAGAAATCAAGTGGAGCAGACTCTGCTACTCTACTTGCTGCTGTTCTTGCGTATTCTGCGTGGAGAGGCCGTGGGCTCAGGTGCACGGGTGTCTGTGGGAGGGGCACAGGGATCTCATGGGGGACAGAAGGTGCTGGTGTTGTGAAGAGCTACCTGATGATGTCTTCCTGCTTTGACCTTTGTTATTTAAATACATACCTGCTTTCCTTTCTTATAGAAACACTAAGAACACTGATATTACCAACTGATTTGCCATACTTTGTTTACCATTTGCCCAAACAACAAATCTGTGGTGAACTTTTATAAACATACACCTAAAGGTGTATGTTTAAATATAGATTTAGAGACAGACACTGACAACAATACTGAGGCTGCTTGTGAAGTCTGTCCTTTATCAGCCCTTAAAACGTGCACAGATTTGTTGTTTGGACAAATGGTAAACAAAGTATGGCTCCAGAAGAGATCTACAGTAAAGCGTCTACATCTGGAGCATTTCTCCGGCTGCCTGTTGGGAGCCGCTTTGGTGCATGCCAGGTACGAAACACAGCATTGGCTGAATTGTTGCTAACCGTGTGTCCACACGTGGGGCAGCCGCAGCTTCCACAGCGGAGACGTGACAAGCGTGCAGCCTGCCACAGCTCACGGGGCTCACGGGGCACACGGGGCTCACGGGGCACACGGGGCTCACGGGGCACACGGGGCACACGGGGCTCACGGGGCTCACGGGGCTCACGGGGCCGCCGCCTCCTCCTCAGCAGACCCGGAGGAAGGCAGACAGGAGAGAAACGGCCCGACTGCCCTCCACGTCAGCGTGTATGACTTCTCTCTTTCATACTCATTCTCTTCCTTCTTTGATATTTCACAGAAGAAATGATATTGTCTTCGTAAATGATGTCAAAGATGGGAACTAGGGAATGTTAAACACGTGACCTCAATTTACATTAGAAATTAACAGACTTTTTCTGGAAGAAAAATAACCACCATACTCAGTCCTATTGCCAAAACAGCTTCGAATCTCTTACATCTACAGGTCACAGAGGGGGTGACTGTGTGCTCAGCCTGTGACTGTGTGCTCAGCCTGTGACTGTGTGCTCAGCGTGTGACTGTGTGACTGCTCAGTGTGTGACTGTGTGCTCAGCGTGTGACTGTGTGCTCAGCGTGTGACTGTGTGCTCAGCGTGTGACTGTGTGCTCAGCGTGTGACTGTGCTCAGCGTGTGACTGTGTGCTCAGCGTGTGACTGTGTGCTCAGCGTGTGACTGTGTGCTCAGCGTGTGACTGCTCAGCGTGTGACTGTGTGCTCAGCGTGTGACTGTGTGCTCAGCGTGTGACTGTGTGCTCAGCGTGTGACTGCTCAGCGTGTGACTGTGTGCTCAGCGTGTGACTGTGTGCTCAGCGTGTGACTGTGTGCTCAGCGTGTGACTGTGCTCAGTGTGTGACTGTGCTCAGCGTGTGACTGTGTGCTCAGCGTGTGACTGTGTGCTCAGCGTGTGACTGTGCTCAGTGTGTGACTGTGTGCTCAGTGTGTGACTGTGTGCTCAGCGTGTGACTGCTCAGCGTGTGACTGTGTGACTGTGTGCTCAGCGTGTGACTGTGCGCTCAGCCTGTGACTGTGCGCTCAGCCTGTGACTGTGTGCTCAGCGTGTGACTGTGTGCTCAGCGTGTGACTGTGTGCTCAGCGTGTGACTGTGTGCTCAGCCTGTGACTGTGCTCAGCGTGTGACTGTGTGCTCAGCCTGTGACTGTGCTCAGCGTGTGACTGTGTGCTCAGCGTGTGACTGTGTGCTCAGCCTGTGACTGTGCTCAGCCTGTGACTGTGCTCAGCCTGTGACTGTGTGCTCAGCCTGTGACTGTGTGACTGACTGCGTGCTCAGTCTGTGACAGCTTTCTTCTGTTGGAGAATCCTCAAATGTTCAAATGTGGAGCCAGTTGGAGAGTTGTTAATACCAGAATGTAGAGTCCTTTTCATTTTAGTACGAAACTATCTGTATCATCTCGCCCTTAACAATTCAGTTCATGAACAACCACTGAAAAGCCCCAGTGTCCCCCAAATTATGCCGAGTGCCCAGAATGCAATGATGTAAGCTCATCCTGCTCACAGATTGCAACAATGTTGAAGAGGCTGATCCAGGGTTACGGCAATGGAGTGAGGCTGATCCAGGGTTACGGCAATGGAGTGAGGCTGATCCAGGGTTAGGGCGATGGAGAGAGTAGGCTGATCCAGAGTTATGGTGATGGAGAGAGTAGGCTGATCCAGAGTTATGGTGATGGAGTGAGGGCTGATCCAGGGTTATGGCGATGGAGTGAGGCTGATCCAGGGTTAGGGCGATGGAGAGAGTAGGCTGATCCAGGGCTACAGTGATGGAGAGAGTAGATTGATCCAGGGTTACAGTGATGGAGAGAGGAGGCTGATCCAGGGTTACAGTGATGGAGAGAGTAGATTGATCCAGGGTTACGGTGATGGAGGGAAGAGGCTGATCCAGGGTTACGGTGATGGAGGGAGGGCTGATCCAGGGTTACGGTGATGGAGAGAGTAGGCTGATCCAGGGTTACAGCAATTTTTTGAGAGTAGGCTGATCCAAGTTTACAAGGAAGAGAGGAGGTTGATCCAGGGTTACAGCAATGGAGAGAGGAGGTTGATCCAGGGTTACAGCAATGGAGAGAGTAGGCTAATTTCACTCAGGGTTACAATGAGGACAAGAAGCTGATCCTGCTCTCAGAAGTCTGGTGAGGACAGCTTTTGAAAAAGGGTTAATTATAGTTTTGACCAATGCTGAAGGAACAGCTGTACTTTCTCAGTGTTACAGCAAGGGGACGGGCCTAGTTCTGAGTGCCGGGAAGGCTCATCGGGGAGTGACGCTGACAAGAACGTGAAGAAAGTGTAAAGGAAAAGATGAAGGCAGAAGCGAAAGGCAGCTGTGGAGTCAGAGGACGGAGCAGGGGGAGTGGCCAAGGCGGGTCAGCGCCACCATCAGAGGCCCTGGCATTCCCGGTCCACACCCTCTGTGCTCAGGGTCTGCGGGAGGACGTGCACCTGCCTCCCATCAGAAACCCACATCCTCCTCCACTTCCCCTACCTCCTCTGAGCACCTCTCAATCCACAACTTCTATTATCTATCCACAACTACAACAGCTCAAAGCCATTGGCTCTTAAAATCTGCTGTGTGACTAGTAAGCACTGCCTTCTCTAGTACTAAAAACGTCCTAAACTCCTACTAAACATCAGGTTCTGTCCATCCGTGAAACCATGTGTGTCAAAATGAATCACAACCACTTGGCATCATTTGTGAAAACACTGGTTTATTACATGTGAGTTCACAGAATGGATACTTGAGAACTTTAAAAATGAGTTAGGAATAACAACTGGATATAAAATCTCCAAATCCTAAAACCTGAAATAACCAATTCACAAGTTTTCTTAAATTTTTTTTCCTCATGATTAGCATAGCTTGAAAACAGTGATGTTCTTCCAAGGGAAGAGGAGATTAAAACCGGACATGGGATGATGGCAGAGAGTTCCCACTGGATTTGTTCTCCACTGGAGCACTCGTGGCAAGCTCCATTCTCTTAATTACGGGAAACCACCGCGGATCTCCTCTTCACCACCCGCAGGCAGAGTGGAAAACGCCATGCACGCAGCCGAAGCCACGTCCTGCAAGTGCCATTTCCACTCATGCTAGTCCAACAGTGTCCCCAGTGCCATGCTGTCAGCGAACTACGAAAAGTTTAAGTATTTCCCAGATTCATCATGGAGGCTGCTTTTCTTCTCTGCACTGAAATCACACTGAGCTGAAATTAAAATAAACAATCAGTAAGCAGTTACTTTCGCTGTGGGAGTGTCAGGCTAGTACAGAGGACTGTGCAATGTGCTGCAATCGGTAGTTATCTGCAGTCTTACTGGAAGTCCTGGAAGAGGTCTGTGTTTGGTGTTCATTTCTGGTTTACTCCAGACTTCAGTGTCTGCATTACTTTCGAGAAATGTATGTCAAGAATGACATCCCATACTCAGAGGGGGTCACTCTAAATTCCCAAATTTATTTATTTCATAGGTGGATAAAAAAGCCATCTAGATCAAAGTTAATCAGAATATGCAGCATGAAAGGGTATCTTTCCCATCACCACCCGCAGTGCTTTTCACAGTCCTCTTCAGATACTGCTATTGTCAGCAGCATGTTTTTCTTAAACATTTTGAGATAGGATCTTCAATGCATAACCCTCCTGCCTCAGCTTCCTGAGTGCTGGGATTATAGGGGTGTGCGTGTGTGTGTGTGTGTGCGTGTGTGTGTGCGTGTGTGTGTGTGCTGGGATTATAGGTGTGTGTGTGTGTGTGTGTGTGTGTGTGTGTGTGTGTGTGTGTGTGTGTGTGTGTGTGTAAGTTCTGGTACCCGGCCTAGACTCTGTCCTTTAGCTCAAAGTTGGCACTCTACCACTTGAGCCACATCTCCACTTCTGGCCTTTTGCTGGTTAACTGGAGAAAAGGACCTCTTGGATTTGACTGTCCAGGTTGGCTTCAAATCATGATCCTCAGATCTCAGCCTCACGAATAGAAGCTAGGCTTACAGGTATGAGTCTTTTTTTCCCCCGAGTACTGGGGCTTGAACTCAGAGCCTTGCACTTTTTTGGCTTTCTTGCTCATGGCTGGTGCTCTACCACTTGAGCCATTCTTCTAGCCTAGCTGTTTATTGGTTATTTTGGAGATGGAGTCTGCAAGACTGGCTTTAAACAGCAATTCTGTAGATGTCAGACTCCTGAGTAGCTAGGATTACAGGCGTGAGCCATGGCACTCAGATATAACCAGTTTGTACATTTGTAGAGATATTCTAAAGGAGAACATACACACACGTATACATTTCTTTTTTTTTTAAATGATGAAGTCTACATTCGCTTTTCATCATGTCTTCTTCTAAATGGCCAGCCTTAGGAATAACTGTAGGTTGAAATACTAGACTGCTCTATGCTGTAAACTACACACTGTATCGAATGTCACTCTGTGAGCTGGTCTCTCACCACTGGTTACTTGGATGGGTTGACATCTTTACAATTAGAGATCGTGTTGCAATGTGTGTTGTACATACCAGTTGCCTCACCAAGTCATCCGGTGCGAGCGTGGGCCAAAGGTCATGCTCACTGAACAGTTCTGAGAGGCCTGATGGCCGTGCCTAGACACTGTCCAGGGGACACTCACATCCACAGAGTTGGGCCCACCGAATCATCACCGAATTTTATGATCTGATAGTAAAAATGGCACATGCATCACCTGCCATGCCTTCCCTGTAAAATCCCCTCGCCGTCTTGTCCACAGCATTGAAGCACTTTGTCTTTTCTCAACTTTGGCACTTTGACATAGGTTCAGGATACTGAACCTTTTTATTACTATGTGGCTTGAGGTTCCCCTGGGGAGCAAACTCCAGACCATGTGCATGCTCAGCAACCACTCTACCACTGTGTATCTCCTGACCTTTGTGACTAATGCAGCCCTGAGACTGTCGATGCTTATACTTATAAATCGTTTTGTAGAGGCTGCTGCACAGAAAGGTTTCACCTCACATATTGTAACAGTTGCCTTCTTGTCAGAAGAGTGCAGTGTGACATTCAATACAGCTCAGAGCTGCACTCAGAGCGGTGAGAGGCTGTCAGGAACATGGTGTGTCCAGGGCAGGCCGGGCCAGCTCAGCAGGCCCAGGGCTCTAACCACAGCCTCCACATGCCTTTGGTGCATAAGAGGAATGCCCTCAGAAGGATTCATTTTTAATAGCCAGTCTTGTCTTTAGAAGGGAATAGGAAAATGAGAGGATTTGGAGAAAACAAAGAGAAAAGACGAAAATGATAACGTCATGCGGAGTTTACCACAGGGTCCCATTTCCCAGAGGAAAATTAGCTCCAGGATACTGTCTGTGAGCTTTTATGCTCAAGGCTAATGCTTTACCATTTGAGTCACAGCTCCACTTCAGGCTCTTTGGTAGTTGATTAGAGAAAAGAGTCTCATAGACTTTCCTGCCTGGGATGGCTTTGAACTGTGATCCTCAGATCTCAGCCTCCAACAGATAGGATTACAGGTGAGAGCCACGAGTGCTCAGCAGGACATTTCTTTTTTGTAGGCAGAAAATGCTGAATGGCCACTGTTCATTTTTAAATAACATCAGAATGAAAGAAGAAAAGCTTAAAGTTTGTTATAGACAAATCTGTAATTACTGAGGGGGGAAAAAAAGCTTCAAAACCCCACAAAACAGTGTGGCAGAAGCTTGTCAGAGGGGAGTCAGTGAGAACGTCAAGAGGGAACGGTAGCAGCATCATTCCATCACGCAACTGGCTTAAAACTGTGCTCTTTTCACTACGGGAAGCTAGGTCGTTGGTTTAAAGGAGGTGTTTCCTTTGCCTTGTAATTTGCAAGGGTCGGCGTGTGCCAGCTGATCAGTGACGCACACCCCCGTCCTAGCTACCTGGGAGGCGGAGGCCGGGCTGCCTGAGCCCAAGGGTGGAGGTAGCAGAGGCAACGGCGAGACTTCGTGAAAAGGAATGAACCATCAAGGGTTGTACAGGACTATAAAGGACTATACTGAGTATAAACAGGTAAGAGACACACACACACACACACACACACACACACACACACACACACACACACACACACACGCACGCACGCACGCACGCACACACACACACACACACCCTCCCTCCCTCTGCTGTTCCCTACCTGCTGGGAAGCAGAAGCAGCTCTGTCTTCAGCCTGACTTAGTCGGCTCTGAAGTCTGTTGGCTTTTTCTTGATGTTCTAGAATTAACTTTTCATTCTGTTATGGAAAGGATTAAAAAAAAAAGTTAGGAATCCACGTGAGGGTTAGTAGTATAGTTCAAGTGAACATGCTCAACAAGTTTATACAAGGCTTCAGGTTAAAACCCCAGGAATGTGGAGAAAAAAAGAAATGGAGATTTTTTTTAATGGAATAATCAATGAAAACCCTGGACATAATTTTATTACCTATAAAACAAAAAAGAGCTGGGAGACAATGGCTCTATATCCTAGCTACTCAGCAGATTGAGATCTGCAGATCATGGTTCAAAGCCAGCCAGGTAGGACTGCCTATGAGATTCTTATCTCCAATTAACTATCAAAAAGATGGACGTAGAGGTGTGGCTCAGGCTGTAGAGCACTAGCCCTGAGCAAAGAAAAAGAAAAGCTCAGGGTTGCACCTAGGGCCTGAACTCAATCAACCCCAGGATTGGTACCAAGAAAACAACAACAACAAAACAAGAGCTGGGTCCAGTGGCTTATGTCTGTAACTCTAGCTCAGATGAGGCACTGATAGAAAAATTGTGGCTCAAGGACATCACTGGGCAAATGTAAGACAAAAAAGAAAAGTAGACTGGCAGCGTGGCTAAAAAGGAGAGTGCCTGCCTACTGGCACAAACCTGTGAAGAGCAACCAAACACAAGAGGGCTTTGCACTGTTCTTAAATGGCCTCCCCATCCTGCAGCTCAGGAAAGCCACTTGGTCAGAAGGTAAGAACAGGATGCTTTGTTTTGACTTGTTAACTTTGAAATCTGAGATGAATGGCTTGAAATGACCAGAGAGCTTGTGAAAATACAGAACCCGGGTATTCTGGCCTGGCGCACTTCTCCCCAGGGAGTCAGGCTGTGTCTCACCTCTACTATCTTTCCGTTTGCTATTTCCAGCTGGGACAGCAGCTCTTGCGTGTGAAGTTTCTGTCGACTCAGCTCGCTTCTGATGAGAGAGAGGTAGGAACACATTCATTTAATTGCCCCAAATCTAAAATTTGTAGGGAGCCGAGGCGAGACTCCGCCCACTTGGTGCTTGGCGGGACGCCTGGGCTGTGAATCTTTATTAATTTTAAAACAAAAATACCATCTTGATGTCCAAAATAAAGTTACCTAACACACCCTATCTTCATTCATTTCTTTATGTAATATACACATATGTGTATATGTGTATATCCTAGTACTTATTTGTATAAAAATTATTTGTATGTACAAATTATTGAACACACTTTAGTTAAGATGGTAGACTCCAGGCCGTGTATTTTGTTGTCATTAAAATCTTGAGTCCTGCTGTTGATGCACACCTGGAAATCTGCACACTCAGGAGAGGTCAGGCCGTCATGATTTCCAGGATAGCATGGCTGTGTCATGAGAGATCCAGTATCAAGAAAATTGTTTTTGTCATGATTTAAGAAATCACAATTTAGCCAGGTACTGGTGGCTCATTCCTATAATCCAACCTACTCAGGAGGATGAGATCTGGGGATCAGAGTTTGAAGCCAGCCAAGGTAGGAAAGTTCACGAGACTCCTATTTCCAATTAACCACCAAAAGCCAGATGTGGAGCTATGGTTCAAGTGGTACAGCACAACACTTGAATGAAAAGGGAGACCACCGGCCCTGAGTTCAAACAACAGGACTGACTCCACCCCTACCTTGGCAAAATAACTTGTACTATGTTGTAAAATTTTATACGTATTTTGCCACAATAAAAAAAAAGAAAGCAAACTAGCTGGGCACTGGTGGCTCACGCCTGTAATCTCAGCTTCTCAGGAGGCTGAGATCTGAGGACTATAGTTTCAAGCCAGCCCTGGCAGGTAAGACGATGAGACTCTCATCTTCACTAAACTACCAAAGAAGCCTCAAATGGAGCTGTGACTCAAGTGGGAAAGCACTAGCCTTGAGCAAAACAAGCTCAGTGACAGTGCCTAGGCCCAGAGTTCAGGTCCCAGAACAGGCACACACACAAGTGCATACACACATGGCACACACACACACACACACACACACACACACACACACACACACACACACACACACACACACACACACACACACACACACACACACACACACACAGAGCAAACTTACAAGGCTCTGGGTTCAAATAGTTATGTTAATAAAAGGAAAACAAAAAATACATATTTAAAGGTGTGAAAGTCTTCACTTTCATTATGCTGAGATATTAGGTGTTAAAAGTATATTCTTATTAAATATGCAGTATTATTAGGATTTCTCATAAGCAACTGAATAGACCTTTGTCTTGCTATTCTTGTTCTATCTGCCCAGAGTACTTTCCTGACATTTTTGTATACTGAGTTCACTGTACCTGTCAAGCCTCAGTTTAAATGCCACTACTTTTCTAGAACAGTCCAGCCCTCTAACGCTTCTTGCCTCATGCTGGCAACTATCAACTTCACTCTTCATTTTCCTCCTCTTACTTGAAACACCCTTAAATTACCTTGTTTACTCATTAGTTATCTTCTTAGTGTGTGTTTCTCTCCACTAGGATAGCTACTCCAAATAAGAGGCTACATCATACAGGACTAAAACACTGTCTTCATTTAGTAACAACATTTCCAATATCCTGCATCTGCTTTTCCAAAGGGTTTATAAGCTATCTCCTTTCATTTAAGAGAAGGCCATAACTGGGTGACTGCATTTGCAAACTAGACATCAAATAATACAATAAATCCATGAGACCACTGCTTCAAAATCAATGTGTTCTAAAGCGTTTTCTGTAATGAATGTTCCTACTAAGATTATTTATAAAATTATGTGAATATACTTAAAGCTACAAAGAAAGGGCCAAAATCTCCTTGTAACATTGAAGTGCTTACTTAGAATAAGACTGGCAGAATTGCAAAGCTACTGCAGTGGTGCCTGTTGCTTTCCTCCCATTGCGTCAAGGAGAGAAAAACGAGATGCAGATCAAGTCACTGCTGATGAACAGGAGAAATACTGGTGAGCCACCAGGCTTATGGTAGACCGTCAATACTCTAAAGAGCGGACAGTGTTGTGGGGTGCATCTGGAGGATTTGGGATTCTCCAGAGGAAGTGGTTTTACCGATGATACACGACGGGACAAGTGAGATTAGATGGACACAGGCAGGGAGGAAAAGCGCAGCTCTCCAGAGAAGGAAGGTCTGGAAGAAAGGGTCATCAATGCGTGAAGCACGAAGCTGAAAAATTCAGTGTGAATGGGACACAAAGTATTCAAGAAGGTGGGAGCTGGTCCAGAGTGGAAGATGCTGGCAGGGCAGGAAATGCACATCAGAAAAGATTTCTGAACCTCGACACAGCAGGCTGAGATTTATCCTGAATATACTGGAGAAATGCTGATATACTTTAACAAAGGAAGCAACATGACTCAACTTGAAAATCTGAGAATCTTGCTTATTGCAGCAGGAAAATATAAGACTTCTGCTAAACTAAGGAGTTTTGTAGTAATTCAAGTGACAATGTTGATAGCCAGAACTGTAGTGATTAGACAGAAATAGACAGGTTCCCATGAAATTTAGGAGGTGGAATAGCAATGATTTAGGCATATGAAGGTAGTTTAGGATGACACAATTTTGCTAAAGCAGCTGGGTAGGTAATATGCCATGCATGGAAATGGGAAATATAAAATAAACTAGGAGTTTGGGTAAGAGGTGACCATATTGTTTGCTGTAGCAATAAAATTCTGGTAGAGATGCTGTTTTATAAAGGTCAACACTAGATGTGTGATGATAATCGCTGGCCCCTTTCTGATGGTCTCCTGGAAGCTATGAAGTGTCTTCAATTCTGAAGAGCACTTGCATGCACTGTAACTGAAATGGAATGGTTCTGAGGTCATGGCTAAGACTTTGTTTACAATGCATCAGTCCTTTGGAAAATACTAAAATTCATTGAATAAAACAACAGAAGCAAAGCTTCCTTAATACATGAGGTAAGAGGCTTTAGGCCAATGTGTGGGCCATAAAAATGACTATAATTACTCCATCATTGTTATTTTCTTTTTAAAATTTTTTATTTTAATAAGTTTTTTATTGTAAAAATACTGTACAGAGGGGTTACAGTCACATGAGCAAGGGAATGAGCACATTTCCTATCGAGCACTGTTGCCTCCTCCTTTGTTTTCCCCTGCCATCTCTTCCCTCCCCTCTATCATTGTTATTTTCGAGACATGGATGAAGTAGGACGAGCCACACCAGTTCTGGTCGCTACAGCACCAGAAGGTTTCCTCAGTGCACAAGATCCCTACCACCCCACAGAGGAGCAAAGTACTGACACAAAGTGAACTATTCATTCCAGGATTTACAGGTCTGCGGCTGTAGCAGCGGTCTCCTCCAAACTCTCTCATGACAAATTAACACAGCCTATGCCAGATGTTTTTCTTCCTGTTGAATTATACCATAATATGCTTCAGTTACTTTTAGTAATTATGCATTTTGTAATCTGCCAGTACCTGCAGCTCCCTCTCATACTGTTAATTAAAAAAAAGAAGGCAGTCATGGCAGGCAAACATTAGAGATGTACAGCCAAGAAATTATGTTTTAGAAAGTGAAAAGAACTCCTTAGACTGAAATGCTGGATAGTCAACACACACACACAATCTGAAAACTGAAAATTTCAGAATAATGCTAACTAACCCTCTTCAGACATTGGACCAGTATACATATTGAGAGGGAGAAAGGAAGGGATGGAGGGAGGAAGATCAGTTGGTGAAACAAGAACAAATACTGCACATTGTATAATTCAATATTGTATGGAATAGCTTGTTTGTTTTTTTTTGGTAGTGCTGTGGTTATGTAAAATGGAAGGACATAAATGATAGTTTCTACTATAATTTGGTGAGTGCCATAAAAACCAGAATGAGCTCTTCACTGATTTTAAATGCCTTCATTACCATGAAAAAATTACTCATTTGTCATCCTTTGTTTTTCTGTATTCCTTTCACCTTACCCCCTACCAAGACACATTTGTACATTTATCTTTGAGATAAGGTCTACTTAATTGTTAGGTAATAACAAAGACAAAGGCTATCATCCAGGTGTTTTAAGGATATTCTTAATGAATACAACCTGATAGATCAAAGGGCAGTAGTACCTTTAAAAGGGGTATATTTAGGGGAAAACTTGGATGATTAGAACAGCAAAAGAGTACACTGTGAAGGAGGCGCCGAGGTACAACCTGGAAGGTTCATTTTTAAAGCTGTTAATGAGTACTTTGGATGTGAATGACAGAATGCATACCTCCATTATATGTGCAGATAAACCATTATAAAGCCATTTGTTTCCAATGCATCAAATGAGCCATTTGATTCTTTTAATATATTGCTTTGTTGCTTACTTCTAATATTATTAACAAAACATCTAATTAGTTGTACCACTGAATCACATTAAAAACAAAGCTATTTTTCCTTTTGTTTTGTGCTGATACTGGGCCTTGGACTAACTTGGGACGGAACCCATGCTATTGCTTCCTTGAGCCACAGCTCTATTGCCAGTGTTTTGCCAGTTAATGGCAATAACACTCTCTATGATTATCTACTGGGAACTAGCTTTGAACCTCAAACCTCAGATCTTAGAATCCTGAGCAGCTAGTATGCAGGCATGAGCCATGGGTATCTGGCCTCAAAGCTACTTCTCAGGACAGCACAGGAGCCTTTTCCAAAGATACAGAAATGCATATAGCAGCTAATCTCAAATACTATGGAATGCCAAGTATACATTAGACTGTTACTATCCAATAAGAACATTATTGTTGTGTGCCCAGCATCACCTTTGTGACGCCCATTTTCATTGTACTAGGGGTAAATTTGTGTACATCAGAACAATAAATGTTTAGGGCTGGCTCTGTGGCTCAAATGATGATAGCGAGTGTATAGTGCCCGGCCCTGAATTTAAACCCTAGCATCTCAAAAAAATCAGGAAGGAGGGTTGCTGTAAGTGGCTTATTTCATGGATTCTTTCTCTCAGCAGGCTGTCCTTTCATGATGTTAAAGTATACATTCTTTTTATGGAAAACTGATTTCAAAAGATTTCTGGAATGTCATTGTGACTCCAACAAGCAGGCCATAGACAAAGTGGAAACGGAATCTAAGGACACAGAGTGTGGTCTTGAACCGAGCAGGACACAGAGTCTGGTCTTGCAATAGAGCAGGACATAGAGTCTGGTCTTGCAATGGAGCAGGACACAGAGTCTGGTCTTGAACCGAGCAGGACACAGAGTCTGGTCTTGCAATGGAGCAGGACACAGAGTCTGGTCTTGCAATAGAGCAGGACACAGAGTCTGGTCTTGCAATGGAGCAGGATACAGAGTGTGGTCTTGAACCGAGCAGGACAGAGAGTCTGGTCTTGCAATGGAGCAGGACACAGAGTCTGGTCTTGCAATGGAGCAGGACACAGAGTGTGGTCTTGAACCGAGCAGGACACAGAGTCTGGTCTTGCAATGGAGCAGGACACAGAGTCTGGTCTTGAACCGAGCAGGACAGAGAGTCTGGTCTTGCAATGGAGCAGGACAGAGAGTCTGGTCTTGCAATAGAGCAGGACAGAGAGTCTGGTCTTGCAATGGAGCAGGACAGAGAGTCTGGTCTTGCAATAGAGCAGGACACAGAGTCTGGTCTTGAATAGAGAGGTCACAGAGTCTGGTCTTGAACGGAGCAGGACACAGAGTCTGGTCTTGAATAGAGAGGTCACAGAGTCTGGTCTTGAACGGAGCAGGTCAGAATCTGGTCTTGAACGGAGCAGGACACAGAGTCTGGTCTTGAACGGAGCAGGAAACAGAGTCTGGTCTTGCAATGGAGCAGGACAGAGAGTCTGGTCTTGCAATGGAGCAGGACACAGAGTCTGGTCTTGCAATGGAGCAGGACAGAGAGTCTGGTCTTGAACGGAGCAGGACACAGAGTCTGGTCTTGCAATGGAGCAGGACACAGAGTCTGGTCTTGCAATGGAGCAGGACACAGAGTCTGGTCTTGCAATGGAGCAGGACACAGAGTCTGGTCTTGAACCGAGCAGGACACAGAGTCTGGTCTTGAACGGAGCAGGACACACACTGCAGAGGAACAGACACCAGGATATGGAAGAATGTGAAGGCAGGCAGGCAAAGGAGGCATTGTCTCTCCGAGTGTCTCAACTAATAGAGCTATGAGAGGAGCTACGGAAGGTTGGAGGAGAGAGGAGAAAAGTCAGCAGGGAAAGAATACACAGAGCAACTGCTCCAGGCTTTACAGGCTTATTATGTGAATCTATGGCTTTTTAGTGCTGGAGTCCCAACTTGGAGCACTGCACCTGTGAAGGCAGGTGCTCTACAAGCCCTGCAGGATCACGGGACCACACATGAAGGCTGCATGTGTTTCTAGCCACCGTAGGTTGAGGAGCAGAAGGGACAGAGAGGACAATGCGTTGTACATAATCAGGCTGTCTGTGGACAAGGAAGCAGAAGGCAGAGATTTGTAACCTAACAACGGTGTGCCTGCAAAGATAAATATATCCTATGCTCTTTTCTGCCTGACTTGTCTCTTTAGTACTATAATTACTAATCACATATTACACTTAATTTGTCATATTTACTATTCATCTACTTTAGAATGAAGATTCAAATGAGAGCAGGATCTTTTTCAATTTTGGGATTTTAAGGTGGGCCTCGAGCTTGTGACGCGAATGCGCTGCCTCCTTTGGCTTTCCAGTGTGCACCCTGTAACCAGCTGAGGGCTCAGGGGCGTCCTCACCTCTGTGCGGCTCTCTCTGTCGCCACTGGCTGGCTGTTACCTAACAGCTGTGGTAAAGCACTGGACGCTTAGTACATTACTTTCATCTTTAAACTGGAAATACTAATTTCTTGTCCACTAAAAAATAAACTTGCTTTTTAGCAGTACTGGAGACTGAATTCAAGGAGGGCCTGTTGTTTGCTAGGCAGAGGTTCTACCATTTGAACCATGTCTCAAGACCTTTTGTCCCCAGTCCTTTTTTCAGATAAAGTCTTGAATTTTTGCTAGGTACTGGACTTGACTGCTGTCCTTCTGTCTTTCTCTCCCAATCAGTGGGGACAACAGGCGTGGGCTTCCACACTGGGTTGTTTCTGAGAAAGGGACTGACTTCCTGACCTTTTCTAGGACTGGCCTTGAATGTGATCTTCCTGCCTCTGCCTCTAAAAACACCTTGAGTAATAAGAACACTGGAAAATATGATAAATGAAACTGGGTACATGTAAGGGCGTAACAATAAGAAGTACTGTAAATGTCCTAGTATAGACAATTGCAATTTGGACAGGTGAGATGCAGAACTGGAGGAAGAGCAGCACAGGCTCTGACAGAGAGATAAAGATAATGTAAGAGTATATTCTTTCCTTTTCTTTTTTTTTGAGATAGAGTCTCACTACTACTCACTCTGAAGGCTGGCCTCAAACTTGTGACTTTCTTTTCTCAACCTCCCAAATGCTGAGATTATAAATATACACCACTACATATGGCCAAGGATTAATACATTTTAAATAAAAGAATTTGAAAAGATCACAAAATTAGGTGCTTAAACCATCATCCTCAGTCAGGAAAGTCCACCAAATTCTCCAATTAACCACCTAAAAACTGGAAGTGGAGCTGTGGCTCAAAGTGGTAAAGCACTAGCATTGAGCAACAAAGCTTAGGGACTGAACCCAGGCCCTGAGTTCAAGACCCATGCTTGACAGAAAAAAGAAAAAAGTCATTTGCTGAACACTTAGGATAGACACTCTAATAGCCTTCCAGGGAGCTCCCAGCCCACAGCCAGAGGCTCCCATTCATTTACCACAAAGTCCAAATTTTTCCTAATGAAGTGTTCAACAGCTTTGCTAACAGTACTAGAGAGCAGCCTTTTTACATTTATCAGACAAAATATTATACATGCTATATCTTCATGTGTTTATGAAATGTGTGAAATAAAATACACAGGATTTATTTTGATTAAATTTTTTTGTAGTTTAATAAGTATTTGCTAAATAAAAATATAAGTACAACAGGCTGGGAAGGTGGCTCAGTGGCAGAGTGCTTGCCTTGCATGCCTGAGGCCCTGGGTTTGATTCCTCAGCACCACATAAGCAAAAAGAAAAAAGCCGGAAGTGGCGCTGTGGCTCAAGTGGTAGAGCGCTAGCCTTGAGCTGAAGAGTTGAGGGACAGCGCCCAGACCCAGAGTTCAGGCCCCACGACCAGACCCCCCCCCCCAAAAAATATATATATAAGTACAAGATCCAGAATTATACTTTTCTATAAAAAGATTATAGCAGGAACATCAAACTACAGGCTTAAATAATTTCTTGTATAAAACATAACCAAGCAGGGTGCTGGTGGCTTGTATCTGTAATCCTAAACACTCAGGAGGCTGAGAGCTGAGAATTGTGGTTCAAAGCCAGCCCAGGCAGGAAAGTCTATTAGACGATTAACTCCAACTAACCACCAGAAAATTTGAGGTGGCTCTGTGGCTCAAAGTGGTAGAGTTCTAGTCTTGAGCAAAAAAGCTCAGGGACAGCGCCTAAGCCCAGAGTTCAAGCCCCATGACTGAACCCACCCCCCCCCAAAAAAAAAAACCCAAAACAAGGCCTTCCCATCCCCCCATAACCAATCCTTAAGCAATTACTGAGTGGACTCACTTTAAACTGCTGATTCTAATCTCTGAATTTTCAGTCAGTTTCTTGGTTTCTTCCCTCCACCTGTTGGCTGCTTTCTGCTGAGTTATTAAGAGACGCCTCAGCTCAGTAGTAGCATTTCGATTACTGTCTTCCATCTCCCGCAACTGAACTTCAAACCCATGCTGCTTTATTGAAAATTCATGCTCCATTGTACTGATCTAAGGAAAAAAATTAGTATTATTTTAGGAGCTCTACTGATAAATGTATACAAGAAGAATAAGGAACTGTGCTGTCTAAAATTTAGAAATGTTTGGGTAAGAAAGCTATGTAAGAAATTAAGATTACAGGGGCTGGGAAGGTGGCTCAGTGGTAGAGTGCTTGCCTTGCATGAGGCCCTGGGTTCAATTCCTCAGCACCACATAAGCAGAAAAGGCAGGAAGTGGCGCTGTGACTCAAGTGGTAGAGCGCTAGCCTTGAGCTGAAGAGCTGAGGGACAACGCTCAGGCCCAGAGTTCAGGCCCCATGACCGACAAAAAAAAGAAAAAAAAAGAAATTAAGATTACACTCAGTCTTTATCATGAAGATTTAACCTATAACATAAATTTTGCAAAACTAGAAATCATGATGACTAATTTTTTTGTAATACTTCAAAAAATGCATCTCTTCAATATGTCAGCAGAGAAGATATATTCTATGTAACCTAAAATTGCTTTTTATCTCCACTTAACTTCTGTTGCCAGAATCCAGTGTTCATGTTCAGACTTAGGTCTTTACTCAAGCCATTTTTATTTCATTTTTGTTTCACATTGTTTCTGGAAGTACTTTGTAAAGTTATAGTCATAGACTTTCCTGTCCGAGCTGGCTTTGAACCATGTTACTAGGATCTAGCCTCCTGAGTAGCTAGGATTATAGGTGTGAGCTACAAATGCCCCAAAGAACCACTCTTTACAAAAATTTCCTGGAATGGAGACAGACAGGAAGAGCCTATGTTTCTTGAAAGCAACTTAATTACGGCAATGTGTTCCTTACCACCAAAGCAGTAAGTGCATCAGAAAGGAGGAGAAAGGAGAAATTAAATGAGAGAGAGGTAGTTTTTTTTGACTGTCATGGGGCTTGAACTCTGGGCCTGAGCACTGTCCCTCAGCTCTTCAGCGCAAGGCAAGTGCTCTACCACTTGAGCCACAGTGCCACTTCTGGTTTTCGGATAGTTTATTGGACTTTCTAGCCTGGTCTGGCTTTGAACCACGATCCTCAGATCTCAGCCTCCTGAGCAGCTAGGTTGCAGGTGTGAGTCACTGGCACCAGGTGAGAGTGATGTTTTTTAAGACAAAACTTCTGTTCTGCCTCCTCTTCCTGCCATGCTGTCTTTAAGCTAAAGCATACTGGTGCAAGGTCCTCTCAGAGGAAGCCTGGGAGAAGATCAAGGTTTGCGAAGCTGTAACAGGATGAGGGCATTTTATGAAGTTATCTAATCAATAGTTTTGCTAATGATGCCTAAATGATTTTGACAGGACTGCAGAAGTGTGTGTGTGTGTGTGTGTGTGTGTGTGTGTGTGTGTGTGTGTGTGTGTGTGTGTGTGTGTGTGTGTGTGTGTGTGTGTGTGTGTGTGTGTGTGTGTGTGTGTGTGTGTGTGTGTGTGTGTGTGTGTGTGTGTGTGTGTGGAGAGAAAGAGGGTAGGAAAGAATTGTTTGTGTTTGTGGAAGACAGGGAAAGTAGGCTTGCCAAGTTCTCACATATAGAAATGACTGGTAATATTTTGAATTATGATTTAATACTATCTGACAAGACAAAAAAAGGCCTTAGAATGTTTCACTAGGTCTAAATATTTTCTGTACTGTTATTTTCCCAAGATATATGACTATAGTCTTAAAAATACCTTTAATTTGGCCTTCTTTTGAGCTTCCAATGCAATCTTTCTTAACTCCTCAGTCTCCTTCTGTAACTGTTCATTTTCCTGTTGAAGTCTCAGCCTCTGTTCACTGACGAAGCCACAGTTCTCTCTTTCAGACTCAATTACAGTTTGAAGGGTCTGAATCATCTCATGGGAACGTGATATCTCTTCTGAGGAACTGATGAAAGGAAAGCAAAACAAAACAAATAATCTTTACTCCTAAGTGTAGCTAAATTAAACTGCTACCATTCATCTAAAGCAGCAATATGACATTTCCCTCAAATTAGATAAATATTTATTTCCTTGGTTTTTTTTTTTTTTCATTTTTTTTGTTGTTGTTGTTTGGTCATAGGACTTGAACTCTGGGCCTGGGCGCTGTCCCTGAGCTCTTTAGCTCAAGGCTGGCGCTCTACCACTTGAGCCAAAGTGCCACTTTCGATTCTCTGGTGTTTATTGGAGATAAGAGTCTCATGGACTTTGCTGCCTGGGCTGGCTCTGAACTGTGATCCTCAGATCTCAGCCTCCTGAGTGGCCAGGATGACAGACAAGAGCAACGGGCACCCAAATTCATTTCTTCCTTATCTCTGAAAAAAAGTGTAAACATGAAAATAAAAATAAGCTTCAAGAATGCAAGGAAGTGAGAAAGTGTTCAGTTTTCTCTAGATAGGAAAGAAAACAGCAGGTTCATTCTAGAAATGCACATTCAGGAACGAGAGAAAGTAAGACGTTTTCTGTGCCTACACCCTTTAGGAAATATATGAGAATTTTCCCTGGACCAAAACTTTATGATTGTTAAGTTTCTTGAAGTTTCACGGACTTCTCCTTTCACTTAATTCAAACGCCCACCCTGCAGAGCTACCGTGTAAATGAGAACACCTGTGGGATGTCTCCACTCAACACCAACCTAAGGGCAGGCACACGCAGCACTTACTGCGCTTAAGAAAATTCCTCATGGAAAAGCCAGTTTCTCCCACCTGCTTTCTTTAGAAGTAATCATGAGACTATCTCAAGAGATCACTGAAAATTATACATTGTATTTGTGAAGCAAATTCGCAAAATCTCCTTTTGAAAAAAGATTAACTAGCTTAGATATTAATATATACTTCAGAGAAATAAAATTGTTTTCATTATAAAACACATCTGAAAACCATGTATAAAGATTGAGAATTCAAGCAATCTAAGTAAGTTTTTACTGTCCCAAGTAAATGTTAAGTTTAACATGAAAAGCTTAAAAAAAAAAACAAACCCCTAAGCAAATCAGGTGCCAGTGGCTCAAGCCTATAATTTTAGCTACTCAGAAGACTGCGATACAGAGGACTGAAGTTCAAAGCCAGCCCAGGCAGAAAAGTGTGCAAGATTCCATCCCCAATTAAGCAGAAAAATGTTGGAGTGAAGGCTCAAGCTCTAGAGTAGGAGTAGTGATCAAGAAAGGTGAGTGAGAGTTTCAGGTACTAAGACCAAGCTCCGCACTAGCCCAAGAAAACAACACAAAACCATCCAGAATTGATATGCCAGACTGATGCAACTGATGCACTATAAGCTTATCATTTTAATAGATAATAATTAAAAAATGATGGGTTATTACCGACTACTCAATACCAAAATAAATATACTCAGTATAAACAAGACAAAAGCAATACTTCAGCCGGGCACTCAGGAGGCTGAGATCTGAGGATCGCGGTTCAAAGCCAGCTCAGGCAGGAAAGTCCCTGAGACCCTCACCTCCAATAAACCACTAGAAAACCAGAACTGGTGCTGTGGCTCAAATGGTAGAACACTTGCCTTGAGCTGAAGAGCTGAGGGACAGCGCTCAGGCCAGAGTTCAAACTCCATGACCAACAAAAAAACAGAAAAAAAAAAAAGCAATACTTAATAAGTCCAATAATATAGTTAGCTATAGTATAAAAAACAATCTAATGAACAGTCTAACTTCTAGAAACTATAAATTTAAAATCAATAGTATACTACTGCAATTTTCTTCCTGAAAAAATTAGCTTTCAGAAATAATCATGATTAGTGTGAAAAAACTATATTTGGTGTTTTCAATTTAAGAATCCTACACTAAACAAGAAAACCCACCCAAAATCATGCGGTTTGTGAAGATGCTAAAGAAAACATACTTAATTTCAAGCTGCTTTATTCTATTTTCCGCTCTCTTCAGGCTCAGCTGAAGGTCATCCTTCGAGCGCTCTGCAGCAAGGCATCTATGGTGCATCTCTTCCAGCTTTCTGTAGTCCTCTTCACTCCCTCTGCCTTCACGGTAGGCCTGTGGAAAGGCTGACAGTCTGTGAGCTTATGGAAGGATAATGCCGCTACACACTCTTCAGTTTAGTGGGAGAAATGACAGTCATCAGCCATCATGTGCTCGTCTGCCACGAGACACATCCACCAGTAGGCAGGTTGTTCAATCTTACAAAATAAAGTGCTGAAAACCTAAACATAATGGTGAATTTTTTCAAATTATTCATTCCTACTATGAACTATTAAAATAAAATTGTAAAGCAGCTGAAGCTAGAAAACTGTCTTGTCTTTAAAAATAACCATTGGTGCTGGGTACCAGTGACTCACACCTGTAATTCTAGCTACTTAAGAGGCTGAAATCTGGGGGATTGAGGTTTGAAGCTAGCCAGGGCAGCAAAGTCTACAGAGAGTTTGTCTCCAATTAATTAGCAATCATGGTTTAAGGGATGGTACCAGAAAATGAATGACCATAAACAAAACACAAACCAAATAAAAGTAACCAGCAGCCATTCTTTGATGAACAGCCTTCAATTCTCTAATGCAACACTTAGAAACAAAGAACTGTTTGCACGTGATCCACCTGGGTCATGTCTAGCTGGGGTGGAGGCCTTAACATCACGGCAGCAACTTACAGATGGCCTAATCCCAGTAGGAACCGGCATAACACTCAACAGGAAAAGACAAAGTAAGCTTTGAGCAAGGAACAGCAGTATTTTATAAAAGTCTTTGCTTGGCACCAGCTGCTCAAAACCAGTAATTCTAGGAGGCTGAGATCTGGGGATCAGTTGGAAGTCAGTCTGGGCAGGAAAGTTAGTGAGACTCTCATTCCCATTTAACTAACATTCTATCACAAGTAGTAGAGTGCTGGTCATGATAAAAAAAAAACAAAAACAAACAAAAACAATAAACACCTCAGGGACAGCGCCCAGGCTCTGAGTTTAAGCCTTAGGATTTATTTTTATTATTTACAAATATGGTTATTCTTGGAAAGAAATGTACTCAGGCAATGCTATTATTTAAATAGACACTGAATATATTCCAAAAATGTAAAAATGAATGTGTCTGCTTCAAAATACATTTTATGCACATATGGACATGTCTGAAATAAAACTCCCTCATATAACTGGTTGATGCTAATAAACATGTTTAAGAAAAAGAGAAAGAAAATAGAAAACACTTACCAGGAGGGCCCTTATAAATGTAAGGGTGGCTAGTAGACAGTGTGATGGGGCAGACAGTGATTCTGAGTATCTGAACTTGGTTTTGGTAGCTACATTTGCTTTTCCTTTTTACCTTTTCTAGTTCTTCTTCCACAGCCTTTTTCCCCCTAATGGCTCGTTCGATTTGGCCTTGTTTTTCATCACATTCCTATAAATTCAAGTCATAATGCAAATAAATACATTTGGTAAAACTACTAAAAATGGGAGAGACAGAATAAAATGCTTTGTCTGTAACCAGTATCACATGTACCTGGTCAACAAGGTAGTGACATAGTAGTGACAGAGCTACCTGAACCAGGCCGTCAGAAACTACACAGACTGGAAAGTGACCCAAGGGAAGCACATAGCTTAAATGTGCACACAAGCAGCTACAAAAGTCCTAACATTCTTTATTGGCCTGGGCACAAAACATTTATGCTGAAAAAGTTTTATTTATTTTGTGGCCTCGTGCTCCTGCGTGGCTTTTTTTGCTCAAGGCTGGTGCTCTGCCAGTTGAGCCACACCTCTGCTTCTGGCTTTGGGTGGTTGAGATAAAGGCCGCTCAAAATTTTCTGTCCCAGCTGAATCCTTCGATCTCAGCCTCCTGAGTAGGTAGGGTTACAGGTGTGAACCACTGATGCTTGCCTGCTTAAAAGTTTTAATCAGTAAACTTATGAAATATATATCAACTAATCAATAAAATTTAGTACTCTGCTGGTGATACTAAAAGCTAAAAATCATTCCAATGATGACTTCTTCACAATTAGTTGTTATTTTGTATTTATCTCTGATAATGAGTACAACTATTTCTCTTTACTAATTGTGACTCACGCTCTGGGTGAGCCTGCCCTGCTGACAAATGTACTACTGATATTATTCAATCAGCGTTTCCAGTCTTCATAGAAAAAGTCTATTTAATGTCATTTAATTTTTTTTTTTGGGGGGGGAGGGTAACTGGGGATTGAAAGCAGGGTCTCACACTTGCCAGGCAAGTGCTCTATTGCTGGAGTCATGCCTTAAACCAAGTTTCAAAATTTTAAAGTGAGCTTCTACATTGTGACCCCAAATTATTATTTAGAGGAAATATTCAGTCTTCTGGCATACCATTCGAAGAGCTGAGAGTTCTTCCATTATTTGAGAAATCTGTACCTCACAGTGCTTTTTTGTACTTTCAACCTGAAAATTAAGATGTTACACATTTAGATAAGGAATGAAAATAATTAGGATATTTTTATTAAGCTTAGCATTTTCAGGCAATAAAAGAACTTAAGAATTGTCCTGATCTGGGTGTAACTCAGGAGGTGGATACAGGATGGTCTTGAGTAGTTGCTACAATGTATTTGAAATGAAAACAAAATGGAAAAAACAAAAACCAAGAATAAGAAAAGCAAAATTTGTCATGAGAAGGAAGTGAGCAAGCTGCCACATCCACAAGACAGGGGTGTTTTGGAAGCTCCAGCATCCTTACACTGCGACATGAACTCTGTTTTCAAATAGGGTATTTCTGCTAGTATTTTAACATTATTAGAAACAAAGACTAAGAAAATCTTAAATAATTTAAATTAATTCCTTTAAAACAACAAGGTCAGAATCTAGTAGCATATGGGTTTACAGAGAAATAAGAGTGATAAAAATGTCACCTCGGGCTCAGCAGGAGGCAGGGAGTCTCCTATCTGCTCTGTATCAGCCTGGTGAGTAGGCAGGCTTCACACAGGCTCTGCCTGGAAGACAACGCTGCGCCTTGTGGGAGAGTGAAAAAAGCCCGCCAAGTCCTACTTGTGAGGAAAAGTGTGAGCTTGCAGAGCCTCGATCAGCATGGGACTGCGGCGGAGCACAAGGCAGGAGCCCTGCAAAACCACACCGCACTTTGGGTTCACAAGAGACTCCTTTCAGAATCACATTACATCCTGGTGCTACACAAATTTCTTTTAAGGGACTCTGTTCTAAAAATGAGTTAAACATCTTTGAAAACAGTATATGCTGAGGATATTTTGAAAAATTAGACACATCTTGTCAGAATGGCTGCATGTCAACAATCTTTTCTAAAAGCCTGGTCTTGCTTTGTAAAGGTCTGGGAAATGTTGTCTGTATATGTCAGTGACTTCTAGGACAAAAGGCTTTGGGAATTTTCTAGTACTGTACAAAAAGAACTAATTTCCTTCCTTCCTTCCTTCCTTCCTTCCTTCCTTCCTTCCTTCCTTCGTTCCCTCCCTCCCTCCCTCCCTTCTCTCTCTCTCTCTCTCTCTCTCTCTCTCTCTCTCTCTCTCTCTCTCTCTCTCTCTCTCTCTCTGTTGTGGGAAATGCTGTTTGTATATGTCAGTGACTTCTAGGACCCAAAGGCTTTGGGAATCTTTCCTTTCCTTTTTCCTTTCCCTCCCTCCCCCCTCCCTCCCTCTCTTCCTTTCTTTTTCTTTCTTTGTTGTGGGACTTGAATTCAGGGCCTAGGTGCTATCCCTGACTGACCTGAGCTCTTTTGCTCAAGGCTAGTGCTCTACCACTTTGATACACAGCTCCTCTTCCTGTTTTTGCCTGGTTGGCTTCGAACCTTGATTCTCAGATCTCAGCTACCTGAGTAGCTAGATTACAGGTATGAGTCAGCACTGCCAGGCTATTTTTTTTAAATAAGAAAATTTGGCAGAGCTTTACTGAATAAGCAACAGACAGACAAGCAGACAAGGAGAAAGGCAGAGGCTCACTCTAACGGAGGTGTGGGTGCTCACAAAGGAGAGTAAAATCTATTTTAAAAATAGAATGTGTGCAACATTATTAACTTTATGTGGTTAATTAACATGAGCTTTTTGAAGGCTTACCAAATATTACACGTGGCCCAGTCTGAGGCTCTAATTTAGGTTATAATCTGGTGTGTATTTGTTATAGTGATGCTGGCAAATTCAGTTGAATTAAAAGTATTCATAATTTTTTCTGAGACTCAGTAGTGAACGGGGCTGAAAGGGCCTAGGGTTAGCACCTGATGACACACAATTGGAAACTCCACAGTAGGTGAACAAACGCAGTTGCTGTGAGGCGGTTCAGGGTTGGGCTCTTTAGCATACACAGTGATGGAGCCCCTCTCTAAACCCACTCTCATTTTCTTTCCACAAACACTTCATTCTATAGTTTTGTAAGTAGTACAGAAAATTATCAACCAAATAGGAAGGCAAATTAGCAAGAAATAGGAATAGAAAAGACTGATGTTGCCATCCATGATTCAAAATCAAGTCAAAAATGTTTTACTTCTTTACAAATTTGGTATCTTCAAAAGCTACCTTAAGAATTAGCTATTTCCATGCTAAAAAAATAAGCTTTGTCATAAATTTGTTCAATTTTGTAGCCAGATCAGAAATATGTGAACACATGTTCATTGTGTTTGGTCAATAAAAATAAACATAAACACCATGCCAGGAGGAGCAGGATACAGAGAAGCCAAGGGAACACAAGAGGAAGGGACCAGATGGGACTGAAACCAGAGGAGCCCAGGAAAAAAGGAACAGATATCCTGACCTTCAGATGCCATGGTAGAGCTAGTGACAAAACAAACATGATTCAACTTAGAAGGCAGGTAAAGCTCAGGTTTGCAAAGATGTTTAAGATGAACACAGAGGGGGCTGGGAAGGTGGCTCAGTGGTAGAGCGCTTGCCTTGCATGCATGAGGCCCTGGGTTCGATTCCTCAGCACCACATAAGCAAAAAGAAAAAAGCCGGAAGTGGCGCTGTGGCTCAAGTGGTAGAGCGCTAGCCATGAGCTGAAGAGCTGAGGGACAGCGCCCAGGCCCAGAGTTCAGGCGCCACGACCGGACCCCCACCCCCCAAAAAAAAGATGAACACAGAGATTACACACCTGAAAAACTACAAGGAAATAATTAAAAGATGACTGTAAAATAATCCTCAAGACCCGGAACCTAACCTTAAAAATCAATGTGAATTTACCTTAGAAATAGGTTGCTAGTATCAGCATAGCATTTTTTTTTTTTTTAGGGTCCGGTCGTGGGGCCTGAACTCTGGGCCTGGGCGCTGTCCCTCAGCTCTTTTAGCTCAAGGCTAGCGCTCTACCACTTGAGCCACAGCGCCACTTCTGGCTTTTTTCTTTTTGCTTATGTGGTGCTGGGGAATCGAACCCAGGGCCTCTGGCATGCAAGACAAGCACTCTACCACTGAGCCACCTCCCCAGCCCAGCATAGCATATTTTGATGAAACATTAAAAAGTGTAAGAATTATTGTATGTCAAGAGTATTTTGGGCTATGGTCCAAGTACCTGTACTTTCAACCCCAACATAAAGTGGGGCTCTTACGAAAGGGTATATAAAGATTAGCAATAAGAAGACCAAGGCTTTACTTTATACGATGCTAAAATTAGCTAATTTATGTATGCATGCATGCTAGTAATGGGATAATAGGGTTTGAACTCAGCTCTGGCACTTGCTTAGCTTGCTTGCTTGACTGGTATTCTACCACTTGTACCATGTGAGCCACATTTCCAGCCTGGCTTTTTACTTGTTATTTTGGAGATGAAGTTGTATAGCGTTTTCAGGCTGACTTCAAACATCAAACCTCTGGACTTCAGCCTTTTAAGTAGCAAATATTACAGGCATGAGCCACAGGGGTAGACAAAAAGTTAGCATTTTTACCTTTGGAAATTAGCTAATTTTACTCACTGACAAGTATGAACACTAAACACCAGGGACTGTTCTGAGACACACACTGTTACACCATGGCGATGTGGATGGTATACACGCATACCGTCACATTATGGCACAGTGGGCAGTGTACACACGTGCTGTTACACCATGGTGATGTGGGCGGTGTACACATGTACTTTTATACCTTGTCGACGTGGATAGGGTACCTGCACACTGTTACCATGTTGACGTAGACAGTGTACACACACACCGCCACACTATGGCACAGTGGGCAGTGTACACACGTGCTGTTACACCTTGGTGATGTGGGCGGTGTACACGCACACTGTTATATCACGTCGACATGGACAGCGTGCACGCACACTGTTAACACTATGGCACAGTGGGCAGTGTACAGGTGTGCTGTTACACCATGGTGACGTGGGAAGTGTACACCATACACCATGTTGACAAGGATGGTGCACATGTACACGGTGTGGAAGGGTACATGCACACCGTGACACTAGGGCACAGGGGGCAGTGCACTTGCACAGTGTGCTCTAGCATCTCACCCGTAAACCCACCAGATATCATTTCTACACATTTAGGCTGTGTAGTACAGTCAAAACGTAAAGCATGTGATGTACTGAATCCTAAAGGCACAGTGTTAAGTACCTGTGTACCTAAACACATCTACACTAGAAAAAAATACAGTAACAATACTTGGCAAACTTCCAGCCCCAATGCAATCTTTAAGACCACTGCTATACAATCTCCTTTCACTAAAATGCCATTTGTGGCCAATGGTTGTGATATTTTCTAAGAAATACCTCTCTGGGCAGAAACATGTATTTTTCTTTTTACAAAACATAAGCAGTGTACAGTAGCTTTTTAACAATAAAATCTCTACCAGTGAGCTGTGTGGGAGAAAGCAAACATATTAACTTCATTGAATTAAACTGTCATTACTGAAAAACACTCAAGATTTTAGTCTACTTAGAAAATGTAGGAATGAAAAATTACAGGTATGAAAAAAAATACCGTCCAGTGAAAAACTACACACAGCACATTCACTGTTCTACAGAGTTCATTTTAAAGGAAAGAAACATTAGCTTTTCGCCATTTTCATTAATAATTTTCCAGTCTTTGTGAATATATACACAAATATTTTAAAGTATTTAAAGTATTTCTTTAGCATTCATTCTTTAGTTGGGACTACACTTTAACTTTAGTACTATAAGTAAAACCCATTATGAGCTGGGGTACTGGTAGCTCACACCTGTAATCCTAGCTACTCAGGCGGCTGAGATCTGAGGATTATGGGTCAAAGTCAGCAGGAAAGTCCATGAGACTCATCTCCAATTAGCCACCACAGGCCCTGAGTGTAAGCCCTAAGACTGACCAGCCTTCCCCCCCTCCCCTCCAAAACAGAAACAAAAACAGAAAGAAAAACAAAACCCTTACGTCTTTCTTGGACTTTAAGTCACCATCTTGTATCAGCTGACAAATTGTTTTTTTCATTTTCTCTATCTCTTCTTCTTTTTGTTTGTCCTTGAGCAGAGCCTTCAGAATCAGAGGTTACACTATTATTTGTAAAGCCAACAGGTCAAAACCCTACCTGCTTTCTCTAAAGTGAATATCTGTAAAATGAGTGAACATCTGAATTTCTGGAAGGTAAAATATTGCATAATTCACAAATAGTATTAATTTCTCCTAACCTCATTTACCTTTGTTTCATTTAAAAATGTATTCATTTTCTTTGACATGTATTTCAACCAGTGTTTCCATTTTTCTTCTAATCTCTACCATGAAACCCTTGGAATCACTTGTGAAATAATCTGCTCTTTCAAGTCATTGTACAAAGTTGTACCTAGGTACTATAATGGAAAAATATCCTGTATCTCTTTCTCTTTTTTAAAATACTATTTGACATTATTCAAAATACTATCCCCCCTCTTCGCTCTCTTACGTAGCCCAGGACGACACCAGCCTCCCGAAGCTCGGGATTCGAGGCATGCACCGCCATGCACCACCATGCCCAGTTTTTACTCTTTTCAGCTTTGAACTATCTGACTCAATGTATGTCCTGTTTTCAGTAATTTTCTTAGAATCCTCTACAATGTAAAAAAGAAACAAGGCATTTCCATTGTAACTTTCATTTTTCCTAGTGTTCTGCAAAGTATTCAGTATATGTTGGTAAATAAGGATTCAGTGAGTTCCACATAAACAGTCAGTGACATTAAAAAACAAATCTACTATTTCTTCTATAAGCTATATACTATTCACAAAAGTACAATATGGAATAGCAAGTAACAAATTTTCCAAGTTAAACTCAACTGTCAGTTAAGCTTCTATTTTATTACAGTAACCATGTAGGTGATGAAGACAAAATAAAGATGAGTAAAAGGCACACCTTGTATGCTGTGGTAACATTCTGTGACAGACTTCTAACAAGTCTAGGCCATGATCAGGGACATAGGTCTGACATGTAAATACTAGTTTTCAGCAAGACAAGGGGCTGTATCCAGGCTATATCCTGTAATCCTAGCTACTCAGAAGTCTAAGATCTGAGAAGTAAAGTCTGTGAAACTTTTCTCTTCAATAAACTACAAAAAACCAGAAGTAGAGCTGTGGCACAAGTGGCAGAATGCCAACTCTGAGCAAAAAAGCTCAGGAACAGCACGTAGGCCCTATGTCATATCACAGGACACAAAAATGACTGACTGAATCATTCAACCATTTCACAAATATGTTAAATAACTATTCCTAGCGCAAGTCTAACTAAGCAGAAAATTCTATAGTCTACCTTTAGGATATGCTTCAAAGGACTGGCATTTTAGCTTATGCCATTAAGTCATATCACCTACAAATACACAATGCTTACTCAATTGAGAAGGTAGCAATTTGTTTTCATGTTTATTCGGCATCGATTCCCTTCAGGACTGTGTGGAGGAAGCCAGCATGCTATCTGTAAAGACGCTCACCAGCCTCACCTGAGACAGCGTGCTGTTGACACGCTCACCAGCCTCACCTGGTCTCTTTTAAGGTTAGCTTCGTCTAAGAGTTTCATGCTGTCTCTGACTCTTGCCGCAGCTGCATAGTTCTCTTTCTCCAGTGCACTGCACCTTGCTTGCAGCTCTCTAGCCACTCTTTCCAGATGTGCCTTTTCTGCTTTTAGTTCCTTGGCTTCTTGGGATGTGACAGAAAATCTAGAAACAATCATACTGTGAAAGTCCAGGGAAGGAGAAAGGGATGCACTAAAGGATTTTTTTTAATTACAGAAACTGGTATTACACCACTAAGTTTTACATGTGTTTTCTCCTTTGATCTTGCTATACTTCTGCAAAGTACTTTTGTCATACCCATTTTAGAAAACGACATACATGCATTTGATTTAAAAAAGAGAAGTAGATAGGAGGCGAGGCCTAGATGTTCTGATGTTAATTATGTAAGACAGTATTATTAAGCAAAACTTGGAGGCTTGTTTTGCATTATATGGCTTTTTATTATGATTTCTTTCTTGTTGGATGCCTTTTCCTACCTGCCAGGTAGGCCATGCTAAATTATTAATGCATGTTTGAATATTTTTGTCCATGCTCATATAATTATAGACACACACACACATGCACACATATAACATCTATCCATAATTCTTCTTGGCAGTACTAGAGTTTGAATTCAGGGGCTTGTGCTTGCTTGGCTGGTGTCTGACCACTTGACTCAATTCCCAACTATTCTGGAGATGAAGTCTCTCAAGACTTTTCTGCACAGCTGGTTTAAAATACAATCCTCAAGATCCCAACCTGCTCAGCAGCTAGGAATACAGGCATGAATCACCAGCTTATCCATAGGTTTTTAAACATGAATTTAAGGAGTTACAAAAATTAAAATGATCTTCTGTACTTTCCTCATTCAGCATCAAACAAATATCAACAAATCTTTCCCAGTCTGATGGGTATGACCTTATATATTGTAAAGAATACAGATCAAGGTAGAAGTATCGACCAACTTACTTAGATTCTAGTATTTTAATGTTAGATTGTAGTTGCTGTGAGAATCTTTCTGATGCTTCCTCTCTTTCTCGGGCAGATACCATATCCTCCTCCTAGAAAACAAAGAAAATAGGAACTATTTTCTATTTTTGAAGTTATGTGAAGATCTAATACCCAATTCCACAGAACTAAAGGGCAGTCATACTAGAAGGGTATGCTGCTAGAATTCTAACACATATGCTCAGAGAAGCTGTACAAACTTGAGAACAAAACACACATAATGAACAGGAGAAGAGACCTTCACCATCACTATCATATTGGACATTCAAAATAGCTGTATTACGAAGATTTCCAGAACATTTCAAATTATTCCTAGTGCAAGTCTAACAAAGCAGAGAATTCTATCCAGTCTACCTTTAGAACATGTGCTCTCTCTTTCTTTTTTTTTAAAAAAGTTTACTGAGGGGAAAGCAAACTGTGGGGCTGCAAGAGATGGAGGAAGAAGCAGCGAAAGAGAGAATGAACAAAACACGCTCTCTTAGTAGTGTTACACTATTTCTCATTACCGAAGTAATCACAGGGTCAGCGTGTTTCATGCGACGTGTTGATGCTTTGAAACATTAATAGATTTTATTTGACTTGCCTTTCTAGAAAAAATTTTATCTATCTTCCGTGTATTCTTTTGTGTTAATTTATCTTTTATTAATTTCTCCTATTGCTTTTTAACAGCATCTCTCTGAATTAAGTTAGTGAGCTATGGACAACACATTCTGTAACTTACTCCTATTTAATAGTTAATATTAAGTTAACTCATAGCACATTGGAACCTTGCAACAGCATGTTTCCATGTACTTTTTAGTGCTATTGCTGTCACTTTACAAATCCAACGAATACTTTTAAGTTCTAAGCAGAACTTTACATATGTCCCTTCAGAGTTTGCTGAAATGTACATCTGCTAGAGACAAATTTTATTTGGAAATCTTTAGCTTGCCTACACTTCCTCTCTCTTCTCCCCTCCCCCTTTTCCTTTTTGTTTCTTTTTACTTTTGTGCAGCTCCTGGTGCCTGAACTCAAGGCCAGGGTACTGTCCTTAGATTTTTCTGCTCGAGGCTGGTGCTTTACCACTTGAGCCACACATCTACTTCCAGCTTTTTTGGTGTCTACTTGTAAATAAATCTCATGACTTTTCTGTCTGGGCTGGCTTTAAACCACGGTCCTCATATCCCAGCCCTCTCAGCAGCTAGGATTACAGCCACCAACACGTGGCAATTTTCTCTTTCTTTCTTTTCTCTCGTTTTCTCTCTCTCTCTCTTTCTTTCGTTCTTTTTGGCCTTAATTTTTAAGAATAGTTTAACCAAATATAAGATTCTTTGTTAGCTTTCTTCTTTCAATACTTGGGACGTCTTATTCCAATGCTTTCTGCTTCCACAGGGTTCCTTCATGAGAACTCAGCCATTCATTTCATCGTTTCCAGGTTCAGGTCATTGTGCTATTATATTTTCAACTTTCTTCTTTAAAATTGATTGTCAGTGTATCATGATGTGCCTAGAAGTGGCTCTGTGTTTATATTACTTAAATCTACCACTGCAATTCATAGATCTGTTAATGTTCTCCCCATCAAATTCAGCAATTTTCAGTCATTGTTTCTTCAGACATTCTTGATTCCCCAGTGCCATCCTATGCAGTTTCAATTCTACTTATACTAGACTAGTTCACATTGTCCCTTAGATTTCAACATTTCAAACTATGTTTCTTACTGGAAATTTCTACTGTTGTATCTTCAAGTTCACTATTCTTTCTTGTTCAATCTATTGTCTATCCAATAAAATTTCAGTTGTTCTTTTAAGTTCTATTTTTGCTTATTTTTATTTTTTTAACAGTTGTGGGGCTTGAACTCTAGGCCTGTGCACTGTCCCTCAGCTCTTCAGCTTAAGGTTAGCTCTCTACCACTTGAGCCACAGTGCCACTTTTGGTTTTCTGGTGGTTTATTGGAGATAAGAGTCTTATAGACTTTTCTGCCCAGGCTGGCTTTGAACCAAGATCCTCAGATCTCCAAGATCCTCAGCCTCCTGAGTAGCTAGGATTACAGGTGTGAGCCACTGATGCCTGGCTAAGCTCTGTTTTTATTTTTAAACATTTTCTACTTTAAAGATTTTCTAGTTTCACCAAAATTATCTATCTTTTCCTTCTTGAGAACTTATGCTAATTTGAATTAAAAAAATTCCTTGAACATATTTATAATGGCCTGTTTGAAGCATGTGGATCCTCTTGGCACTGGTTTCTGTTGATGGTGTCCATCAATCCTGTCCCAAAGGGGAGATCATAATTTCCCATCTATTAAGCTTTGGCTGAAAACTGGGCATTGAAGAGAATCCACGACAGTCAGTTTGGATTCAGTTTTGCTTTTATGAGCACTACAGCTCTTCTGCTGGTGGTGCTCTTGCGTTGGCTCCTCTGCAGTATACAGCAGCTGGCCTATGCCTGCACAACTCCTGCCTGCCGCCTTTCACTCACACACACCTCCACGCAGCCGGCTCTCCGGGGGATGCCTGTGCCTGTAGGACTTGAGAGCATCCAGAGCTGGGCACAGTGCAGGCTTCGCTCTGGGATTTCCCTGCTGCTATACTTCTGGCTTGGAGTTGGCCCTCTGACATTCCAGTAATAAAGCTTCATTATTATTATTATTATTTTTGGCTAACTTTGCACACATTTCTAGAATGTGCTCAGCTGTAAAAACTCAAACATCTAGTTTGATTTTCTATCTTGCCACAGCAGGTTTCTCTCAATCTCTGCCTGTTTCTTAATTGGGCTTCCAATTAATTATACCCATAAGCTTCAATTAGGCATGGATTTGTAAGAAATAATCAGAAGGTCAGATTAATTTATGTGTGTATGTGTCCTGTTGGCAATATTTCTCCTCTTTAAAATTCTAACCCTTTGTATGACCCTCAATTTTGGTATTGTGTGATCTAATCATATAGAAACTGCTTTCTAAAGCCACAGCTATAGAGATCTACAGTTAAGATCAACAAGTCAGAAATGCAAAAACTACAAATTGAAAGCAGATGAGTGGTAAGAGGAAGGGTGGGTGAATACAGGCATAATATTCAATGTACGAATGTGGAAATGGGACTAAGTTCTTGAGGGGACGGGTAGGTGAGAGGAGAGAGAGGACGACAAAAGGGCGACACTGATTAGGATGCAGAATACCCATCATGTGACATGCTAAATCGAAACTTCTTTGAAAACAAATTAAAAAAATAAACAATACCTCCTAAACGAAGAGCTCCTCCCTTTCACTTCCAACTATTTTGGAGTACCTTTCAGAGTTCAAAAAAAAAAAAAAATATATATATCTTTATCTATTTTTTTTGTTGGTCGTGGGGCCTGAACTCTGGGCCTGGGCGCTGTCCCTCAGCTCTTCAACTCAAGGCCAGCACTCTACCACTTGAGCTACAGCGACACTTCTGGTTTTCTGGTGGTTTATTGGAGATAAGAGTTTCACAAACTTTCCTGCCCGGGCTAGCTTTGAACCGTGATCCTCAGATCTCAGCCTCCTGAGCAGCTAGGATTATAGGCGTGAGCCACTGGCACCCAGCTTCATATATGTATTTTAATAATGATAATATTGATTATTGATAGTAATATGTAACATTATTATTTAATAATATTAGAATGTCTGGGGTTTTCTTTAGTTAGGCTAAACTGAATGCAAAGAAAGATTCTTCATAAAGGTATTTTCAATATTATAATTGCGTTCCTACTTTCACAGTTTATATTCAGGGAAAAATAATTATTTTCTAATGTTGCCTTAATTTCTAATACCCAATAAGTTAGCAGTCCATTGTATGGAGTATGAAGCCCCAGCTTACTCATCTTAAAACTACGAAGTACCTTTCTGTGCATCTGGCCCTGCAGCTGCTCTGTCACTGCAGTCAACTCCTCTACTTTTGCTGCTGCAACTCTCAGATTTGACTTGGATTGCCTAAAGAGAAGATAAATTAATGCTCTTAGACCACAAAGAAGGAAAAGTTAATTATGTAAAAATTTAAAAAATCACTACTCATATACCTAAAAATGAATCTGAAATATAAAAGACATTAAAGATTCCTCTATTTTTTTTTTTTTTGTTTGTTTCTTCTGGTCCTGGGGCTTGAACGCAAGGCTGGGGCACTGGCCCTGACCTTTTTTGCTGGAGGCTGGTGCTCTACCACTTGACCCACAGCACTATTTCTGGCTTTTTCTAAGTGGTTTATTAGAGAGAAGAGTCTCATGGACTTTCCTGCCCAGGCTGGGTTCTAACCTCAATCCTCAGATCTCAGCCTCCTGAGTAGCTAGGATTACAGGTGTGAGCCACCAGCACCCAGCTAAGATTCTTCTATTTCTAACAAAATGTATGTAAAAGCAAGAAGAAAAACACAGCTGATGAGGAAGGGGACAAAGTGGAAATTATTCACACTGTGGATAAATTATCTTTAATGCACAGATAAAGCAGTGTTGTTCAAATAACTGCATGAAGAATTTAGTCAACCTTATAAATCACCTAATAAGAGTTTAAGTGTAGTGAGTAAAATATGGTTTATAATTTCTTCAGAAAAATATTGCTAACTGGCCTAAGAAAATGAACCTGAAAGTAACTTTTAATACCTTTATCATTCAATAATGTATGTATGTATGTGTGTCTATGGAACACCTACCTATCTGAACTGAACTGGATGCCACAGGAACCACTATATGCATGTCTGTGGAATATCTACCTACCTGCACTGAACTGAGCACTACAGAACCACTGTAGACACGTCTATAGAACATCTACTACCTGGACTGTACACTAAGTACTTCACAGTCTAGGGGATGTACTGGTAAGCCAGGGGAAACCACCAGCCCTGAAAAGTGTAGCTTCTAGTGGAGGGAGGGCAGTAAGTTCAGGAACAGATAATGCCTTGAAGAAAGTGATATAGAGCAATAGGACATAGATAGTCCGTCATAGAAAGGAGACTTGAGCTAAGGCCTGAATGATGTTTTTAACTTAAAAAAATTACAGGGAGAGAATGTAACCAAACAATGTAAAGAACATGAGGACTTAACAGTTAAACTGGCAGGGTCCACAGACAGAAAAGTACAAGAGGAAGTCATCAAAGAAGGCAGAAGGTAGATAACTGACGTGTCTCCAGATACAGTGTGAATTCTGAATTTTGTTCCAATTGGAGCAAGCCTGCAAGTGACTAAGGTGTCCTGAGTGTGGGTGAGTGGAAGTGGATGAGTGCAGCATCCAGTGTGGTGTGGTCATCTGGTATGTGGAGCTGAGGGGAAGACTGCAGGGGAAGGCCGAGGTATCCTGATGGGGCCACGATGAAAGGCCTCCAGCTCTGTTCCGCTCTCAACAGTGCAGTGCATTCCTATGCTCCTGGCAAGATTTTTTAAAGGGCCTGCTACCAACAAATAGACAGTTTGCAGACCACTGACCTAGTATGGAGCCACAATGAGACAATGGAGGCCTAATGGGATTATTTGGAAAAAATGACTACTGCGACTTAAAGAGGCTGGACAGTTCAGGTGTGACAATTTAAAGAGGAGGCACCGAATTTTTTTTAAAAGCCTATTATCAGTAAATGGTAGAATAAGGAAACTGAAAATGCAAAAGATGCCAAGAACTGGCTCCTAAAGTCAGAAAATAAAGATCAGAAAAAGTACAAATTCAAAATATGCAGTACAAACTTGTCTAGGGAGGGAAGAGAAATCACTCAAGGGGCAGTAATACCAGAATATGAAGAATTTTGCCTTGTAACAACCAATGTACTAACTAGAACTATTGAGGAGAAGAAAAAGGAGGCGGGCTAAGCTCCAAGTAAGAGACGTGCCAGAACAACTAACTAAAACGCTCTTCATGAGGGGGCTTTCAAAGAACTCTGCAAAAGAGAAAGAAGTTTAAAAACAGGAAGGCCTTAATTTGTAGAACAAGGTGAAAGAAGTTTTGTGATTCCCAGCCTGATAGGAAGTGGCAGGGACCCGCGGCAGCACTGTCCTCAGCCACCTTTGAATGGGATGCTGTGGGGGGTGGGCCGAAGGGAGGAACTCAGATCAGAACTGCAGAGCCCTACAGCTGAGCAGGTACCTCCTAAAAGAGGCCTGAGGTGTCTTGTGTGCCCACTCCACTTTGGAAAGACAGAAGAGGTGCTGCATCTGCGAACCATTCATTTTAGAGCTCTTGGAGAGTATGACAAAGCACGACGAGGCTGGGAGGTAAGGGAGCAATCTGGAGGCTGCTGCAGTAGTCTGGAAGCCACAACTGGGCAAAGGCAGCTGTGAAAAGGGAGAGGGCTGAGGGGCTGAGAGACACTGAAGAGGCAGGTGAGAAGAAGAACACGCAAGTCTGTGAGTCTTCTGAACTGGGACCCTAAGGGTACCATTTAAGACACAAAGACACAAGAGCTCCGAGAATAGGCCTAGTTTAAAGCCTTTTGTATTTCATGTGACCTGAGACACTGGGTAAAGACAAGGTTCCCTGAAACCTTCACAGGCCCACTGAAGCCACAAAAATGTACATGGACGAAACACTCCAATCACAAGTTAAGGGTGTCATGTCATACCATATGTAAGGTTGTGTTTTTAATTTTTATTGCTATATATTATTTGTACAGAGGGATTTTATTGTGATGTTCCCATATAGTCATAAAACGCAGTATGATTGTATTCAATCACAATTCAATTATACTTCCTCTTACCTCCTTAACAAAGATAACACTAGTTATTTCTAAAAGATATCCACAAATAAAAATCCTTTTCTCAAAGACTTTATATGGAGAATGTGAAACGTGAGCACATTTGACATGAAAAATAACTGATTTCCAGAAATGAGCTGGCTTTGTATTATAAACAAATATAATAAAATGATCAAAGCACCTGAGAAGAAATAGCACAAAATCTCAATTTAAGTGTTAAATCACAATTTAAGTAAGAATAAAAACATGGCAAAATGAATGCAAGAAGCCTATCTGGAAAAAGTACAATTTTTCCAAGTTTAGAAAACTAAACTTTCTGAAAAAGGAATAATAATCAAAAGCAAAAAGGAAAAAAAACAAAAAGATTTCTGAAAAACAGCAGAATGAGTATTCTGAGCAGTTCATAGGTAACTAGAAAGGCAAGAAGGCCCAGGTGGACGAAGGTTCTTAAAAGAACAGGCTGGCAAGGCATGGCGGCATGTGCCTGCGGCCCCAGTCACTGGATTCCAGATGAGCCAGGGTAAAGCTGCTACAAGACCCTGTACGAAAAACTGAAAACAGGAAGCCAGACTGGGGATGTGGCTGAAATCACAGAGCACTTACCTAGAAGCATGAGACTGAATTCAACCCTCAGTATCAGGAAGGAAGGAAGGAAGGAAGGAAGGAAGGAAGGAAGGAAGGAAGGAAGGAAGGAAGGAAGGAAGGAAGGAAGGAAGGAAGGAAGGAGGGAAAGAGGGAGGGAGAGGAGACAAGGAGAGGGAAAAAAGGGAAGAGAAGGGGAGGGAAGGAGAAAGAAAAGAGGGAAGGAAAAGTAAGTGGATCCAGTATAATTACAAACTTATGCTTAAGGGTTTCTTATTTAGTTATTCTTGGCATGGTGACACACAGCATTTTAAAACTCAAATTCTGGTGATGTCAATATGCCCATCATTCGAAATCTGTCAAACTTGAAAGTGACACATTTTTCTGTAGAAGAGGCATCTGCTTGTCCTTATGCCTTTTCAAGCCTGTGGCAGGGAAGCAAGCATAGCTTTATGCACACAACTCTGAGCTGCTCAATGTTCAGCTATGGAATACAATCAGTAAATATTATGGCAAAGTTGCTTAAGGACAACTCAATGTTTAAGACGTTGTGGGCTTCAGAAAACTCCAATTTGTTTTTACCAGTCTCAATTTATTTACTTTCAACTCTTAACCTTTAAGCTAATGTCTACAAGCCAAATGAACCTTCTTTCCACACAGACATGAAAAAAAAAAAATCAATGTACTCACTATGATCCTTTCTTTCCCAGTCAACACTCATCCCGGTGTTCCTCACTGCTGTGAATATTGCCAGGGAACCAGGCTCAGACGCTCTCCGGTTATCCATTAAAAGTTGTGGAGAAAGTTATCTCAAGAGAGGTCATAGTCAAACCTGGTGGCCAGGGAGATTTTTGTGTCTTCAAACATCAAAAACATTTCCCACTCTGCTAGCTAAGTGAGAAACCCCCTGAGAATCAAAGTGGCCTAGAAAACGGTTTTGACTGGTTCCCAGATTTACTCGAGTAGGGAGTGTGAAGAGATAGCTGAGTTGCAAAGACAGCTGGAAACAGACCGAAGTGAACGGACAGAAACCCGACGGAAGCAGGAGCAGCTGCACACACATCTGACAAAACTGTCACTGTGTGTCAGTGAAGGATAAAATTCAGAAAAATGTGTGTGCCTAATTCCTTAAAAAAAACTGGACGTGAAGGTTCACAAGCTTCTCCAGACTGGCCAGGCCCACATGACCTGCGCAGAAACACCGACTGGGGCCAAACTGGTGATGAAGGTCAGACCAGGCCTCCCCGACACTCCTGCAATTTATTACTCAGAAGCACCATCCTTGCAGATGTGATTAGGGCTAAAGTCTCAAGAAGAACTCACTCACGATGCAAACGGGCTCTACACCAATAATCAGTATGCCTATAATAAGAGAAGACACAGAAGCAGGGACAGAGAAGAATACATAGAAAGATACCAACTAACTAGAATTGTGCCGCCACAAGCTAAACACACCAAAAGCTACTGATGTAAGGAAAGATTCTTTTTGTTGTTGTTGTCAAGTCTGGGCCTGGGCGCTGTCCCTGACCTCTTTTTGCTCAAGGCTAGGGCTCTACCACTTTGAGCCACAGCGCCACTTCTGGTTTTCTGGTGGTTCATTGGAGATAAGAGTCTCATGGACTTTCTTGCCCAGGCTGGCTTTGAACTGCGATCCTCAGATCTCAGCCTCCTGAGTAGCTAGGATGACAGGCATGGGCCACCACACCTGGCACAGGAAAGATTCTCATACCAAGAATTCTGCACTGATACATCAATTTTATATTTCTAGCATCCAAAACTAATAGAAGAACAAATTTTTAGCAAGTCACTTTTTGGTGGTTTGTTATGGTAACCCCCACATTACTGAGCTCAATGGTCAATTCTCAAAACTCAGGGTACTTTATTATCACCACAGGTGCATCCACATAACAATCTTGAGAATGGGAAGAATGGTAACATTCCATACAATATTAAAAACAGTATTACTTCCAGCATTACAAAAATGATGTATTGATAGGATGTTCATATGACAAAAAGTGAAAAAATTAAGACTAATTCAGTGCCTCTATTATCTCATTTTAATAAAATACTTAAGTACACACCTAAACTTAAGTTATACATTTAAAAAATTAACAATAGGATCTTTAATTAATAGCATTATGATCTTTTCACTTTTCTCTTATGCTACAGGCATGTAATAATATGCCCAATTTTGTCTCAGGCCCTAGGGGTGGAGGTACCCCTTATACTTCCTAAGTGACAAGCTATTTTTACCTGGCCGCCAGAGGTCCCTGATAGGGCCCCATGCTGCCAAGAATGACAGTCATTTAAAAGTCTGTTGGGCTGGGAAGGTGGTAGAGTGCTTGCCTAGCATGCATGAAGCCCTAGGTTCCATTCCTCAGTACCACATAGAAAAAGCTGGAAGTGGCGCTGTGGCTCAAGTGGTAGAGTGCTATCCTTGAGCAAAAGAAGCTTAGGGACAGTGCCCGGGCCCTGAATTCAAACGCCAGGACTGGTAAAACAAAACAAACAAACAAAAATAAACAACAAAAAAACCCCATAAAAGTCCGTTTTAAAACACAGTGATGTAAGTATTAGGCCTAAAGTAAATTGAAGTATTAAAAAAAAAGTCATAGGGAGATTTGTCTGTGAATCCAGTAAATGCAATGATTATTAAATCACTAAAAAAGTATGAATTTGAAGCAGTATAATTTGTAAAAAAAAAAAAAAAAAAAGAAATAAACACCTATGGTGGCCCTGCATTGGTTCAAAATGGATGTGAATTCATTAGAAATCGAGTGTCCCGGGCTGCACATAGCCTGGCGCTGAGCCAAGGACGGACGGAGTGACCAGCAACCACAAATCGGCCTTGGGATCAGGCGGCAAGCCCTGAGGCCCCTGCAGCCTGGCTGTGCTGGGGCTAGGTGTGCTACTGCACTTTGGATTTAGGGAATTTCAAACTAAGGATGGTTTTATTGTGATGCTTATTGTGATGCAAGTCTCTTAAAAAGTGAGGAGCATTTGCATTATTTTATTTCCCAGTCTCAGCTCCCCCTTCCCTTCTGGTATACCTGTCATTACCTCTGAGACAAACAACAGGTCTTGAAACCCCGTTTCTCAGGGTCTGCTTACACAGAAGCCCAAGGAAGATATTTAATGGTGATAATGTCCTCTAGCTGTTTAAGACCTGTTTCTTTCCTCCATACTACCAGACAACTGGCTTTATCATCATGATGTACTCCTGCAGTTATAGAATTGTCTCCTGACTCACTCAATTTCAGTATTCTCCCACCCGAGGTGATCAAACATAACAGAACAGTACTGACAGAAGCCTAATAAAAAGGAGAAAGAAAAAAGCCCATTTGAAAAATTACAGCATTATCAGTTTCCCTACATAAAAACAGCAAATACCGAAATTGTTTTAAAAATACCGAAATTGTTTTCGGAGCTGCTGGATCTCTGCATTTTGTTCCGCTATTGCCTTCAGGAAGTGTTCAGTAGCCTGTGGTAAGAGAACAAACGTGGTATTAGAGCTGTCTTGAAAAAGTAGCCATAAGGCACCTCAGTAAAAGAAAATGAAGCAGGATTCATTTTATGATTGCTCTTGAAGGAAAAATGTAACCCTGGACTTTTCTCACTATCATCTATCAGTTTTGCTGTAAACTGCCTGCATATCATTAGTGTACCTACATTTCTCTTATGTTCCTTTCTGACTACATAATCTTTTGTTCATATACCTGTGCAGAAAGCTGTTGTAGAATTAATGTTCTATCTTGTTACTGAACAGCCTGATGTGGCTGATGGATGGAATTAGAGTAGAAAGAACGCAGCATGGTGTAATAACAAGGCCTGTGTTCTACATTTCTTTCAGACTTCACAAGGGGACCGAATCTTCAGTTACTGGGCTAATGTTCTTCCTTGTTTTGCTTGTTAACTTAAATTTTTTTAAAAAGTTATTAAAAAGTGACTTATAGAGGGGTTGCAATTTTGTAAGTCAGACAAAGTCTATTTCTTTTTAGACAATGTTACCCCCTCCCTTGCTCACTCCCAGTTTTTCCCTCCAGACTCCACTCACAAGTTACATAGTTCATTTTTAAGTGTCTAGTGAGTATCACTGCTGCTTTTGTTCACCATTTGTCCCTTCATTTCTGTGCCTCCCATAATACTCCCAAAGACAGATAAATGAACAAACAAGACAAAAATAGCAATGAAGAACAAAGCACTTCCTAGAGTTCATTTCAGTAAATATTAATTTTAGGATCAGAGGTACATACGCACACCCATGTGTTCCTCTCCCGAGAGTACCCTCCTTTGGTCTCACTGTGTGTGGATGCCTAGAGTTCCATATAGTTTATCATGTTCCAGTGAGGTTTAGATCTAATTTCCGCATATGAGAGAAAATGTGCTGTTTGTTTCTGAGCTTTGTTTACCTCACTTAACATGATGTGTTGTTATGTTTGAAATAGGGTCTTGCCTTGGTATGGTCCGAGCTGACCTGGAATCCCTGGTCCTCTTCCTCCCAAGTACTGGGTGTACAGTGGTGGGTCATCCTGACTTGCTGATTTCTTGATTTCCTTTAGGAGTCTGGTTTTTATTAGCACACATTAATTTGCCTCACTTCATTCCCCCTTCCCCTTCTATACCTAATAGTTCTACTTGTACTCTATGCCTCTGGCTCTCCCATGGTTCTTAGTGAGAAAAAGCATGTGATACTTGTTTATGAGACCACCTTAATGTGATAGTCTTCTGTTGTCACCCATTTTCCTGCAAATACATTTTTTTCTTCTCTATGGCCAAATAGAATTCTATTGAGTACATATATCATATTTCATTTATCCATTAATCCAGGTCTCAATGTAATTTTAATTTGTATTTCTTTTAGGACTAAAGATGTTGAGTATTTCTTCATGGATTCATTGGTTATTTGTACTTATTTTGAGAACTGCTTGCTCAATTCATTTGCCCAATTATTAATTGCTTTATGTATTCTTTGTGTGTTTATTATTAATTTTTTCTAGTTAATAGCTATCAAAGACTCCCTTTTTCACTCTGTAACTCTCTTCATTCTGGTAACTGTTTCCTATGGAGTGTAAGAATTTTCTAATTTGTTGTAACCCATTCTGTAAGTTCTTACTCTTATCTCCTCAACCACTGGAAAGGTATTTAGAAAGCTGCCTATCTTTACGTCTTGATGTGTTTTCCTATGATTTCTCAAAGTAGTTTCAAAATTTCTGACTTCTTTGCTTTGTCTTTCCATAGCCTTTTGTGTTTCTTCATTGTGGGTTGTACACTGGTTGAGACAGATCTGTCCTCAGGTTTTAACAGGGGTATTCTTAGCCACCAAACTTCTCTTGAAGTCTGGACCCCCACTACCACCCTGAGAGAAGACAGCAGCAACAACAACTCAAAAACAAGCCAGAAAGTTAAATGTGGTTAAAAACCACATCTACAATAAAAAATAAACATCTCAGTACTCATGGGATCAATTAAGAATTTAAAAATTAAAATGACTAATAATTTATAAAAATAAGAGATAAGGAAATGAAAAAGAGAAGCAAGTGAGAAAACAGATGAAGCTATATGGATGAAGACACAAAAATAGTGAGAAATACAGTAAAACAAATATAGAAAAAGGCAAACTAACAAAAGGACAAGATCCTATTTCTTCCTTAATGAGAAAACAATTATCACTTGCAACTGACTTGGTGTGGAGGATGAGGGGTTAGCGGATGGTTTTCTGTCTGACCACCAAACAAGAGAAGACAGATGGGCTGGGAAGGTGGCTCAGTGGTAGAGCTCTTGCCTTGCATGCTTGAGGCCCTGGGTTCAATTCCTCAGTACCACATAAGCAAAAAGAAAAAAGCCGGAAGTGGCGCTGTGGCTCAAGTGGTAGAGCGCTAGCCCTGAGCTGAAGAACTGAGGGACAGTGCCCAGGCCCAGAGTTCAGGCCCCACGACCGGACCCCCCCCCCAAAAAAAAAAAAAAGAAAAAAAGAGTAGACAGAACAGGACAGAACAGGATGTTTGTAGGCTGAGTCCTGCTGGACTCTTGAAGTACTGTAACCATTCATAGTAGGTTTAATTCCTGCTAGTATTCTCCATATGCAGACTTAGCACCAGGGCAAGAATAGGAGCTACCCTGAGGCCATTCCATTGATTTTGTAAAGAAAGGATGGTTCTTGGTTCTACCATGAGGATAGATGCCTTGCCCTTTACATATATAGTCCTGTCACCGCTTCACTAATAATCTTGACTTCAAGTGTATTTCTGTCCCAACAGACCATCCTTAGGACTCTCCAGCTTTCTCATCCTCCTCCCAGTTTCATTCACTTTAATTTTATCACACTACTTGGTCTTGCCTGAGACATATTCATTCTGCCTGCATGTGACTTCACAATCGGATTGGCCCCATTCTCCGGTGGAATTAACAATTTCCCTTTTGCATCTTGATAAAATGATCTCTATTTTTACAGCAAAAGATATATTTTAAATGATATATCAGGTTTATGTGTTTCTGGCCATAACAGCCTTTTAAATGGATTGAGGTATAGAAATACATGCCTTTATTTACACATCTATACAACAGAATAAGTATTCAATTCATAAAGTACAATTTAAGAGACAAACTACTACATTAAGAAGAATACAATACTGAGAGTTAGACAGAGCCACACAAAAAGTTAAACAAACAACCAAGTGTAATATTGGGTATTGTTTTGTAATGGTTTCCCAATTTCTTGAGAACTGTCCCAAAAGCAGTTCCAAAACCCTGGTCTCTGGGCAAAGCCTGCCAAAGGGTGAGATCTTGAAGGAAAGGACCATGTGATCAGAAGGCAGGAATTGTCAAGTTTTCCATCTTTCTTCCAGTGGTCAGTGATTTAATCCATCACATGTACACAATGAAAGTCTCCAAACAACAAACAATGCCTAGAAGCATTCCGTGTCTTATGGCATATCCAACTGGGAACCTTAATTTTCTGAAGAAGCCTTATTATATACATTAAAGCTCTTTCAGCTCATTTATTCAATCATTTTGTTCTAGAGTACTTTATCAGTATCTTAAAACTCTAGTATATTGTCAAAAACTGATACTAGTAATTCCTACTATTAGTATAAATAGGGGAGGCACTTGTTTATTAATTTTTATATGTTCAAAAGAGAAAGAAGGAGAGAAAAAAAGTCAAAGAAAACTGGATAACTTAGTTTTGATGACACAATGCTACTGTTTTTGGTACTAGTAAGGATTAACAGAGCAACTAAGTAAGAATGAGAGAATGATTGTACACACTGTCATAATTCTATTACTCCACAATGAGTACAAATGAAATTCTGATAAGGTAAAAGAATAGAAAGTGAAAAAATAGAATGTAAACAGAAATGGGAGGTCTGATGAAATGTTTTGAGAAATTATAGGGAACTTCACATGTACTAATGTTAGTACTGATGGCTAATTAACTACTTGTTTTTCGTTTCATGTCTGAGAAATAAGCAATTTACTCATTAAACACAGACTTACATTATTATTACATATGCATACAGGATGAAACAACAATAAGTGTATTCTACTACTGAGGAGCTCAAGGTCTGCATTTCTCTTAGGAGATCTTAGCAAGGATCTCAACAGGATTTTCAGATGGACTGAATTGCAAACTTCCCACGAGGTACTGTGTCTGTGACGTTACTGAGTATGTAAGAAGATAATGAGACAGAGGACTGCCTACCTACTGTGGTTTTACATACGCTTGCTGCTACTGATTTAAGTTAGTACAGTATCTACAGTGACAACTGCTAGTTTACTTAAATGATATTGTCACTTACCATTTCTATGTTCTTAACAGCATGAAGGTTTTGAGTTGGTTGCTGATCCTAGTGAAGAAAGGTATATCAGTAGCAATTAAAATCAACACTAAATTTTGTTTGTACTATTGTGTTGTCAACTAAGTCAAAGAATGCAAAAATATTTTTAAATAATTAAAAACTTAAGAAGATGTTAATACTAATGTAGGTATTTTTTATGTAAAATCATTATTCCTAGCAATCAACCCAGTAGCAAATATTTTTTAAGAAAGCCATATATTATCAAAGTTATCTACGATGACAAATCTGAAATGCTAGCAGGAGTGCAGAATCTTTTTCTGCGAAAGGGCCATTTGGATATTTATCATTACAGACCATACAAAATGATCAATTCAGGCAAAGCAGCTGCAGACAGCCCATGAGAGGCATGGTGTGTCTCTGTGATCATGTACCAGATCACCGAGGGCCTTCTACCGCCTAGAGGCTGTATGTGCCCCACCTCTAGATATGGGGGTGAAACAGGAGCTACTGCTCAACATTTCTGAAGGAATCTTCATGGCCCATCAGTTCTAAAGTGTTTAATTAGCTGTTGTGACCTTTTTAAAAACTATTTGTGAAAATACAAGAAGCTGTTCACAAGCTGAATAACTCATGGGCTTAGTTATTAATCTAAATGAGAAAACAGCCCAAAGACCTTACCTCTCTCTCTTTTTTTTTTTGGAGGTACAAGCATTTGAACTCAGGGCCTGTGCTTGCTACACAGGCACTCTACCACCACGCCAACCCCTTTTTGTTTTAGTTATTTTTCAGATAAAGCTTTCTTGATGTTTGGGCTGGCCCTGAGTGCAATCCTCTTAACGCTTCCCTCAGTCACTGGGATGGAATGCACATAGTACTATACTAAGCCATTGTTCTTCTCATACAGCTTAGGATGAGAAATGAACACTGCTGTACCCAGCCAGGACTTGACTGGGGCACAAGTTCTATACAATAAATTACACGTGAGTTATTTCAAATGGGGTATGTATTGAAAAGCCACTTTGTAAACTGGAAAGCATCATACAAGGACTTTCTGACTTCCTGAGGTAAAAATTCTCAGCCACAAGGAGAATAACAGGAGTACTTTCCATAGGAATTCCAAGTTGATGAATAAGAACTAGAGAGTTATAATCACCAAATTATCTGGATAAATGTTAGGTCCTGAGTTTAAACCCTAGTTCGTTCTGTCTGTCTGTCTGTCTATCTATCTATCTATCTATCTATCTATCTATCTATCTATCTATCTATCTATCTATCTATCTATCTATCTATCTATCTATCTATCTATCTATCTATCTATCTATCTATCTATCTATCTATCTATCTATCTATCTATCTATCTATCTATCGCTCCTCTCTACAGTATCCTCTCCAGAGTGCAATTCTTACTACTCTGCCAGAGACTCACTGGACACAGGGTACCCGCTGTCTCTGGCTTTGGACACGGGTACCCGCTGTCTCTGGCTTTGGACACGGGTGCCCGCTGTCTCTGGCTTTGGACACGGGTGCCCGCTGTCTCTGGCTTTGGACACGGGTGCCTGCTGTCTCTGGCTTTGGACATGGGTGCCTCCTGTCTCTGGCTTTGGACACGGGTGCCCGCTGTCTCTGCCCGCTGTCTCTGGCTTTGGACACGGGTGCCCGCTGTCTCTGGCTTTGGACACAGGGTACCCGCTGTCTCTGGCTTTGGACACGGGTGCCCGCTGTCTCTGGCTTTGGACACGGGTGCCTGCTGTCTCTGGCTTTGGACACGGGTGCCCGCTGTCTCTGGCTTTGGACACGGATGCCCGCTGTCTCTGGCTTTGGACACGGGTGCCCGCTGTCTCTGCCCGCTGTCTCTGGCTTTGGACACGGGTGCCCGCTGTCTCTGGCTTTGGACACAGGGTACCCGCTGTCTCTGGCTTTGGACACGGGTGCCCGCTGTCTCTGGCTTTGGACACGGGTGCCCGCTGTCTCTGGCTTTGGACACGGGTGCCCGCTGTCTCTGGCTTTGGACACGGGTGCCCGCTGTCTCTGGCTTTGGACACGGGTGCCCGCTGTCTCTGGCTTTGGACACAGGGTACCCGCTGTCTCTGGCTTTGGACACGGGTGCCCGCTGTCTCTGGCTTTGGACACGGGTGCCCGCTGTCTCTGGCTTTGGACACGGGTGCCCGCTGTCTCTGGCTTTGGACACGGGTGCCCGCTGTCTCTGGCTTTGGACACGGGTGCCCGCTGTCTCTGGCTTTGGACACGGATGCCCGCTGTCTCTGGCTTTGGACACGGGTGCCCGCTGTCTCTGGCTTTGGACACAGGGTACCCGCTGTCTCTGGCTTTGGACACGGGTGCCCACTGTCTCTGGCTTTGGACACGGGTGCCCGCTGTCTCTGGCTTTGGACACGGGTGCCCGCTGTCTCTGGCTTTGGACACGGATGCCCGCTGTCTCTGGCTTTGGACACGGGTGCCCGCTGTCTCTGCCCGCTGTCTCTGGCTTTGGACACGGGTGCCCGCTGTCTCTGGCTTTGGACACGGGTACCCGCTGTCTCTGGCTTTGGACACGGGTGCCCGCTGTCTCTGGCTTTGGACACGGGTGCCCGCTGTCTCTGGCTTTGGACACGGGTGCCCGCTGTCTCTGGCTTTGGACACGGGTGCCCGCTGTCTCTGGCTTTGGACACGGGTGCCCGCTGTCTCTGGCTTTGGACACGGGTGCCCACTGTCTCTGGCTTTGGACACAGGGTACCCGCTGTCTCTGGCTTTGGACACGGGTGCCCGCTGTCTCTGGCTTTGGACACGGGTGCCCGCTGTCTCTGCCCGCTGTCTCTGCCCGCTGTCTCTGGCTTTGGACACGGGTGCCCGCTGTCTCTGGCCTCCATGCGCACTCACCTGGGCTTTCGCCACACATTCCTGGTGATGCTCCCGTAGTGCAGTCAGCTCCTGTGCGGCAGCCTCCCACAGCCCCAGAACACAGGCCTTCTCCTGCCAAACAGCGTGATGACCCACCGAGTTATTAACCTGCTTTCAGTTCACAGTGCAAACAGACTATGTTCTTTTATAAGTGAGTTCTTATGAAATTACAAAGTAAAAACAGAACCTATGTGAAAAAAGTCGTCTGGTTTAATGGTGGCAACAGGTTCTGAGAAATGCAGTTAGGCAACTTCCCTCTGTGTGAGAATCAGAGTGTCTTTACAGAAAGCATAGTGGCTATGTCACTGTTAGCTGATACCGACCCAGAAGACCCCTACCTATACACAGTCCCCCATGAGTAACACATCACCGCACCTGACTATGGAAGTGACAGCATCTCTGATGATGTGAAATTGTACTAATAACAACTTAGAGAATAAACCTAAGGAAATTGTCCTTAGTCAGATTTCACAACTAAATTTAGATATACAGAATAAACCACGCTACTTGTTCCACAAGAAAATGTAAGCCTCAGAAGCCACGGAATAAACATCTCCCAGGAAATACATATTTTTCCCGACTGTAAAAGTAGTAAGTATTCACTGCAGAAAGTTAGAAAAATAGAGTAAGAAAAGAAAATAAGAACTACTTGTAACTTTAATTCCTAATAGTAAACACTGAAGTAGAGTTACATCATTTTTTTTAAAGTCAGTTATAGGGCTTGAATGCAGGGTCTGGGCATTGTCCCTGAGCTTTTTGCTCACGGCTGACAAAACTTCACTTCTGATTTTCAGGTGGTTAATTCAAGATAACAGTCTCACAGACTTTCCTGCCCAGATTGGCTTCAAACTACAATCTTCAGATCTCTGCCTCCTGCGTAGCTAAATCACAGGAGTGAGCCGCCAATGCTCGGCTCCTAATTTTTTTTTAACAAAACTTAAAACACACACACACACACACACACACACACACACACACACACACACACACACACACACACACACACACACACACACACACACACACACACACACACACACACACACACACACACACACACACACACACACACACTGGGAATACTAACAGTGTGTGATTACATCTTATCTTTTCATTGATAATTTCTAAGGAGAATTTTCTAAAAATTTGCTCTATTTACCTTTTCCATGTAACTTTAATTCTTATTTTCTGCTCTTGCTGTTTGGTAATGATGACAAAGATAAAAAATACTGGTAAGTTTATTAACTAAAACACATACTCATCATTATATTAAGTGACTTAGGGAAGATTTTTAATTTAATTACTATGAGGAAGTTCACCAGAAGTTGAAAGAAAGACAGAAATGAAGACATTTGATCTCAGCTCCATTACATCTGTATTCTCCCAACAGCCCATGTGTTCCAAAAAGAACCAACTTTTCCATTTTCTGTTCAGTCTAAGCACAGCGCTTGCCCACAGTCCAAATAAATGCACGTGCAATGAGCAAAGACATTCAAACTGCCGAATGCCTGACAGCGGTCACCCCAGGGCAGCGCCCTGGACTGGTCCTGGCCCCTTCCTCCCACTCCAGGATACCAGAGGCTACAGATACAGGTGTTCAAGTCCCTCACAGACAGTGGAAATGTATTTGTACATCACCTACCTGTGTCCTGCTTTATACTTCAAAGCATTCATCTATTACTTAGAATACTGAACACAACATAAATCCTATGTGAATATTATGCACACCATACTGTTTAGGGAATGGTGAAAACAGTTTGCAAATGGTCCAAGTCGATGTCCTATATCTATATATCGATACTTTATGGGGCTTGAATATGGGCCGAGGCACTATCTTTGGGCTATTTTTGCTCAAGGTTAGCATTGCTACCACTTTGAATCACATTGCCACTGCAGGTCTTTGGTGATTAATGGGAGATAGAGTCTCACAGACTCTCTCTTATCCGGGCTGGTTTAGAACCGCAATCCTCAGATCTCAGCCTCCTGAGGCTGAACCACCAGCGTCTAATCCACAAACATGGAGTACCTTGATGTGGATGGCCAGCTATGCTTCTTTCTATCAATAGTCAACTTTAAATTATATGTAGCTTAGTTTTCAATGCATGACAAACAGGGCTTTAGATGCAGTAATCAAAATCACACAACTGGGTGTTTCTTGAACCTGCACAAATATATTAACACAAAAATAGGTATTGGAAGTAATAAGCAAAAGTAATATTTGATATGTGGTTTTATTGTTTCTTAGCATTTCAGAAGTAATAAGAAATGCATAGCTTTTGAAAGACATTTTAGTATCAGTGAGAAAGAAAGCATTTGTAAAACTAAAATGGTTGTTACTGACTTCTATAGAAACAATTATAAATTGCTCCTAGTTTACAACAAAAAACATGCTTTCCTCATCATTTACCTAATTTTAAATTCTTTACCTTACACGTTACCAAAAATTCAATGCTAGGGCTGGGAAGTTGGCTCAGTGGTAGAGCGCTTGCTTTGCATGCCTGAGTCCCTGGGTTCGATTCCTCAGCACCACATAAGCAAAATGAAAAAAGCCAGAAGTGGCGCTATGGCTCAAGTGGTAGAGTGCTAGCCTTGAGCTGAAGAGCTGAGGGACAGCACCCAGGCCCAGAGTTCAGGCTCCACAACCGGACCCCAAAAAAAAAAAAAAAAAAAGAAAGAAAATTCAATGCTATATGTACATTTTGTATGAAAATGATTATAACCTTCCCGATTTATTGAAATATCACCTTCATAAGAACTCCAAAGACAAATTCCCAAGGAATTATGCATGACTATTCACAGGTAATTTCAAAATCAAAATCATAATAACAATTTCTTGACCTATTTATAAATGAGGAAACATCTTCAATCACACAGCTAGATAATGGGATAATAGTTCAAACATATATTTGATATGAATTACCTGGATATAAAATTATGAAGTAAAAATATAATTCCCCATGCAAAAATTCACAAAATAGGGGCTGGGAATGTGGCTTAGGAGCAGAATGCTTGCCAAGCATGCATGAAGCCTTAGCCCTGGGTTCGATTCCTCAGTACCACATAAACAGAAAAAGCTGGAAGTAGTACTGTGGCTCAAGTGGTAGAACACTAACCTTGAGCAAAAGATGCTCAGGGACAGTCTCCAGGCCCTGAGTTCAAGCCCAGGACTGGCAAAAAAAATGCACAAAATACTTATATCATTGAAAACCAGGAAAAAGTGACAAGGTATCCAAAATTTCAGTTACTATAAGGAAAAGCAGAGAAAAACTGTAGTTTTAGATGCAAAACTTTAGAAAAGTACTACACTACAATCTTTGAAGAAAAAAGTACCAGGAGAAAACACAAAAGTTGTAAAATGTATATGTAAGGAAGTAAGGTTCTTGATGATTTTTTTAAAAAAAGTTTGACGTTAAAATACTTAGAAGACCCAAAAGTCATTCAAAAGCTTTGTGATTTGATTAAAAAAGTATTTGCCACTGAGAAGTCGTGATTCACTCTTGTAATACTAGCTATTAAGGAAGCTGAGATGGGAGGATTAGAGTTTGAAGCCAGCCTGGGTGGCAAAGTCCATGAGACTCTTATCTCCAATTAACCACCCAAAAGACCAGAAGTGGAACCCTGGCTCTGAGTTCAGGCCCTAGGACAAGCGCACATACAACAAAAATTATTTGCCAAATACACCAAATATTTATCAGTTTTAATTCTTTTTTTTTTTTTGCCAGTCGTGGGGCCTGAACTCTGGGCCTGGGTGCTGTCAGCTCAAGGCTATTGCTCTACCACTTGAGCCACAGCCCTACTTCTGGCTTTTTCTGCTTATGTGGTGCTGAGGAACTGAACCCAGGGCTTCATACATGCAAGGCAAGCGCTCTACCACTGAGCTACCTTCCCAGCCTTTTTTTTTGAGACTGGGACTGGAATTCTGTACATGATGCTTTTGCTCATAGGCTAACACTCTACCAACTGAACCAGTCCCTTGCTAAAATTAGTATCTCCAAAAGTCATCAAGTACTACCAAGTCTGTCACACTCTGTCCTTCTCATAAGCAGTCTCAGTATATGACTTAGGAAGTTACTTACCTGATTGGCTAGCTGCAGCTGTTCTTGGAGGCTGATGACCACTTCCTCATCTGTGTACACTTCCTTTCCCATCTCTACATCAAAGGGAAGGGCTTCCAATTGCTTCTCAACAACGTCTTTTAGCTCACCATGCAACCTTTGCAACAGTTAACATAAGAATTTAAACCCATCTTAGTAACAGTGATTACTCTTTTGGTTAATAAAAAGAACTTCCAGATTAAAAACAGTACTTTACACTTTATCACTCTCTCTCCCTCTCCCTTGTTCCCCTTCTTGCTCTCCATTTCTGTGCTAGTACTGGGGTTTGAACTCTAGGTCTTGAGCGCTTTTTTTCCCAGGGCTGAGAACCGAACCCAGGGCCTTGCGTGTGCCAGGCGGGCGCCCTTCTGCTGGGCTAAACCCCCAGCCCCGCGCTTGGCTTTTTTTTTTGCAGAAGATTGGTACTCTACCACTTGAGCAACACCTCCATGAACAGCTTTTTTCTGGTTGAGGTAAATATCTCCAAAATCTGTCATTCTGGGCTGGCTTTGAACTTCAATTTTCAGGTCTTAGCCTTCTGAGTAGCTAGGATTACTGGCACCAAGCTACACAAAACAATTTTTAACTGGTCTTCAAATGAAAACAATCATGCTTAATCCTCATTAGATACTGTGCTATGTGAATAAATAAGATTAACAATTCCAAACTATTAAAATGATAAATTTTATTTCCATTAGTTTGTCATACAGAGAGTTTAATGTTTTAGAAATGTAAAATTACAACCGAGCATAGTAGCTCACACATATAATTCAAGATTCTTGAAAGAATCACAGTTCAAGATCAACCCAGGCAGAGATAGTGAGTCCTCGTCTCAATGAACAAGGTAGGTTGGTGGTATGTGCCTGTCATCCTGGTTATGTGGGAGAGATTGGTAGAAGGTCTTTTCTCTGCTGCTGAAAACAGGAGACCCAGAGGCAATAGAAAGGTAGAAGTAGATCAAGTGATAGAGCACCTTCCCAGCAGGTGTGAGGCCCAATCTCCAAACTCAACACAATTCAGATGCAATTTAGTAATAAGTAAAAGAACTGATTTAGATATAATTTAAATGCTAACATTTTCATTTAACCAATTAAATAAAATAGTGCCTTACACTCTATAGTATTATGTTATTTTCTCCATTGTGTTTCACAAAATTCATTTATATTATTAGAGTTAAGCAGAAGATAACAAAATAGTTGCTGGTTAGGAATTCAATACTATTACACATTTTCTTCTTTAAAATATCTTCACAAAAGCTTGACCGTAATTCTGAAAGCCTTTCATCGTAACAGTAAATTGCAGGCATTTCATATTTAAACTAAAGCCCCTTGCCAAGCAAGGAGATACAACTCTAAAAGACTTTTAACTTACAGTGATATAAACATAAAAAGAAATTATTCCATAATATTGAAAACATTTATTTACTGTAAGTAGAAAATACTATTTATAGTCCATAAATTACAAGGTGTAAACTACAAAGGAAATCACATCCATCTGCCTAAAACATGTACAAGAGATCTATTAATACTATATTTTCTTTGAAACTAGAACAACTCAAACATTTAGAACATGTCTTCAGATATAGTAAAACGAAGGAATAATTTTAGACACAGCTCTCTAGTAATGGAGAATCATGTATTAGTGGCATTCTGAGCTTGTCACCGAGGGTAGTTAAGTTATCAAGTTTGCATTCCATCAGCATGCTTCCTAAGATCCACATATACACATACATATATACGTATATACATATGCATATATATGTATATATGTATATACGCACATATATATGTACACATACATATTCCACATCACGTTAGTACCTGTCAATACTTACAGCATTTACTATGTAGCCTATTCCTAGCCATTGCTTTCTCCCTTACAGTCAGTCTTATGAAAAACGCACTGCTATCTCCAATTTACAAACACAGAAACTAAGCAGAAAGATGTTAAACAACTAACTGGTCAAGCCACATGTACTGAAACCAGGAGTCAAACAGAAAACTCAGACTCTGGAGTCTACACTGTGACTAAATAGGCTTATACATACCAAATACAAGTTTTCTACAACAAGCAAAAAACCCAAAGAAATCAATAGCTAACTGATTTACCTTTCATTTTCCTTAATGACATTTTCAAGATGCAATTTCATCTCACCCATCTGTTGCTGAAAGAGTAAAATGAAGAACAGCAATGTATTTTGTACACAATGAGACTGCCACTCACTAGTCCATTTACATGCAGGCAGACTCTATGGCATTAGTACAGACACAGAAATTACTCATTACTTTTAGCAAACCATATTAAATATGGATAGGACAGAAAACATTCATTTTGAAGACTAAATATTTTTATGTAAAATATTGGGAAATTTATGAATGTAGTCACTAAAATTTATAGCTACAAAAGCAGATGATACATGTCAGTATGATACTATAGCAAATACCAGATGATTCGGTATGTTTTGTTTTATTTTTTTGGTTTTTTTTTCAGTAATGAGGTTTGAACTCAGGGTCTTGTGTTTGCTAGGCAGGTTCTACCTGTGAGCCACACTTCCAGTTGATTCCTGTATCTTCAATGTGTATCCTAATTAATTCTCTTCAAGTTAGGTGAATCCCGTATAAATGGGTATATTCTTCAATAGGTAAACAGGTTAACAAGTGCCACTTCAGATTCCAAAGAAAAACGTGTAACAGGATGAAGGCAGAAGATCAATAGTTCTGAGTAAGAGTAGACCGTTGGGGAGGCCGTGTAAGACCTTGCTGTGAATAAGTGTGCCCATCGGTCTTGACTGTTCCCTGGGTTAAAGGAGAGGAACCAAGCAGGGGGACTGGCAAGCCACACGGGGGACAGGCACTTCTCTGAGTAGTCTGTCTCCCTTTCGACCAGAGAAGCTCAAGGCAGCTTGGGTGGGAGTCGGCAATGGCCAATTCTAACTACAAAGTGGCATAAAAGTTGATTTCCTCCCAGGTCCCTGCTGTGCCTGAACCACAATCCACCAGAATGAATTAATTTACCATCAGACAATTAAGCACTAACCATGCATGGAGTGATGCAGTGATACAATCAGAAAAGGCAGGTGCAGGGTCCTGAATGCCAGAGGAAGTTTGGGTGTTATTGTGGCCATTATCTCCGTTTCATGATTTGATGAAATAGGTATGTTATAAAAAAGTTTATCTTGGAAAGTATTCCTTATCGTCAAATATTAAATAGTATATATATATATACTAGCTAAAATCAAAAGTGGAGCATAACAGTCTCATGAAAAATCCTTTACTGTAAAATATTTCAAAATATTTGGAAAAGTATTAATCACCAAAATTTTCCCTGATACTTACATTTCAAGCAGAAAGTCCCTCATATAAGGAACTGAAGTAATACTTTTCTTGCTTTTAGATATCTTATTTTTTAACGAAGTCACTAAATTGTTAGAATTAGTTTTACTAAGAAACATCTAAGTGAACAACTCTTCCTAGAAGTAGCTATCAACATCTTTTTTCCTCTCTAAAAGGAACAAGTGTTTCATCAGAAACTCAAGTTTCCTATGGTAGCTTTTCATTGATTTAGGATAATTTTCAGGTGCTAAGAATACCAAGGGAAAAATAAAGTTGAACATCTTAGTAAAATATCTGATGAAACGCATACAGTAGCAGACTATAAAATATTTAAAAGGATTTAATTTAAAGATAACTACCTATTCTGTAAATAAAAACCATATCACAGTAAGTCACCATAGTAATTTGGTGAACTCAGTAGGAACTTTTGAGTATTTGCTAGTCCTAAAAAAAAGTGCAAAAAACTGTTTGTGCAAGATTTGCTCTCTATTATTCTTCAGCAATTAAAGAGATACTGGCTTAAATCTAACCAGAAGCTAAAATGTGCACAGTAAAGATTAGAAAATAAACTAGCTTAAAAACTGGATTATGGTAAATAGGAAAAAAATGTAAAAGAAGTGCCTGTTTTTCAATTTCTGGTTCACTTTTATATGTATTAGAGAATAACATGGGAATGACAGTCTACAATGTAATGGAAAAACAAAGGGGTTATGTGTTTTTTAGTAATGCTAACATTAAGCTAGTAACAGAATAGTAATAATTAATAGAAAAATATAGGTTGCCACATTCTAACGGTCTTGTTCCTCTGAGTCCTGGCATTTGTCATTCATCAGATAGTCAAAGGTGTATGTACAGTTGGATACAAAGTTCTCCACAGACTCCAGTATTACAGTAATGCTCCAGGACAGCCACGCTCGGGGCTCAGGCCTTGGTCCCAAAGGCTCTGCCTTCAACAGAGTAGGCTCAACAGGCCATCAGCAGGGACTCACTGGAGGAAGTAGGTCACTGGAGGACCTGAATTTGAAGGCATACTTTGTCCATGGTCCCCTTCTCCTCTTCGTGTGTGTGTGTGTGTGTGTCGTGTGTGTGTGTGTGTGTGTGTGTGTGTGTGTGTCGTGTGTGTGTGTGTGTCGTGTGTCTGTCTGTCTCCCTGTCTTGTGTCCTTCTCCTTTCTGGCTACCATGAACTGAGTCCTCACTTCACTATGTTCCTGTTGCCATGGTATTCTGTTATTCCTCAGGCCCAAAGCAATAGAGCCAGCTGACCTTGGATTGGAACTTCTAAAATCATTAAGTACAATAAACCTTTCTCCCTTTAAGTGGATTTCTCAAAGGCTTTTTGTCCCAGTGACAACAAGCTGAGGAACACAGCATACTATGTCCATGTACCAAGAGAAGAGAAACAGTCAAAGTATTTAGGGTCTGCCACTCTCACAGCACCATTCGGAGAAAACTTTTTGTCTCAAGTGTTGTTTTTATAGTCATTACCTGTGCACAAACGTCACTCTGCTATCCTTACCATACTGAATTAATCCAAATACAGAGCTATCATCACCTGCTGGCAGGCTTAGCATGAGACATGTATGTTCTAGCTAGGGAATGCTTCTATTGCATGGTACCCTAGTATTAGAAATTCTGGGGAAAAAATATAAAAGACGTCTCAGCTGAAAGAAATGTGTCGTAAGTATTAGTTGTATTTGACGAATGAAATTCACTGAAACCCAGTCTGTATCCTGAACAATTCTATACTGTTATTCTAGCTTCCCCCAAGCGTAGGTCAGAGGCGTTGGGCCCTTTGTTCTTCAACTCCATGACTAAAGATGACAGACAAGAAGTTGTGACAGGTTAGGCCTACATTATATCAATAATATCTAAAAGATATCAGTCAAAGATGTTTGTGAAGAGACAATATTTGAAAAAGTTTGTTCTGCAAATGAAAAATACAGGAGGAATGAGGATAACACTCAAGGTCTGAGACAGTTTAAAGAAAACAGAAGCAAAGAACAATGTGATTAAGAGATTCTTCTACATTCTTCTAAGAGAAGCTTCTGACAAAACAAGAAAATAATGAACCTAAATAATAAAACTAAGGATAATCTTTAAACACACACACACACACACACACACACACACACACACACACACACACTCACACGTACTTATATATTAATTACAATAAATTTTTTCAATTCATCAGTTCATTAATTAAAACAATTAGGAATCTATTACTTTTCTATCTCAATAAAATGTGGAAGTTTATGATGATGTCATACCTGATAGTATTTTAGCTGTTCATTTAGTGCCTCCAGATGTTTATCATACTCAGTAATAAGAAGAGCTAAAAAGCTAAAGGAAACAACCCAGAATTAAAAATCTAGTATATTTAGTTCCATTCAGCTTAAAATCTTTTTTTTTTTTTTTTGATAGGTGGTGGGGCCTGAATTCTGGGCCTGGGCGCTGTCCCTCAGCTCTTCAGCTCAAGGCTACTGCTCTCCACTTGAGCCACAGCGCCACTTCCAGGTTTTTCTGCGTATGTGGTACTGAGGAATCGAACCCAGGGCCTCCTGCATGCAAGGCAAGCACTCTAGCATTGAGATACCTTCCCAGCCCCTCCATTCAGTTTAGTAAGTATATAACAAGTGAAAAAATTTCACATAAAAATTTATTTTCACATAACAATTTGTATTTTACCTTTTTTCCAAAATTGGTATTTGTGTGCCTGTATGTACACTGGGGCTTCTACCACTGGAGCCCTGCCTCTTCTCTAGCATTTTGTAGATGGAGTCTCAAGTAATTTTTTCTTGAGGTGGTCTCAAACTACAATCTTCCAAGTATTAGCTTTCTGAGGAGCTAGGATTACAGGCATGAGCCACTGGCTATCAGCTTTAAGCACATATTTTTTTTTTTTTTGATCTTAGCACAATTAATACTTTGGGAAATGTCTTGGTTGCGTGTGTGCAGCAGAGTAGGACGGTTTGAGCATTGCAGGCTGTTTAATAGTGCGTAACCTCCATACCCTAACACTCCAGTAGCAGCCTCCCTCTCCAGAGTTTGTCATAGTAAACTAACGTGTTTTCAAGTATATTCTGAGTGTCTCCTGAGGGATCAGGAAAAGTCACCACTGCAACCCACTTTTACAGACTCTACAGTATTTTCTTATAAACTACAGAAGATCATGAAATTAAAGGAATTTTTCAATTGATAATATAACTACAAAAATATTATTTTTGGTGATACTTTACCTTTGGTCAACTACTGAGTTTACTAATGTGTCATCTCCATCTCCTTTGAGGACAGCTTTCTAGAACAGAAAAGTGTTATTTTAGAATGTTTTCTCATGATTCTAGCCAATACTGACAGTGGTTGAAAATTAAGTACAATTCAAATTTTTTGTCGGTCATGGGGCTTGAATTCTGGACCTGAACGCTGTCCCTCAGCTCTTCAGCTCAAGGCTAGCGCTCTACCACTCGAACCACAGCGCCACTTCCCAATTCAAATTTTTATATTATAAATTATAGCAATATAATTCAAAAATGAGAAAAAGAAAAAAATCACCTTTATGAAATTGAAGTGCATTTGGTATAAGAGCCATACATCATTATACACTTGTGGTAAATTAGAAATATGAAGAAAAGAGCTACAGTCATGGCTCACATAATAGAAACATGAAAATTTTTTCTTCATTATATATTCCTCGTCTGGACTGTTCAGTGTATTTGCCCATTTATTAACTGGATTATTGGCTCTTTTGGTGTTTAATTTTTTTTAGTTGTTTATACACTCTGCTTATTAATCTGTGACAGATAAATAGCTTTCGAAATTTGTCTCCTACTCTGTAATCTGTCTCTCCATTCTAGTAACTGTTTTCTTTGCTGTTCGGAAGCTCTAGTTGGATATAATTCAATTGTCAATCCTTCTCTTATTTGCCAAACTAATGAAGTTCTATTCAGGAAGTTCCTGCCCATGTGTATGTCTTCCATTTTTCCCTTTGCTTTCCAATACTAGTTTCAAAACTTCTTCTGGCATTACATTAAGGTCTTTGATCTCATTCTGAATTGGTTTTAGCACAGGGTGAGAGTAATCTAGTTTGTCTTTAACGTGAAGATATTCATTTTCTCAGCCCCATGGTTGAAAAGGCTATTTTTTTCTCCTATGTAGGCTGTTGGTTCCTTTGTTAAAATTCTGATGTCTGAAATGATATGGCTCAGTCATCTGTGGATCCCTGTTGTTTTTTTTTTTTGTCGGTCGTGGGGCTTGAACTCTGGGCCTGGGCGCTGTCCCTCAGCTCTTCAGCTCAAGGCGAGCGCTCTACCACTTGAGCTACAGCGCCACTTCCGGTTTTCTGGTGGTTTATTGGAGATAGGAGTCTCACGGTCTCTCCTGCCCGGGCTGGCTTTGAACCGCGATCCTCAGATCTCAGCCTCCTGAGTAGCTAGGATTACAGGCGTGAGCCACCAGCGCCCGGCTGGTGGATCCCTGTTCTGTTCCAGTGGTCTACATAACTGTTTTTGTGCCCATGCTAGGCTGTTTTATTACTACGGTTCTGTAGTATATTTGAAGTCAGGCATTGTGTTACCCCTAGCACTGTTCTTTTTGGCTCAGGGTTGCTTTGCTCTTCCGGATATTTTGTGCTTCCACATGAATTTTAAGTTTGATTTTTCCACCACTGTGAAGTTCACTGGGATTTTAATGGGGATGGCATTAGATCTTAGATTGCTTTCAGTAGTCTAGCCATTTTTGGTTAGACATGGAATGAGAAGTCTTCCCATTTCCAGTGTCTTCTTTGACTTCTTTTTCAATGTTTTATACTTTTTATCATAGTGTCTTTTACCAACTTAGTTAGTTTTCCTGTTTTCTTTCTTTGTATATTGTTGATGGTAAAAAAGAAAGATTTTTTATTATATACTATACTATGCTCAAATGGTAATAACATCCAAGTTTTATATTGGGGTTTTTAAGGTGTTAAATTTGACTTCTTCTGCTTCTATTTTTATTTTTTCGCCTTGCCTTATTGTTCTGGCAGAGTCGACCCACTCTTGTCTCCCTCCTTATTTTGGAGGGGCTGCTTTAAATTCTCCCCATTTAGTACAAGGTTGGCTGTAAGTTCTTCATATGTTCACAGCCTGCACAGTCTCTACTACTAGCTGCTGCTCTTCCTACCTCTTCAGGCCAGGCCATCGTGCCTAAGAATGACAGGAGTTACAGCTTACAGCTAGATACATCTTGAGAAACAATTTAGGATACTTCAAACTTGATGAATTCTCATTTTAGAAATTTATTATTTTGAGATTGTACATAATATCAGTTCCAACTCTGGGAAAAAATTTTAAGTGAAAATAAGCTTTGTCATTACAACAATCAAAGGTTTAAGAAAAACTGAAAATTCAATTTCACATGAAAATAATCCTAAGTAGACTTTATATTGCCTTCATATTGGTAATCCTAATTTACATACCTGTTTAGTTGAGAATTTAGAAAAATTATCCATTTGATGATATGTAAGGACTTCATTTAATAATTTTTGATCTGAAACACATTGTGAAAAACCAATTTAAGTTCACTAATTTTCAATGTTTACAGTGGCTCTTGTTACTACTTTTCAAAGTAAAAGAACCATCAATTTCAATATACCATTTTAGAACTTAAAATTAGGTTATTTTGTATTCTGAAACCCACTAATGACTACCAATGTGAAAAACAGCTTTAAAAAACCCACATATTTTCTGGCTTCCTCAGTTTGAATACTCAGTTTCTCCTAGCTTGCTCTTCAGTTTGGTCAAGTTAAAAAAAAAATACAACCGACTTCAACAATTCATCCAAAAAATCATACACCATGATCAAACAGGATTCATTTCAGGGATGCAAAGCTGGTTCAATATACGCAAATCAATTAATATTATTCATCACATCAACAGGAGCAAGAATAAGAACCACATGGTTATCTCAATAGACGCAGAAAAAGCATTCGACAAGATCCAACACCCCTTCATGATGAAGGTTTTGGAAAAATTAGGAATCCATGGAACATTCCTCAATACAATAAAGGCTGTATATGACAAACCTACAGCCAGCATTATACTCAATGGTGAAAAACTAAAGCCATTTCCTCAACTCAGGAACAAGACAAGGATGCCCACTCTCTCCACTTCTCTTCAATCTAGTATTAGAATGCCTAGCTACAGCAATAAGACAAGATGCAGACATAAAGGGGATCCAAATAGGGAAAGAAGAAATAAAACTCTCCCTCTTTGCAGATGACATGATCTTGTACTTAAAGAATCCCATAGACTCCACTCCCAAATTACTCAAGCTGATTCAAAACTTTGGCAAAGTAGCAGGTTATAAAATTAACCCCCAAAAATCAATGGCTTTTCTGTATGCCAACAATGAGAAAAGTGTGGCTGAAATTAGGAAAGCAACTCCATTTGTAATAGCCCCACAAAAAATAAAATACCTAGGAATTAACTTAATTAAAGAAGTGAAGGACCTCTATGATGAAAACTTTAAAATCTTGAAAAAGGAAATCAACACAGAACTAAAAAAATGGCAAAGCCTCCCTTGCTCCTGGATTGGAAAGATTAACATCGTGAAAATGGCAATACTTCCCAAGGCTATCTACAAATTCAACGCAATACCTATCAAAATTCCAACCTCATTCTTCAAGGAAATAGAAGAGGCAATCCAAAAATTCATATGGAACAATAAAAGACCCCGAATAGCAAAAACGCTCCTCAATGGAAAGAACACTGCTGGAGGAATATCAATACCAAATTTCAAACTCTACTATAAAGCCATAGTAATCAAAACAGCTTGGTATTGGCATAAGAACAGACCTCAGGACCAATGGAATAGAATTGAAAACCCAGAAATGAACCTACAGACCTATAGCCATCTAATCTTCGATAAGGGAGCTAAAACAATAGAATGGAACAAAGACAGCCTCTTCAGTAAATGGTGCTGGCAAAATTGGTTAACTACATATAGAAAACTAAAGCTAGATCCTTATATATCACCCTGCACCAGAATCAACTCCAAATGGATCAAAGACCTCAGAGTGAAAGTGGACACTCTGAAAACATTACAGGATGGAATGGGAGAAACCCTAGGTCTCCTTGGCACAGGCCGAAATTTTTTGAATAGAGACCCGGAAACACAACAAATCAAAGAAAGGTTGGACAAATGGGATTGCATAAAGTTGCAGAGCTTCTGCAGGGCAAATGACATAGCTAGCAAGATCAATAGAAAGCCCACGGATTGGGAGAAGATCTTTACTAGCCATACAACGGACAAGGGTCTCATATCTAAAATAGACTTGGAACTCAAAAAATTAAACCACCCAACAACAAATCCTCAAAGAAACAACTGCCCAATAAATAAGTGGGCGAAAGACTTAAAGAGAAAATTCTCTGAAGAAGAAAGAAGGATGGCCAATAGACACATGAAGAAATGTTCAACATCCCTAGCCATAAAAGAAATGCAAATCAAAACAACATTGAGATATCACCTCACCCCAGTTAGAACGGCAAAAATCAAGAACTCTAACAACAGATGCTGGAGGGGATGTGGACAGAAAGGAACCTTACTTCATTGTTGGTGGGAATATAAACTTGTTCAACCACTTTGGAAAGCAGTATGGAGGTTCCTCAAAAGACTTCACATAGAACTCCCCTATGACCCAGCAATCCCACTTTTGGGCATTTACCCAAATGTTTACAAACAAGACCACACTAAAGCTACCAGCACAACAATGTTTATTGCAGCATTATTTACCATAGCTAAGATATGGAACCAACCCAGATGCCCCTCAGTAGATGAATGGATCAAGAAAATGTGGTATATATACACAATGGAATTCTATGCCTCCATCAGAAAGAATGACATTGCCCCATTTGTTAGGAAATGGAAAAACTTGGAAAAAATTATATTAAGTGAAGTAAGCCAGGCCCAAAGAAACATAGGTCCCATGGTTTCCCTTATTTGCAATATCTAGTATATACATGAGTCAAGCGGAAAAGGTCAGATAATGTGATGTCAGGAAAATGAACCCTTAGATATGTATTTTAATGTTTTTTTCTTTCATGCATGCATTTATAAGATTATCTCTTTGTTGCTTTGTATGTCCCTCCCCCACAGAATAACCCCTGCTTTCACTATATTTGATGTCAGTATAACTTGTGGAGGAGATGGGAAAAACCAGTTGTTTAAGGATACAGGTGGACCTGTTGCAACAATGAGAAGTACAAGTTATCATGTCCAAAATGAGCTTTACAACGTCAGTGCGGGGGGGGGGTATGGGGAGGAAGGAGAAGGATTGGGATTGGGGGGGAGGGGGGAGGCTGGGAAGGGATGTGAAGGGTAAACAAAAGGAGGAGGCTGCAATGCTTGGTAAGAAATGTACGCATTATCCTGCCCATGTAATTGTAACCCCTCTGTACAGTATGTTCACAAATAAAATAAAATTTAAAAAAAATACAACCCACATATGTTTTAGGACCCAAGAAGATTTGCGGAGTTATAGTCACATTCTCCACATCTTCAAATCAGCTTTTAATTCCTTCAGAATAACCCTCTACATTGAAGAGAAATGTCAAGACAAAAAAATAAATAAATAAAAGAGAATGACAGGAGACAATGAGAAAGAAGGTCTGGAGTAAAGCTAAGAGCTCTCACTAAATATGATGCCATATTTTTATTCACATCAAGAAAATGAAAAATAATAGGATATATCAACTAACAAATATGCAATCACATATTTTCCAAGATCATTTCAAACACTTCAAATTCATTACTTGCTATCAGTAAGGCAAGTCTAAATAACTTTCAAAGCAATAAAGACAAAAAGCATTATTATCAGATAAAGCACAAACAACACTCAAGAACCAAAGTCTAGTAGAAGGGTAAGAAACCCTCCACAGATACGGAAGAAATCATTTTTAAATAGCCCATCAAACTCTTGAGGAGTTACAAAATAAATGTATTTTGATCTGAACAGTAGTTTAAGTGATATACCCCATAACTGCTGCTTTAGCTATACACCAGGCTGAGTAACCCCTATTCAAATGATTGGGACAAGAAGTGTTCCAGACCTCTAAATTTCCAGATTTTAGAATATATGTATACACTTTTCCTCATGAACATTTCTAATTTGAAAATCGAAAGTCCAAATGCTCTTCATATTCATCATGTGTTAGCACTGAAAAAGTCTTAGATTGTGGAACATTTTGGATTTGGACTTTCAGACCAGGGAAGCCTGTACCAGGAATAAGCCTGACACTACAAATCAATACCAAGTGTTAGGAAAAGCCCAAGAGGCCTCCAAAAGTTAAACGCATAGGACAAGAAGGACTGTCTCAGAAGTTAAGAAATAGAAAACAAACTTAGAAAACAAAGTCAAAGATACATTATCTCAAGCATTTTGAAAAGCATAGGATGAATTTCAAAAACAGTCAAGATAAAGTCAGCAGAGTAAGATTAGAAGACTTCGTTAATACAATGATGTCTACGAGAAACATACAAGTATCAGGGGTATGGGTGAAAATGTTGGAAACTGGGAATAACACGGAATAAATTTTAGTCTTTCACTATCATGATTCAACCCCTTTTATGAGCACAAGTAGATTCAACACCAGGTATGTTTTCTGCTAGAGCTTTGATCTTAACTGATCCCTTAGGGCCATGTGCTACCAACTTGGTCCCCAGCTGATGCTATTAGGAAGCCACCTCCCCTTCCCACCATCTCTTTCATATCTGTCTCAATCTCAGCGTTTCTCCCAGCCCTCAGGAAACGACTGGCTCTGCAACAAGGCACACAGCGATGGAAGCAGGTCAGCCTCCTGAGTAGCTAGGGTTACTCTAGGCAGGAGCCACAAAAAAGAAAAGAAAAGGTCCTACTGAAAAAAACACCCCCTAACCTGAAAATACGAGGACATCCTATTATGGCTTGCACTCACAGCCTCGCTGCTGTCTCTGAGCGTTTATGTTCAGGGCTAGTGCTGTACCGCTTGAACCACAGCTCTACTCTTGGCTTTTTGGTAGTTAATTTGATATAAAAAGCTGATGGATTTTCCTGCCCAGGCTGGCTTTAAACCACAATCCTCAGATCTCAGTTGTCTGAGTATCTATGAAGGTAAGGGCTATCAGCATATGGCTCTCACTATTTTTAAGTTTAAAGAGAATTTATTTCCTTTTTCTTATTTTTTTGGGGGGCTGTATGAGGTTGAACTCAGGGTCTCCTTTTTTGCTCGGTAAGTGCTTGCTACACTGCTTCAAATATGCCCCAAGCCCAAGAATTTACTCTTCCAATCAGCCTGAGAAATGATCATTTTCCTTAGCTATATGAAAGACGTTTTTATTTTATTAAGTTTGAACTCAAGGCCGTGTGCGGGCTAGCACTCTATTAGGAGTCACACCTCCAACTTTTTCTTTACTTTTGTAGGTGGGGTTTCATACTTTTCCCCTTAGGCTAGCCTTGGACCATAATCCTTGTACCTCCACCTCCTGCCTAGCTGGGAGTACAGACACACAAATATGCTCAGCTTATTTTCTGAGTCATTTTGTCCTGGATGGTTTCAAACTGCAATCCTACACTTCTGCTCCTCAGTAGCTGGGATTACAGTACAACCCCATAACACCCAGTCCAAGACTTTATGAAGCAAACATTTTTATTTGGAATTGTTGTGATCTGAGCTCAGGAGGCATTCGACCATGCCATCCCCGCAGACCTTATCTTTCTCTACTATACGGATAAACTAGGGACTCACCACCAGTTCCTTGACATTACTTTTCCCATTCATTTGTACTGTCTATGTTGGATGGGCAGATTTGATTCTATTCCACTGAGATAAGAATCTACCAATTTTTATCTAACTAATAGTTGAATAGTTACATTTTAATACCCAATAAAATTAAATTTCCTGGGGCTGGAAAGGTGGCTCTGTGGTAGAGTGCTTGCCTTACATGCATGAGGCCCTGGGTTAATTCCTCAGCACCACATAAGCAGAAAAAACTGGAAGTGGCACTGTGGCTCATATGGTAGAGTGGTAGCCTTGAGCTGAGGAGCTGAGGGACAGTGCCCAGGTCGAGTTCAGGCCCCATGACCACCAACAAAAAAATAAATTTCCTACTTTAATGTTCTATAAACTTGTTTTCTTTTACACAGACTAGGTTGTCAAATGGATTGCATTGAATCTACCTGTCAATTTGTGGAGAACTGACTCATTTATACTGTTGAATATTCAATTGATAAACTGGATTTGTCTTTTTTAATCTAGGGTTTTCTTATAAACTGTGTGCAATAATTTTATAATGGCACACTACCTTTTTATTGCTTACAATGATCCCACTAGTTAAGATGACCATATGTGTGTAAATACCTACATTCATATAGATTCATTGCTGCAATCAATTTGTTAATCTTTATTGAAATTTTAGTTCCAACACATGTAAGTAAAGCAGACTTATCAATTTCCTTTCTTCGAGTACAGTAAGCCCACTTGATTCATGAATTTACATACATTTTGATCAAGCATGATTAGTAATAAATTTTAAATTTATTATTCTAATCCTATGAGCATGACACCACTTTACTGACTCTGTGGGTTCTGTGATGTTACCGTGTGTGTGTGTGTGTGTGTGTGTGTGTGTGTGTGTGTGTGTGTGTGTGTGTGTGTGTGTGTGTGTGTGTGTGTGTGTGTGTGTGTGTGTGTGTGTGTGTGTGTGTGTGTGTGTGTGTGTGTGTTGTGGGGCTTGAACTCTGGGCCTAGGTGCTGTCCCTGAGCTCAAGGCAAGCACTCTACCACTGACCCATACTGCCACTTCCGGTTTTCTGGTGGTTTGTTGGAGATCATGGACTTTCCTGCCTGGGCTGGCTTTGAACTGTGATCCTCTGATCTCATCCTCCTGAGTAGCTAGGATTATAGGTGTAAGCCACTGGTGCCTGGTACCAGTTGTATTTAAAACACTGTGTGATCTGCTTCTACATGCGTTTAGCCAATTCTGCCAGCACCATTTGTTGAAGAGGCTATCTTTCTTCCATCTTGTTTTTTGGGCTCCCATATCAAAGATTAGGTGGCAATAAGTCTGTGGATTTGTTTCTGGGTCTTCAGCTCTATTCTATTGGTCCTCAGGCCTGTTCTTGGTAAGCATCTCTCTTAATGTTTATTATTTTTTTTCTTTGTGTAAACTAAGATGTTGGGGGCCAGCAGTTTGATCTCCTAATTGACAGCAGTCATACCATTCTCTGGTGCCCTGGCTGTTTTGAGTGAAGAGTCATCAGCCAAACAAACAACCAGCCACATGGCCCTCATGCCAGCCCAGCTGCTTTGAACATTCATGGATCCCTGGATAGTTACTCTGCTGAAGCACAACTCTGGCTTCAGATGGCACTGTCCCAACCATAACCAACAGCTCATGTCAGACTTTCTGTCATCACAAGCGTTGGTGAACTCTAACAGTCCTTCAGACATTTTCACCAACTCAAGGGGTACTTCCCCAAGAGGCCAGTGCAAAAAAAAACGTCATTCATATAAAAGCCAGCTGTGACCGGTACAAACACCTTTACCACATCTCCGCTTTGGCTCACTCTGTCCCCTGGGTAGTACAACATGATGCCCAAGAAACGGCTTCTTTTAAAGGGTCTGTTTTCTGCCTTCTTTTAATTTTTATCATTAGTAGAGCAGACTAAGCTGGTAACAGGAAGACAGGACAGACGAAGCAGCAGCAGAGCAATAGCAGTGGTAAGGGTGGCAGTAATGATGCTAGGATGCCATGCCAGGGCAGAAATAACAGAGAGCAGAAGCAGCAAAGACAACGAGGGATGACAATCAAAGAGGTGATGAGGAAGGAAAGAAGGCTGTGAAGAACCAGAGAAGAGAAATCATGGCCCCTGTAGCTGGAAGACTTCCAAGGAACTGACAAACATTAAGGCACCATAGGTATCTGAGGCCATAGGTCCTGACTACAGAAGCCACAAAGATGTAACCCTATCCACTCTGCCACCTGCTGTTGCTTGCTGGGTCTGCACTGTGATTCGCTGAGGTTCACTGCTCCTGAAAGCCAAGGGTGGTAAACAGCTGCCACGTGCCAGGGGCATTAGGGGTAAAGCCCAGGCTGATGTCTCCAATCCATGTGCCTCTCTGCTTTCTAAAGCCTGGAATGACAGGCTCCTAGCTCCCAAGGCTTGGACGGGTAAGGCTCTGGGTCCACCAGGTCAGCCTCATCTTTGGTATTGTGTGCTCTGGATACCAGCACTGGAAGACTTTTTCCTTATCTACCCATGATTCCTATCTGGGTAGAGCAAAAGGACCCTAACCAGCTGACTGAAAACAGCAGGACAAAATGCACGCTCAGCACCCATACCCTAAACAGAAGGGACCAAAATTAATTCAGATTTCAGAGTTACTCTGATTTTGGAAAACGAATAGACTTTACTTGTGGAGCCCCCTAATCTGAGTACCACAAATATCCCAGAATCTGCACTATTTTGTTAGTACAAAGTTTTAGATTTCCAATTTGAACTTCAAATTTTCAAGTAGGAATGCTCAGTCTCTACAGCATAGAAGGCTGAATAGCTCTGGGTACCTGAGGTTTGCAGAAGTTACCCCTCACATACACAAGTAATAAGTCACTCTAGGAGTTAAACTCCAGGCCTACTTGGCTTAACAGGTGAATTCAATCAAACATTTAAGGAAGAAATAATAATATCCCTACTCAAGATTGCAAAGAGCTGAACAGAACAAAGTGATCCCAAGAGGCTTGTTATACCAAAGTCAGACAAAGACATTAGGAGAAAAAAAAAAAGCTTTATGAATATAAATACAATTTCTTAAAAAAACTCATTCATTTTTTGGTGGTTCATTCTGATAAAAACTCAGCCAACACGGAATACAAAAGAACATCCCTAGCCTGGTAAGAAGTTATGAGGAAAATATAGCTAGTATCACAATTAATTTGAAAAGATAATTTTCCTCCTAAGAACAGGGACAACATAGAATATCTTCTATTCAAAACTGTACTGGATAGAAATCCCAGCTGGTAGAGAGAGCAAGAAGAGGAAATGAAAGGCATTCATTGGGGAACAAGTAAAACTGTATTTTCACATGACAGGATGGACTGTGCAGAAAAGTGTAATGGACTTTACACGAAATCTGCTGGAACTAAGTAGTAAATTTCACAAGACTGAAGGTTGCAAAAACACATTTCTATATAACAGTAATGAAAACTCAAACAAAGTAAAAGAACTACCATTTACATAGTAACAAACTTCAATAGCTAGGGACAAATTTGTCAAAAGATGTGCAAACTTTATGTATTAATAAAGTAAAAAGTAGCATGCTGAGATATATTAGAGACATCAATAGAGGTATACTTTTTCACTGGCCAGAGAACTGAAGATCATTAAGGTATTAATTCTACCCAATTTGATCAATGGGCCTAATACAAATATAAGATCCACAAAGGATTTACAATAGCAAAACTACTGTGAAAAGGAGCATACTCTAAAGACTAGCATTATTTGATTTTAAGATTTATAATAAAGCCTTAATAATCAGGACAGTGATGCCCACCACATACCAATAAATCAACAAAATAAAGAAGTTCAGAAATAAATCCGCACACATATAGCTACCTGATTTTGTAAAGATAGAAATATAATTATGTCAGTCCTGGAGCTTGAACTCAGGGCCAAGGGTGCTGTTTCTCAGTTTTTGTGCTCAAGGCTAGAACTCTACCTTTTGAGCCACTGCTCCACTTTCAGCTTTCTGGTGATTAACTGGAGATGAGTCTCCCTTTCCTGTTCAGAATTGGCTTTGAACTATAATCCTTAGAAATCAACCTCCGGAGTAGCTGGACTGAAGATTATCTGTTAAAATGGAAATCCGTGTACAGGACCCTTACACTTCATACGCTGCACAAAATTTCACTCTCGGAAGCCGGACAAAAACGTAAAACCTAAAACTACAAAACTTCTAGAAGAAAAGCTTGGCCACTAGCGATTTCCTGATTATAACACAAAAGCCATAAAAGCACAGCTCACGAAGAACACAGTGAAGCCGGCTGGTACAGACCAGATGCTCTCGGGGGGCCTCTGCACCCACTGCTCCCCAGACCCCACACCCAGACCGGGCTTTCCTGGGCCACCGTTTCCCAGCCCAGAGTCCGGCGACGCTGTTCGGGACCTTCCGCCGGTTCTGGCGCCCGCTTATAATGCACACGGTGAAAGGCGGCGGCGGCGGCGGCCCGAGGCCGGGCGGTCGGGCGTGGGCCCCGCGCGCCCAGGGGGCCGGCGCAGGCCGCCCGGTGGCTGGGGGACCGGGCACTGCGGAAGGCGCTCTGGCGGGGACGGCCGGCGCCCGGGGCGGGGCGGGGCGGGGCGGGGCGGGAACGGAGCGCGCGCGGGCTTACTTGGGTCACTCGGGGAGCCGCAGCTGGAGCGCGGGGCGGTCATGGCTTCGGCCGCTCGGACGAGCTGCCGCGCGGGAGGACCGGCGCCGGGCGACCGAGCCCCGCGCCTCGGGTCGCCTCCGCCGGCCGCCGCGGGGCCGGGGGGCGATGCCGGGACCGCGGGGAGCCCCGGGCCGGCGGCGGAAGTGCACTCGGCGCGCCCCGCGACTTTGAAAGCCCTGCCTGGGACCGCTCCTTGGAGACGGCGACGCCGCTTGCGTCATCACGGGGCGCCCGCGCCGACGTCACCGCGCCGTACGGAACTCGCACGCTATTGGCTGCGTGTCCAGCGTGGGCGGGCGCGTCGACGCCAGCCTGAGTGTCGGCTCCCGGGGTCCGTGCGGGCGTGTCCGGGTCCGGGCCGGGCTGGGGCCGGGGCTGGGGCCGGGGCTGGGGCTGGGGCTGGACGGGCTGGGGCTGGGGCTGGGGCCGGGCTGGGGCCGGGGCTGGACGGGCTGGGGCCGGGGCTGGACGGGCTGGGGCTGGGGCTGGACGGGCTGGGGCTGGGGCTGGGGCCGGGGCCGGGGCCGGGGCTGGGGCTGGACGGGCTGGGGCCGGGGCTGGGGCTGGGGCCGGGGCCGGGGCTGGGGCCGGGGCTGGGGCTGGACGGGCTGGGGCTGGGGCTGGGGCCGGGGCTGGGGCTGGGGCTGGGGCTGGGGCCGGGGCTGGGGCTGGGGCTGGGGCCGGGGCTGGGGCTGGGCTGGGGCGGGGCTGGGGCTGGGGCTGGGGCGGGGCTGGACGGGCTGGGGCTGGGGCTGGACGGGCTGGGCTGGGGCTGGGGCTGGGGCCGGGGCCGGGGCCGGGGCTGGGGCTGGACGGGCTGGGGCCGGGGCTGGGGCTGGGGCCGGGGCCGGGGCTGGGGCCGGGGCTGGGGCTGGGGCTGGACGGGTTGGGGCTGGGGCTGGGGCTGGGGCTGGGGCCGGGGCTGGGGCTGGACGGGCTGGGCTGGGGCTGGACGGTCTGGGCTGGGCGCGCTTTCCTAGACCTGGTCTCAAGCCTTGGACCTTGTCATTTAGGTTGGCGGAGAACAAGCGGTTATAAGTTTAACTGCACGGTTATAAGATCTATTGGCTTGAATGAAAGCCAACGGCCCTAGTTATCAGTGAGTGGCCCTTGTATTAACTGAATAGCAAAATGAGAGTTTTATGCGTGGACTTGAATTATTTGGATCGCACGATCTAGTTTAAAACCATTACAAACAATAGTTTTTCTGTTGTTTTGTGTCTGTGTGGTTTATCCCCCTGTGCTGGGGATAAACCTAGGGCCTTGCACAGGTGTTTACACTTCAGCTACGTCCCTAGCTCTGCTGGTTCGATTTCAATGGAATATTTTTTTAATAACTTTCATCGTTAGTAAATGAAATAGTGACACCCTTGTAGTGTCCCCAGTAATGTTTCTCCTTTTAATATCATCCCCTGTCCTCAAGGTGGGTGCTACCTATACTTAATAGCTCTTCTGGCATTCTTTATTCTGTATATTTTGTTGTTATTGTTAATTTATCTCCAGGCCCCACTTTAATCCCTAGTAGACGATAAAAAATTAATGAATATCTGATGTAGAAATTAAACTGTAAGTTTAAGTAGTCAAGGTTCAAAGTCACACAGAAAAGTACCTGAGTTAGGATTTGAGCCCAGAAAATAGGACTTTAATATCATAGTCATTAAGCAGTATTTATATACTTCTCAGTAGTATAATTTATGGTTAGTGTAATAATGTACTTTATGGGGTTTTTTTGCTTATGTCTATAGATTCAATAAATGAATTAGCGCTGTCCATGTTCTATTAACGATACAGTCGATTTTCAAGTCTTTGCACAGTATTTATATTGCAAAGTCTTCTTTGTTCTAAAAATCTACTCAAACAGTAGAATAGTTAAGCAAGATGTCAGCTGTTCATTTGTGTTCCTTCAACATTTTTCTTTCCTAGAAAAGCAAGTGTTTGCGTCAGTCCTTCAAGCCCCTCCCAGCAAGTGTGGTCAGTGGGGCACCGCCTGGCCTAAAGTGATTCCTGCTGGGTGGAGACTGCAAGTACTTACCCTTCTGGGTGACACTGCTGCAACTGCTGGACTGAGCATGCTCCCGGAAGGTCTGGCTTCCTTCCTGTCAGCCCTTCTCCCAGGGGGTCCCTGACAGGTTCCTTCTGGCACCAGAGGCACTTTCCTTAAACTTCCTCATCTTTTCCTTTCTCCAGTAAGTGGATGGGGCATGGAAGAATGCACACTGTAAAGAAACAATGATTGTAGAAAAACGAATGAATGGTCTGTCCACAGAATTATTTCAAATGTTTCTTTGCAACTTTGATGAAACACACACACACACACACACACACACACAAAACCAACCTTTTTAGCGGTTTTCTTCTTTTAAGCTTTGTAGAATATGTTTTTAATATGCTGTTCTTCAGCTCTAGAGTTCAGTCTCCTTCCCCTCCCCCAACTTCATTTCCTTTGCCATAGTAAATTAGGTAAAGGCAGTGATCGAAAAATTATCTTTTTTATTTTTTTGATGAGTATTAATTTTGAGAAGGTAAAAAGTGGAAAAAAATAAAGATAAGCCAGTAACATTATTACTACTTTTTAATTGATTTTGCCAGTCCTGGGGCTTGAACTCTGGGCTCCTTTTGCTCAATGCTAGAGCTCTACCACTTGAGCCACAGCTCCACTTCTGGCTTTTTCTGTGACTAATTGAAGATATGAGTCTCATGGACCCTGCCTGGGCTGGCAATCTTCAGATCTCAGTCTACTGAGTAGCTAGGATTCCAGGCATAAGCCACTGGCACCTGGCTTTCAGTAACATTATTTTAAGAAAGACCAAATACTCAGTATAAAACTGTCCATTAAGATGATCCCTTGATAATATTTATTCTAAAATTTTGGAAATGTTTAATCATTATACTATTTAAGAGATTTGTCCTTAAAAGTTGTTCATTTATCCTTCACTAGTAAAGCATATCATGCTTGAAAAGTCACATAGTTGGAGAAAAGTGATAAACTAAGGCCCTCTTCTCCCACGTCTGAGACAGCCGCATCTTCTAGAACAGCACGCAGTGTGCGCCATTGGTGTCTTGCAGGTGGCTGGCTACATGTGCTTCCTTGCACATGTGTAAGTGTCCATCACAAGTATGTACGCAAGTTAGCTTCCTGTTTATTCGGTGAGGTTTTCTGCACCTTATGTTTTTCATGTCACAGTCTAATTTACATGTGCTTACAGAACTCCTTTATTCATTTTACTCACTATGCAGTATTTCACTGTATAATACAGCAAATTTTCCTTATAGTCCTCCTCTGAAGGGTATTTACACTTAATTTGAATATTTTTTTATTCTAAATAATGCAACCACAAATGTCCTTCTGCTGTGTCGTTTTGATTAAATCCAGATATAACCACTAAAACTAGAATTATTGAGTAAAAATGGACGTTTACCTTTTTATTTAGATAGATACTGGCATGCTGCACTTTCAGATGTAACAGTATACTCCAGCAGCAGTCTGCCGCTCCTAATGTCCTCCTTACACAGTGTGTTACCAGACTTCCTGTGTCTTACCAACTAAGTGAAAACTTGTTTTCTTTGCATTTCTCTTTCTTGGAAACAGGTTTCTGTTGGGAATGTTCATCTTTTCCTTAGTAATTTCTACGATCCCATAAGGCATTAAAAAAATCAGTTTTGAAAGATGAGGTATACAGTTGCTCCATACTGTCATTGATCTGTGAGAAGGCTCTTTTTGGTGTGGGGAGGGAAGCTGGTGCTTTATATTTTTTTTAATATGGTCAAATGATTAAGTTTCATTAAGATTTTGATATTAATATCTTGATTCTGAAAGGATCCAGTAACTCAGATACCTTCGAACTGGTCAATGAAAAGACAAAGTGTAAAATATATACTCATGGGCTTAAAGTTTTAGTTAAGTGCATTGACATTTCTGTAGTAGAGTCAAAGTGATTTTAGTGCTCCCTAGAAGGACTCCAGAGCTTGATCTACGTGAAGTCTTCCAGCGTTAGAATTTGAGTCTGTGATTTGCCACCACACAGATGGCTGTTGGTTTGCTAGGATGCTTTTGTCATCCTGTTCCTCTTCTGTCTTCTATTTGACATTTGAAATTTCATTTATTTTGTAACTAAAAGAACCTTGTATATTGTTAAGGAGTTTGTTTTCATTTGCTTCTTCCTCTAGTAAGTCACCAGGTGGATTTTGACATTGAACACACTTGGCACGGCTTTCCAGTGCAGCATGAGCCTGTCTCTGTTGGGCTGCATGTGATGATGGTGGTCAGTGCTCCACTTTTCAATGACCCGCCTGCACCCCTTGGAGCGCCAGGAGAGCCTTTCAGTGAGCTCTGGAACTATGAAGGCAAGCCCAAGTGCTGCGTGTTACTACAAGCACAAATCTTTCTATACTTACCTCCGTAGGCGGTTGCTGTTTTCTCTTACCACTAGGGAGTGAGTGCTTCTGAGCAACTGGTATGTGCGGTTTCTGATATTTCCACCAAGTTCTTACCACAACATTACATCCATTACCTATGTGAACTCCGTGTGTAACTGGAGGAGTGAAAATATGTGTATGTTGCTTTTATATCCCCTTTCTTTACATGTGTAACCTGGTACAAGAAGAAATCAGTACATGTACCCGCTTTGTCACTAAATATCCTCAAATTACCACTTTACATTATAAATCTTGTTTAGAGACATTTTGGACTGTTTACTTATTGTAGGAATAAATACTATTAGCCCAATATGAAGTTTAGCTTTTACTTTATGCCATATTGTAGGAATAAATACTATTAGCCCAATATGAAGTTTAGCTTTTACTTTATGCCATATCAGAACAAGACTGGAAGACATCTGCACAATTACCTGGTTTCAGATTTGTTCTGAGATCCCCTTGTACTGTACTATAATTGAGCTGTCAGATTCATCTTTCTGTAATACTCTTCCTTAGCTTTTTTGCTCACAGTTGGCATTCTATCACTTGAGCTATACTTTGAATTTGATTTTTGTTGTTGGTGGTAGTGGTGGTATTTTTTTGAAGTATAGAATCTTAGGGACTGTTCTGTGAGGCCTGAATTAGAACCAGATGCTCCAATTATAGACACTTGAGTAGCTAAGATCACAGGGATGAGCCACCAATGCCCAGCCTTATTATTTTTAAGTTAGGGTCTTACTTCCTGCCCTAACATGCACCTGCTTTGTAATCCACCTATTTTATGTGTCCGTCATTTCTGGCATAACCAGTGTGTGCCACCATCTACAGCTTCCCTGGATTCTATTGGCTGTTTCTGCCTAGACTGAACTGAAACTGCAATCCTCCCATTCTCCAAGTCTCTCAAGTAGCTAAGATTGCAGGCTTGACCACTGGTAGCTGACTCAGTCTTAACATTCTGTGCCCATTTTTCACACATACAGGCACAAGCATACATGTGCTTTCCAGTTTCATGCACAGTAGTCTGCTGCTCTGCAACCTACTTAAAATACGGGCATCACCCATGCCAATGAATATTTAACAGAATCTTTGATTTTCATGTGTATTGTATTTCATTATATGGAATATATAAATTCCATAATTTAATTATTGTCTGTCCTGGTAATAGTTTTATTTATAATATCAGATAATTATATGTAACAAGAGATAGTCATTTCTAAGTTTTAATTTCTTTTCCTAGCTGTCTGGTTTATTTCCTTTGCTGATGTTGTTGTTGGTCATGGGGCTTGAACTCTGGGCCTGGGCGCGTTGTCCCTGCGCTCTTCAGTTCAAGGCGAACACTCAACTTGCTTGAGCCACAGCACCACTTCTGGTTTTCTAATGGTTTATTGGAGATAAAGAGTCTCACAGACTTCCCTGCCCGGGCTGGCTTTGAACTGTGATCCTCAGATCTCAGCCTCCTGGGTAGCTAGGATGACAGGCATGAGCCACCAGCGCCCAGCTCTAATTTATTTCCTTAGGATAAATTCCTAGAATAAAATAACTGGCTCAGACTTTATGTGTTGATGTTTATTCCTGACCTCACCAGCACTAGACTTTGTAAATCTTCTTAATTATGGCAATCTAATTTGGGGAACGTTGATGATGACTAATTTCTTAGGTATTTCTTTCAAGCTTAACTCCTTGTTTTGCTTTATTTTTTACTGGGCACAATATGATAACTTAAAAAATTCATTAATTTATATTCTAAAGGAATACTCTTTATTCTTTAATAAATTGTTACTTACTGAAAGTAAATTAAATTTCTTATTTTGTATCTCTTTTTTCAAAAGTTGTAGAAGCATTTTTCTTGAATGATGTAACTGAGCAGTATTTAGAAGTTGAACTTTGTCCGTAAGTATAAAATCATATGATTAGAGAAGAGCTTACTTCCAGCTACATAGAGAGAATGCTAACCTGAACTAATTTGAATTATCTGCTTTCATCAATTTTAGGACATATTCAGAATATGTGAAGAATATATATTCCAAATGTTTAAGGATATTATTTTGATGGTATTTTCAGCTTAATAATAAAGTATTTGTAGTAAGCATGAAGATATTTTTCCCCAAATGAAAAGTGATTATAACTGCTTCCTTCATTACTTAGTCTTTATTATTTGTCCAGAAATAAGACACAAGTATAACCGATGTAACTAGCTTATGAAAATGTTTCTTTTAGGGGCTGGGAAGGTGGCTCAGCGGTATAGTGCATGCCTTGCAAGCATGAGGCCCTGGGTTCGATTCCTCAGCACCACATAAACAGGGTGCTGTGGCTCCCGTGGTAGAGCGCTAGCCTTGAGCTGAAGAGCTGAGGGATAGTGCCCAGGCCCAGAGTTCAGGCCCCATGACTGGCAAAAAAAAAAAAAAAAAAAGAAAAGAAAATGTTTTTTTTTTAGGGGATTTTTAACTGCCTAGATTAGGCCTTGATTTCATCTATTTCATAATTGCATATGCAAACATTTATTCATTTATCATTTGGTTTGGGGGTATATGCTCTGTCATTTTTACATTCAAGATGAATAAAAAATCATAAATAGATATTCCTTGACTAATTAAAATATTAACCTTGGACTCTTTACTTAATAAATGAAAATTTTCTATATATTGTCATTATTCACTTTAAATGCCACGTAGATTCCCGGGAGTATCAATATTTAAGAGCCATTGTTCCTTAGGCCTGGCCAGCAAGCCTCACATCACTGATGTAAATGAAGTTTTAGTTGCCGTTTTATTTTCTTTAGTTTAGCTTTGTTACCAGGTTTAATGTGGAAAATCTTAGTTTGCAGTTACTGTTTTAAAAAGACTACTTATGTACTTTACATGTCATCTTTTAACATGTCAAAATCTTTCATTTAAAACTATGATTAATTCTCATAAACTGCCCTAAAAAGTAAGGACATTTCAGCTATTATGTGATTATGTTCATATTGTCGATGAGACAGCTAAGACAACATTTATAGTTCATTTAAATAACAATAGTTTACCAAGCTCTCAGATCTGAACCTTAGTTATTTTATTAGATGATAATACTAGGTTTTTTCATAAAGTGATGACTAGCACTAGATAAGTATAATAACTAGATCTTCTTTTGGTAAGAAACTACACAGTAGCCATTGTATAAATTAATGAATTTTAAAATTTGCAATCCTCAGAGTAGTTTATATATATCAAGATAATTAGGAATCAAGAGTCACAGTTTTTGCTTCTGACCATCTATTCCGGCAAAGGTAATTAACTACAGGTAGGGCAGCATAAAGAAGAATATTGTTTTAAATGGAAGAAGCTTTACTCCTTTATTTCTAAGGCTTCACTTTAAAATCCTAACTTTTTTTGTTGGTTATAGGGCTTGAACTTAGGGCCTGTGTGCTGTCCCTGAACTCTTTTGCTCAAGGCTAATGCTCTACCACTTTGAGACAGCTTTAGTTCCAGTTTTCTGGTAGTTAATTGAAGATCAATAGTCACATGGACTTTCCTGCCTGGGCTGGCTTTGAACCATGATTCTCATATTCCAGCTTCCTGACTAGCTAGGATTACAAGTGTTAGCCACCAAATTATGCACTCTAATTAGAGTTTGCTTTTGAGAATATGTTCTGTTTCTTTTAAAACATGTGACATCAGAAACTAAACAAAGCTAACTACAGAAAGCTAAAAAATGTAAGCAGCAAACAGGTCATGTTCAGTTGTGTGAGAAGATAAACTAGGATTAAAATCTTTACCTTGTAAACTGCTTAATCTATATTGTATACTTTCTATCTCAAGCAGCTTCTCTAAGAGGACTTTATTTTTTGAATTTGTGTTTTATTATAAACTCCAAATCTTTCCATTGTTTTTTTCATATTCTGTGCCATCTTACAAATGAAGTGTTTTATGTTTCTATTTAATGACTGTGAAAAGCAATCTTAGCACATGAAACTTTGTGGTTTGACACAGCAGTTGTCTTTGGTAAATCCGAGGATGTCATTTGCAAGTAAATGAACACACTGTCTCTTCCTGTAATTATCCAGTGTTTGTATTGCCTCATTTAGTCATTTGGAAAGTTAGCTGTAAAACATAAATTCCAGACTTGGAGATAGCAAGGAAAATAAAATGGTCTCGCTCAGACTCTCATGAGGAACCTTAATTTTGACAGACACGGACAGCATTTGGTGCTTTTTCTCTCTGGAAGAAGAAATGTGTGGAAGGTAAGTAAAAATATTTTTAAAAATTCCTTAAGTGCATAAGTAGCATATTGTTTCAAGCCTAGGTCTGAATTTACCTTTGTGTTTCACGTATTATTGTTGTAGCAAGAACTAGCTTTATCATTCAGAGTGTCTAAAGAAGACACAAAATGGAAAGGCGAAGCTTATCTTCCTTGGACATATTTTCCACCAAATGTGACAAAATTCAATTCATTTGCAATTCACGGATCAAACGATAAAAGACACTATGAAGCCCTTTACCCTGTGCCTCAGCATGAGATGCAAGAAGGACAGGAGCCTGACTTGTAAGTACACTGTGTCCAACCATAGAATCGTTGAGGTACAACAGTAGTGATACTTTTCAGTTACAGATGTTGTGTACAAGCCGCCGGTAGGACCCTCTGGTCCTTGGTAGTCCTCTGAATTCTTCATACATCAGCTGTGGACTGACAGTCTCTCTCACTACTATCAGGAGCAGAGTGCTTAGTCTTTCATATCAGTGTGAGGAAAATCTTGTATTAGTTTTATGTCAACTGATAGGGAAGTGTGGCTTCAAATTTCTGATCCTTTTCAACAATAAATGGTCAGAGAAATAGTGTTTTCTTTCTGGTGTAAGCAAAGGGCCAATAAATCATTTTCTTTGCTCAAATAGAATGTATACCTTCCCTCTCCCCCCCACCCCCCAAAGAGAAAAACTAGGATTAACACTTGCATATTAACCTCCCTTGCTTTGGAAAAGAAAGAAAATAAGTCAGTCCTCTAATATGGATCCGAAGCTTCTAAAAACATTTGCTTATATAGCTGATATCAATTGTATCGAAGTTTGAATACAAGAACATATGCTATGCAAGACTTTAGTATAATTGGTTTAATTTAATTACTGAGGCAAGGTTTTGCCATAGTTCAGGCTGATCTGGAACTTGCTGTGTAGCCCTTGTCAGCTGCAAACCTCTGCCTTGTAAGTGCTAAGATTATACGCATGGTCCACCATGCTGAATGTGGTACATGATTGAGTTAAGGCTAGATGGAATGAGTTAGGTTTTGAGAGTTGATTTTTGTTTTTCCTTTCCACTTGTGAGGAACTATTCATAGAATTGAAAGGCAAATGCTTTGAGAAGTGAGTATTTTCATAGCTGAATGTTTCATAGCCAGAGTGAGAAAAATTATACATGGGGAATACATGTTGTCTTTGGTATTTCTTAAAATAAAACATTGTTCTATCACAGCTGTGACAAAGTAAGTCCCACTTCAGGACCACTCCTTCAAAAACACATGACTGGTTCCACTTCCCACCTTCTTTTCCTTTGTTTTCAGCCATCGTCTAGAATATTTCAAGCCTTTCAGTTTTAACACACTGCTGGGAGATGAATGGAAGCAACCAGAATCAGACCTATGGCTAACAGAGCAACCTATTGTGCAGGAAATTAATAGAAAACAAATCCTGTAAACTATAAATTTCTCTTCACTTTTTAAGATAAACAAGTATAATATCTCTTCAGGCGCCATGAACATATTTTAGCCACAAACATTTTCATACAGGTCACTGAAAATACACTATTTATGTAGCAAATTGTACATGATTAACAAGAAAATGGAAAGACTGTAGATGATTTCATCGACAGTGTCGAGATGGTTCTCATGACTGTATCTCATCCAGTATCTAGGATGGTACTGTAGGGGCTGTTGATTGCTGTGTATAAGCATCATACCAAATGTCTCTTACCATCTTACCCATGAACATTAACCAGCTTGAGAAGAGATATTTTAAAGCTATGTAATATATATTAACTCTTCTACTCTGAATCTTGATATTAGAGCATAGTGACCTATTATTTCAGTGGAATAGATTTGTATCTGTTAAGACATCCTTAAGATTCACAAATTATTAAAACAGCTACTTTTCCTGTCTTAGATGGATTTTTACTGTGTATAGAAATAAAGTCTTGAAGTTAAGCAATGGACTCTGCATTAATTTACCAGTAAAGGCTGTTTTCTCTATACTGTAAGCATCAAATATTCCTGGTCTAAAAAAAGACCCCAATACAGTAATAGTGGATGACTTCAGTAACCCACTCTTCAATACATAGATCATCCAGACCAAAAAAATAAAAATAAAAAAACCTTAGAGTTAAACTGTACTGTAGAACAATAGACAACAGGTATCTACAGACTCTTCTACCCAACAGCAGAAGAGTATACCTTCTTTGAAGCATTTTAGGAAATGTTTTAGACACTGTAAGCACATTGTTGAACACAGATCACTGTCACTGTGGGGACTTACTTTCATCAGAGTTTTAGATCTGATACATTCAGCTAAGTGACAGGATATAAAGTCGGGATACAAAAATCAATAGCTTCTCTGTACACCTGAGAAGAAAATCAGGAAAACAATACTATTCATTAGAGTTAAAGAAACAAAAACACGAGATGAAACATCTCTGTAATGAAAATTACAGACCACTGAAGAAATAAAGTGAAGAAGACACTAGAAGATGGAAAGACCTTTCATGCTCATGGTTTGGCAGAATCAGTATGTTAATACTAATCAAAACACTAATGAGGGATGTATGATGACAACTTAGACACAGCTAGTACTTCTCTGTAACTCCTCCACAAACCAGGAACAAAATCATCAGGCTGTGGTAAGACAGTGGTAAGGGAAAGCAAGTGAAAGCAATAGTAAACAGGAAATAACCCAGATGAAATCTAGAAATACTGAGATTGGACTTACAAAAAAAAAATGGACTCTAAAATAGATCACTGAACAAAACAGTTAAAAAGGGAGAATTTCCATCAGAGGGTCTACAAGCAAAAGACTGGTCCCAAATGCAAGTCCTGGACAGTCCATAAACATGTCTCAGCAGCCACTCTACAAAAATAAAATCCACGGTCTACCTACATGGAGGACCTAGATGCAAGAGAAAAGGCCTAGTCTCCTTTCTCTGGAACTTCCCTATTTTATACCCCACGTGAAGGAAGGAATGACAGGGATCCAGTGTGGCCTCAGATTCAGCAATGTCCTTGGGAAAGGAGCTTGATCGCCAGCTGGAGCTCAGCTAAAGGCTGACGACTTAATCACCACAACCCCAGCCTCAGTGAGTGTGAGGACGGCTGCAGTGGCAGTAGAGCTAGACTTGGAATGCGAACTAAACACGGGTAGGATGGAAGGTGCACACTGTCTGCAGTCGGGGTCAACTAGAATTCCACGTCCTTGGCAGCCCACGTGAGCTACAGTGTCCAGCCTGCGGGAGGAAGGGGTCCTTGGCTCTCCCACTGGGATCTGACCGAGGGCAACCCTTACACCCCCTGCATTAGCAGGCCTGCTGCCTAGCTAACCTGGCAGGCAAGGCAAGGCCCAATCTCTTAAACGCCTCCACTCCTAACTCCTTACAAAATCAGGGAAAACAAAACACAGGCCAAAGCTACTTTCCCAGAAAGGAAACTGAAGAACCAAAGCATCCGAGTATACCCACTTTCTCAGCAAGGAAGAAATACTGAATGCTGTGTATTTTTATTTTATAGTGGCAGCCATGGTTGGATGTGGTACTTGTTATTTTTGTTTCTTCAAATTACTTTTGTTGTATTCACTTTACATGTATTCATGTATTCATGCTCATCCTAATTTTTCCGGTATTCCATCCCATACTCTTTCTCTCAACTATTTTGCTTCCTTTTTCCTTGTACTTTTTCTAACTCTTCTTTTTAAGTACTTACTGATACCTCTAGAAATCATAATTTTTTTATATTTTTAATTTAAAATTTTATATTGTAGAGATACTGTACAGAGGGGTTACAGTTACATGAGTAGGGTAATGAGTACATTTCCTATTGAGCGTTGTTACCCCCTCCTTTGTTTTTCCCCTGCTATCCTTTCCCTCCCCACCTCCCTAACTCCTCCCCGCCCCCCGCAAGTTTTCAACATAGTGTCTTGTATGTCTTATTGTTTCAATGGGTCATCCTGTGTCCTTGTTTCAGCATTTTGTTATTTCCCTTCCCCTCTCCAAATTAGGAAGATGTATATACAAGATGCAGGGCACCGGAATCGTACAGTGATAACAAGGGTTATACCATAGGGGAAGAACATACAAAAGAAACAAAAATACCACATAGTGCGTTAAAAACAACAGCGAAACAGTGCATCCTATTCTGTTTTATTTTCTTTAGAACCCTGTTTCTAGCGCCAAAATTTGGAGAAAGCCATCAATAAATGAGTAAATGATTAATGATTATAAATGGCCTTATTAGATGTATTCTTTATGTTGATAAGTAAATGAAGCTTTAAACTATACTGAGATTCCATCTCACCACAGTGCGACTACATTGCTGGTGAGTATAAGGAACCTGTATATAAAATATACGTAGGACCCTTAGAATGTTGGTGGGGCATAGCTAACATAGAGACTTATTTTAAAAAACTAAATGATCCAACCATATCACTCTTCAATAAACTCGGTAGATTAATAACAAGAATGTGCACATCTATGTTTTTTAAAGAAATACTCATAATAGCCAAGCTATAGAATCAGCCATATGTCCATCAACTGGTAAATGGGTAAAGAAAACGTGATCTGTCTGTCTGTCTGTCTGTCTGTCTATCTATCTATCCATCCATCCATTCCATAGTGCAGCTGTAAAAAACTGTCATTTGCAGGGAAGTGGATAGAACGGCAAATTATGTTAAGTGAATTTAGACACTAAGACAAGTATTCATGTTTTTCATATGTGGATTTTCTTCGTGTTTTCATATGTGGATTTTTTTTCATGACATGTATGTGGAAAGAAGACGGAGAAGAGGAGGGGAATCCTGGGAAGGGGTAGGAGTGGGCTGGATGGGGTAGTGGTGGGTAGAAATTGTCAAAACATGCTACATGCATGTACAGTATGCCAAAACAAAGGTCGGTATTCTGTGTAATTAATATGTACTAGTCATGTATATAAAATTTTTCGTCTAGAGTTTTCAAATATTATTTGCTTTCTGCTGGATCCTGTGACCTTCCATGATGAACACTAGCAATCTTGAAAATAAAGCTTTATTACTTGCAGAGACATTTAGTTGCTACCTAACAGTTTCTCTTTACCAATAGAAATTGAAATTTTAGAGGCTTTGTTTAGAATCTCCATTTTCACAGAAACAAAATCCTATATGTCCTCTAGGTAGAAATGACTAAAAGCAGCATAGGTCCATAGATAGAAGTTTAGTCATCCACTGAACTTAATATTTTGGTCAATGACAGAAACCTATACTGTTCCAATAAAATTGTCATTGACTGTTCTCTGGAACAGATCACAAGCCAGTGGCTTTGATCGCTCTCCCTTCAGTCTGTCTTCTGACCTTAGTCTGACCTTCATCTCTACCATGTATTTCTCAGATTTAATCCCAAGATTTATTTCTCAACAGATTCTGTGATGTTTACACAATGGATAAACCTTTATGATTACTGCCAAGATTTGCTCTTACTTATTAAAGAGTACAAATTCTTTCCAAAACAGCCTAATGACCATTCTGTTTTATAGACATTTCCCTCCAGGCAGTGTTCATGAGTGATAGTTGTGGTAACTCACCTGGTCAGGGAAAAGATTTTCTAATGTTTTCTGATACTAAAGTTGCTGTCTTTCATAGTATGTAAGGGAAGAAGACAATCTGCTTCTTGGAGAGACTTCCAGGTCAATGACAAGGGATAGGCCAGGGAACTAGTTACAGCCTCTGAAGACAGAAGGAGTAATAAGCCGTAAGTAATCTCCCACTGTCCTTAAAAAGGAAAGGAAAGGAAAGTCAGAATCTTTACGCATGGTTCCCTGCAGCAGAGCCCTGGCTCTCCTGGATCCTCTCCCGCCCTCTCCCACAGAAGGTAGACTAGCCTTGGCCATTCCGCACATGTCATGCTTGTAATGCCCTGGTTGTAATGTGTCTTGGGGAAGATGAGGTAGGCGTTGAGTTCACTGGCTGTTGTTCCTCTATACAAGCCGCACGGCGCCTTGCAAGCGCTTTTCCTGTCCGAACTCCCAGTTGTCTTCGGTCTGAGGGATAAGCCAGTGCTGTGTCTCACTGTCAGCCTCATGCTGCGGCTGCCAGCGCTGGGCGTATTTTCCTCTCTGAGCAGCTTTGACATGCTGTTTCCTTGAGCTCTAGATAGCTTCCGTTTGGTGAGCTCTACCACAGACATACAGTGGTATCCTTTGTCAATTATGGCCCTGGATTTAGAACCATAAGAGCAGTACATGGCCTGAATTATCCCTGACCCCACCAGGCTGTACATTGTATGAACAGAGCCAGACCTAATCACCTTTGTTTCATAGATCTTCCAGTATTCTTTTACTAACTCTGGCCCTCTGCCTCCATCTAGTTATATGCAGCATGGTGCAATGTGCCGATAAAGTCTTGTGACTATAGTTTTCCTAAAGCCAAATTCAGTTATCTGATCAACGAACTTCCATGGGTTTTACATATGTTGGCATATTGGATTCATTTCCTCAAATATTTTCTTATTTATATAAAACTTGCTTTTTATTTTATGGTATAAATGAACTTAGGTTAAATGTTTGGCATACCATAATAGTTCAGATCACACTATTACTTTCCAATAGAAATTATATTTATTTTCATCTGTCATACTCCATACTTTTTGGCGTAGTGATGGAAGTCCATTAGTCAATAAATCATAGGTTCTCTTTGTATGATTTCCAGATTCAGTAGAACAAGTTTTCACAGGTATCATTATATAACAGCTATAACTTGAAGATAGGATAGTGTTCTTGGTTTTTTTTGTTTTTGTTTTTTTTGCCAGTTGGGCTTTAACTCAGGGCCTGGGTGCTGCCCCTGAGCTCTTTTGCTCAAGGCAGGAGCTCTACCACTTTGAGCACACTTCTAGTTTTCTGGTGGTTCATTGATGATCAGAGTCTCATGGACTTTCCTGCCCAGGCTGGCTTTGAACCGTGATCCTCAGATCTCAGCCTCCTGAGTAGCTAGGATGGCAGGCGTGAGCCACTGGCGCCCTGCTGTGAGGTTGTTCTATCTGAAACTACTTGCCTGGTGTCTTAAGAATTTAGCTAGCTAGCTCCAGGATCCAGCGAAGGCACACGTCTTGACATTTCACGAGCAACCACATGACCTTCCTTAATCTTCAGTTCCCACAGAGATTTCCCTAGCTGCATGCACATAGGATATTCTTTATTGTCCAGCCATCTAGAACCCATTTGCCATTGGCAGCAGCCCAAAGGCTGTAAATATCCAAATGCTCCTCCGAGATCTGGAGCCGATTCTTTGTTCATTGCTAAATTAGCAGGCCTCAGCACTGCCAACTTTTCAAATGTTACTCATTGTCCTCCCCCCCTCAGGGTTTTTAATCTATATGCAAGAGACACAGCTGTCAATGTCCAAATTCAAGGTAAGAATTTCCCTGGGAGCCAGGCAGGTGCCGCTCTGTCTCAGCTGCCCGTCACCGGCCCTCTGCGCGCTCTGCTCCCTCTGAGTTTCTATTCTTCGTGTTCTCATCCAGATAGCTCTTCCTCTCTGTCAGAGGTATTTGCTGTGGTGCCCTTTCCTGGCTCAGTGACCAATACCAGGCATTATTTGATTCCCTTCCATAGCAAGGACAGTTTTAACCAATTCCTAGTAACAAGCCAGCATTTGTCTGTCAGACATCTGCGGTAACTGCTGCCTCCGTTGATTTTCAAGTCCAAACCCCACGAGGTCATTGTAGAATAGTCCTGTTTGTTTCCTACCCCAGGCCTCAAGTCTGCATGGGCTGTAGAGGCAGACAGTCTAGAATGATCTGAGCAAGCCCGATGAGGAGGTCTGGCAGGACTCCGTGTGTCTCTCTCCTCCGTACATCTTCCAGTGCTTCTCTGCGCATCTTCTCGTGTTTCTCCTCAAGACTCTACTTAATTAACATTTATTTTTATGGCATGGTGATAAAGTGTAACTCTATACCTGTAGAAGTAACTAAAAAAATAGCTATGTCATCTTTTGAGCATTCTGCTTGTTAGACGGGTCCATGGCAACGCCTCCTTTCTCGCATTTTGAGGAACATTTCTAGCCATCACCCAGGAACTTTTCAGATTGGGCTGGACTTAACTTTCAAGCTGGTGATTTTGGTCCTTATTTCTTCTTGACATTTTTCCTGTGAGCAAACAAGCTGATAGCATTAATTCGTCTACTATCTTGTTTTTAATAGTAGGTTATGGTAACATTAGATTATGGTAACATTCCATGAAAACTGTGTATTTATTGTGATAGTATGGTAAATTTCTACTGGTTTCCATCTCATGAAATGCAAACTCTAATGGACAAAACTGAAGTTGGGATTGAGCAGAATGCATTGCTAGGTGAAGGAAATCATACAAGCTTTTGACTGCTTGTAGTGCTCATCGTAAGTATAGCTGTAGCAATCAGAGGAACTGCCATTGTTTGGTTCCTGATGGTCTGCTGTTTAGTTCCAGAAACAATCTGTCTCTATGTAGCTAGAAGGATGGTTAAAAAGGCAGCGAGGGGGAATTACGTCTCCCACCTCAGCCATTTCCTTAGTTAGAACAGTAATCTGTTGCTGCCCTCTTGGACTTCTTTGTGACTTACTGTCTACGCAGAAGAAGGATTTCTGTGCAGTGCAGCAGTTATAACTGCGTGAGGCCTGGGCTTCAGCCATTTCCTTTGTTAAAAAAGGCAAAGACCATATGACTATGTTTTCAGATATGGAACTTAATGTGAAAAGGTCTATGTCCTACTTAACACATATGCCCATTTTTTTTCTTAAGACAAGTCTTGTTATATACCCCAGATTGGCTTTGACCTGAGGATCCTCTTGTCTCAGTTTTCCAAGTGCTGGGATTACAAGTGTTTGCCAGTAAGTCTCATCCCCTAAATCCCTTTCCCCTGCCTCTAGTACTGGGGATTGAACACACTCATGGTTCAAAGCCAGCCTGGGCAGGAAAGTCTGTGAGAGTCTTTATCTCTGATTAACCACCAGAAAACTGGAAGTGGCGCTGTGGCTCAAGTGGTAGAGTACTCGCCTTGAGCTGAAGAGCTGAGGGACAGCGCCCGGGCCCAGAGTTCAAGCCTCATGATCAAAACAAAAACAAAAACACCTTAAGCCAAACAAATACATACTGCTAAAACTATTACCTAGGCAAGTCATTTCCTGCTAGCAAATACCATTCATTCGTTTGCCAAGAGGTTTCTCATGGTATAGTTTGGAGATTTGGCTGGTGCCTTTCTTTCCCAGGACATCCCATATAAAAGGAGAAAAGTTCTGCGTCTGTGTTAGTCACCTCTCCATTACTATAAAAACACCAGACATATTCACATGGCCCTGCTTTTCTCACACAGCAGCGTGTGATGGGAGGCCTGTTCACATGAAGGGATCTGGAAATCAAGGAATAAGACGGGAAAGGGTTAGCGTCTCAAATCTCCCTGAAGGTACCCCGTACAGGACCTAACTCCCTTCCACGGGCGCCACCCGATAAGATCCAACCACTTTTGAACAACACCATTTAACCCACAGGCTGCCAAGATCTACCCTGTAACATGTTGCTTATTTATTTCACAAAGACTTTATATTTTCAAAGTTCTTTTTATACTAAGGCTTCTCTTTTTTTTATTGTGAAAATGCCGTACAGAGGGGTTACAATTACGTAAGCAAGGTAACTAGTACATTTCTTATCAAGCTTCTCTAATGAGATTTTTGCTATTCTGATGGCCAAAAAAGGGTACCATGATTTTTGTTGACTTTACCATGAGCAACTCATATCATCTTGCTCCTATGTCAGAAGAATTGGCAGTGTTGGTCATTGCTTCCTGTAAATATTCCCTTCCTGTTTCTGGGACCTCCCTTTCTCAGTTCTCTAGTTCTTCTTAGCTAAATCTTTTTCTTTTTAAAATTGGAATTCACAGCTCCAAAGATGGTCATGAGTCTGAAATAAAACTTTAGATCCATGGCTACAAGGAAAGGAAGGCATTTTAGAAAGGCAGAGAAGGGTGCTGGGAATAAGCGGGTGCCGGGTGAAATTAAGAGATTTAAGAAACATCAAGTTTCAGAGCTGCAAAAGACACAAAGGGCAAACCTTGTCCAGGCAGAGCCTAGAGGGTCTCTGTGCTCTGAGCTCCACTCCCCGTGCTGGTTGTGGGAGTGGAAATCTCTGCGGGGTGCATTCATCGTTGGATGTGCTGTGTGGTAAGATCTAGCTGTATGCCAGACACTACTTTTCAAACAGATGGCAGTCTGAAGATGTAGAGGGGAGACAGCTAACCTTCCACGGAGGGCCTGCAGCTATTCAGCACCACGGAGACCCCATACCAGACAAGCTGGATGAACAGGCAAACTCCAAGCAGTGTGGCTTGTACCATTCCATGCCTAGACTCAGGACCCTACACATCTGCGTGGTGATAGCTGGCCCCATGCTGGCCACTTGCCACCAACAGTCCAGCCCAGAGGTCTAGTGAGAAAATAGCAGACTTGCAGGGCTGTGCGGGGGCCACCTGAGGCCCCTAGTGTCCTATAACGAGCAGCGGGAGTAGGCCAGCTCGTTGGAGCACATCCTGACGCTAGGCTTCTCCATTCACCTCAGCTGCTTTCACGAGAGTCTAGATCACCACCAGCATGAGGACCCAAGGGCTCCGCCACTTCCAGAACTACCGCACCCTCCCCATTGACCGTTGCTCCTGGCTCAGGACCTTAGGTGACTCTTCACCTAGGCCGTACCAGGGTGAGAATCAAAAGAAAAATCCTTGGTTCAGAGGGAACCAGAACAAACACGTCAGGAGACAAAGTGCTGTCGTTTTTATGTGTGTTTGTCATTGCTATGTTCATCTGCAGTGGCTAGGTTATTTCACACCGTATGCTTCAGCCCCTTCCTTCATCTTTGTTTTTTCCTCACCTCCCCTTTCGCTCCTTAATTACCAATTATTCTGCATTTAATGTTTTAAGCTCCTCACATGGACTGTAACAACTGTAATTCTTCTATTATTCTTTATTGGTTTATTAGTCTATTCTTTATTTATTATTCTATTATTCTTTATTGGTGCTATCAGTAATGTTTCCAGTTATATTTACTTTATTTAAGTATTGGATTTGGTTTTCAGCTGATGATTCTGTGATTTCTGAGCTAGTCAGGTTTTGAGGAGCTATGCATACCCTGTCACTGAGTGCTTCCTGACCGTTAAGAATACTTCAGCCAAAAGATTACAGGTGATTAAAACTTCCAACCTGTGACTTAGTCTCACCTGTACAAATGTGAGTACAGAAGCATAAGAAATACGGTGAAAAAAGCAACACAATGTCAGTCCTCAAAAAGCCAGCAATTCTAGAGTAAAGAATTCTAATGGCAGTAAGGTATATAACATTATCAAAAATAATTCAAAAGAGTAGTAATAAGAATGACAGTGAATGAGTATGAATTCATGTCTAAATAAATTCTAAGAAAATAAAAATAAATAGTTGTATGAAATAAGGAAGACAATACAAGATTATAGGGATATAGAAATTCTGAAAAACCAATTGAAGTATACTGCAAATGAAAACTCAATGAATAAAATAAAATAAATTGTGTTGAAAGCCTTGCTAATCGACGGGGTCAAGTTGTCAAATATCAGGGCTTAAAGGAAAGATAAATAAGAACATTTAGATAAAGAATAATGATCTATTAATAGAATATTCAAGACCTCTGCAATACCACTAAAAAACAAAACATGAACCCTGGGCTTATAAGAAGTATATGATTCAAAGAAAATAGAAGATATTTTATGAACTACATACTCAAAACACACTTCACCGGGAAAGATAAGTGCAGGCTTAAAGTAAAAGAACAGAAGTCTGATCCAGGCCCATGGAATTAGAAGTAGATATGTGCAATGTCAAAATTTAAACAGCAGATGTGAAAGGAAGTCACTTGATACTGATACAAGTTAGTCCGTGGTGTGGCAAGGTCTCTGGTATTTAAAGGGTTTCTGTTGTCTTCTCTCTCAGCAAATTTATTAAGAGGCTCTCTTCTGACATCTGCGCTGGCTGTCATTAATGGTGGTGGTGGTGGGACTTGAATTGGAGCCTGGGCATAATGTTCACATGCTTAAAACTTTGTAAGCTCTTTATTTTGTATTGTCATTACACATGGTTAATTCCACGCAAATAAGGAAGGGAAAGCTTGTTTTGTTTTTTTCCATTTCTGCATAACCCACATTTACCTTTTAAAACGTGAATTACCTCTTCAGTGAGGAAGCCATGTTGGAGAAGCGGTCAGATTTCACGTAGCGAGAAGGAGCGGTGGCCCGTGAGGGCCAGAGCTGCGGAGTGGTCAGAGCACTGAAGCATCCTCAGTCCTCACCGCGGCCTCTGCCTCCTTCGGCCTTGCTTTTCCCGCTCCCGCGGCCTGGGCCTCAGATGGCACAGCCTTCCGCTTCCTGTTAGTGTAAAAACACGTTAATTGGCAATTCCAAGGGTGCGTTCAGTTTCAGTGGTTCTCAGTTCTTCTTAAGACTCATTATAGCACAGTAGCCATGTTTCTATACTTAATTTTAGTTATCCAACAAGTCTTTCCATGTATGTGACTGTGCCTCCCTAAACAAGTCCATCCCAATTTACAGTAGGCTGACACGCAGCTTTACATGCATACATAGGCCTTTGTGAAAGTATACACGACATAAAGGAACTTCAACAGCCCAGCACAAAACTGCCAGCTCGCTAAAACTACTATTATTTTTACATTTAAAAGATATGTATTAACTATACATATATATATATATATATATATATATATATATACAGTTTTGCAGTGCAGGTTTACATGGCAGTATATTGCGTATTTACATATATTTTAGATGCATTTAACTATAAAATGATTTTATAATTATTCCATACCTGTAATTTAAATGTTGGCTGTTGAACCCTCACACCAGCATTTTCTAAAATGGTATTAAGAAATACTCACTCTCCATATCTTTAGGACATTGTTTCTTACTGCTTTTTGCCACTAGATGGAAGAAGCACGTTAACAAAATATTTTTAGTGCTTCAACTGCTACCTAGAAGCAACCATAACAGTGCTTAGAATAAGGACATTCTCGATGTTATTTTTTTACTGTAATATTTCTTCATATAAATACTGGATCTATAAACAATATTATTATAAAGGTTATTATAAAGAACTGGAAACTTTACAAGAAAGTAAGAAAGCAATTGTCAGATGGAAGAGGAAAGAAGGATATAAAGATACTGGTAACAGGTACGGTTAAATGTAATTCTTAGCATACATTATTGAAGTACACATCCATATAAATATCAAACCACATTCACTTAATTACTCCTTTGTGCTACAAATGTGTACTGAGTAATTGACACATATTAGAGAGTGCTGTGAAATACAACCATGACTTGGGTATAGCTCCCATTTTCAAGAGCTTTCTAAAGGTGAACAAGAGGTAAACCATATGAATTCATACATACTTATAGGATTAAATGGAAATGGATAAATACCAGAAATACAGATTCACTATTTCTGGATGTACGTGGTAGGTGGGAAGACTGGTTTGAACTATCATTTTTATCTGAGAACAGCATAGATCACGAAGAAACTGAAATTAAAATTAAAATGGGTTCTCAAAGCAGATAAGACATGGCTGTCGCAAAGAGCACTTTAAAACATTTAGACATGTAGGAAAAAGGGAGCACATTTTCAAAAAGCAACTTAAATGTTCGCATAGAGAATACATTGTTATTTTGTACTCCGAACAGATTGTAGATGCAATAAGCCAAAGCACTTTTCAGAGAAGGAAGAGCGTCTTGGAAATGGAAGATAACCTGAGATGAAGTGCCATCCATCTGCTCCTGTGCTCTGTTGGAGAAGGTGACCTTGCCCGCGGGTCTGAACACTGATGGACAGCATGCGTGGGAGATCATTAGGTTCTGATGTACCAAGGCACCTTCCTCTGCCGCTGCTCTTCACTGCTGAGTGCAGGTTGGACAAAGACTAAGGTGATGAGTTGTCATTTGACTCCGAGGAACTAATATTTAGCCTTTGAGACAACGTTGGCACCACCTGCCATCATACGAATGACCAAAGCGTCGTGTTCCAGCCACTGAAGACAACGAGCCTGAACCCCGATATTATGAGTGGCTATAAAATTATCCGTCTTTTAAATCCAACCTCAGAATGTGATTTTATGACCTCCTGTGTAACTATAGCTACAGGTTAACTAAAGATTATGAAGTAATATTTCCTTTGTACAGTTCTGAATTCACTCCTGTAATTTCAGTGCTCACCTTGTTCTATAGTGGGACACTTTATAGGATTACAATTTTGTATAACTAATTGAGGATCATAGAACTTTCTTTTTCTGATTCAGATTTATATTGTACTGTAGTATTGCATGCATCTAGCCTCTATTTTAATTGCTATATATATATATATATATAATTTTATGTATTTTTCAAATTAAAAAGTTCTTTGACAGCTGGAAGCCAAGGCTTATGTGTGAAATCCTAGCTACTCAGGAGGCTGAGATCTGAGGACCATGGTTTTAAGCCAGCCCTGGGCAGGAAAGTCTGTTACTTCCACTAAAATATGCCCCCCCCCAAAAAGCTGGAAGTAGAGCTGTGACTTCAGTGATGGAGTGCTAGCCTTGAGCAAAAGAAGTTCAGGGACAGTACCCAGGCCCTGAGTTCAAGCCCCAGAATTGGCAAAAGGAAAACAAAGTTACTTTTAAAATGATGTAATATTTTTGAAGTTCCTGGGATTTGAACTGAGTTTCTTGTGCTTGCTAAGACAAGCAGTCTACCAAGTGGAATCATGTCCCTAGCCCAAACCCTATATACATGTCATCCTCATTTTCCTACTGTGCTGAGTATGTTACTCAGAAGCAAGAAGGAATTATTTTATACCCTAGTGGGTAAGATGTTATGCACTAACTAGTATTTTGTTGTAAGTGTGATACATTATAGGATTACTAGATTACCTAAAATATGTTTTTATATAATTTCAAATTAATATGTTCAGATTACAAACAACTTCGTCTTTTTTAAACCAACCTCATTAGTGGTATATGGCCATTTCCCCAAATTCAACATAACAATCTAGTGATTTTAATATACATAAAATGACAATTAGGTAGATTTAGGTTTTATTAGATGAACTTAATAGTTTTATGGTGTTGCCCCATCACAACTTTGATAAACATAAGATAATTCCTTACAAAGAGATGGCCCAAGCGTGGTTATGAGACTTTTGGGCCATGTACAAATGCAGTGTTTCAAAAAAATCTTAACTTGTAGTAATATATATGAAAAATCTCTAAATGTATTTATTAGAAGACTGGCTACAGATGCCTATAAGAATTATTGGTACTTTTTAGGGCTCTCTCTGTATTGCATGGTAGAAAACAGAGGCAATTATTTGAAAAAAAAAACTTGAGCAAAAAATTTAAACTCTGTATATTGAAAAAGTAATATACCCAGGAATTTTAGTTCCACAACTCTTATAGATGCAGGTAGAAGAGCCATAAATAATAGCTTCTAATTCGGGTGAAACTCAACTCTCAATGTTGCCTTGTTTTCCTGTTATTTTCCTTCAGAAAAGTTTTAAAAGAAATACACACAAAAAGCTGTGCAACTAGACAAGACACACTCCTTAAAAGAAGAATAATATCTACTTTAAAACTGACGTTCAAAGCCAGGGACTGGTGGCTGATGCCTAGCCTAACGTCCTAACTATTCACGAGGCTGGGCAACAAATCTGAGACTCTTATCTCCAGTTAACCGGCCCCGCTTCAACCGGGAGCTGGAAGTGGAGGTGTGGCCTCAAGTGGTAGACACCAGTCCTGAGGTAATGAATTTAACCCCCACAGGAAACAGATAGATAGACTTGTAGGTTTTGTCTCCCAGTTTAGAGAAATTGAATTTTGTCTTTCAGGAGGCAGCAATTTTGGCAAAAGAATACTTCTCTCTTACTCCTAGTTATATGATGCTTTTCTCTGGAAACCCAAAATTAAGAAGTGTGCAAAACCCCAAACATAAAAATCAGGTGAAGCAAATTCTGTACAGGGTACTGGCATCCAATGGGCATTTAGTAAATTCATAGATGGCAGACTTTAATCAATTAGGAATCTGATATACAAAGCTATTTTAGAAAAGGGTGGCATCACAATTGCATCATTGGCTCAGCATTAGTGTACCTAAAGCTTTTTGTCATATTGTTTTGGGGATTTTTTTTACATATAAACTTTATATACAAAGAGAGTTTTGTAAAATAGGCAATATAGTTGAGTTTTCATGCCACAGAACATTTGAATGCTAGATTTTTTAAATGTGCTACTTGTCCACACAAACTCATTTTACTCTATTCTATGAATTTCTGTTGTCATTGATATTTCTCAACTCTATAAAGCCTAAAATTCCCTACTAAGATATATTATTTTGACAGTTGAAAATTTTAGTAAAGGTGGCAGTTTCTCTGTTTATAAAGAAAGAAAAGAGTATTTCAACATAATATATTAAAAATTATTCCAATTTTTTCTAAGTGAAAGTGCCTCAAAGACAGACATAATTTGAGAATGTTTAGAAGCAAAAGTGCAGTCATACTGCTGAACACGTAGACTTCTAAACCTTTGTGCTTGTAAATCTTTTCTGATGGGATAATTTTCTAAATAGTTGTTTGAACCTATAGCATTCATTGCTTGGAGTAATTTATTCGTGACTCTAAATTTTGCTTTATTTTCTGTCAGTCAGAATCATTTTGGCTAATTTCCTTTGTATAAGGAGTCATGAATAATTGGGAAGGCGTGAGTGTATCTAGTGTGTCTAGGAAAGCAAGAAGCATTACGTTATCAAGAGGAAGAAAGCGTTCTATTGAATTAACTTCAATTCTTTTCTTTAAGATGTGTTTCTCTTAAGACATTGCCTAAGAACCATTTGAAATAAAGACTAACTTTGGAAGTAAAAAACTTGCCAGTGCAGTTAGGGGAGATTGGTAGAAGACTTCGAACGTCTCAAATGGTTTTCCTTGTACAGACTCCAGGGTAATTTTCCTAAAGCACAAGCCCCCAGTAATTTCTCTGTTCCGCATCATGCTGTGTGTGGCCTCAGAGTGAGCTCCTGTGCCAGCCAGCCCCACTTCCCCCAGACCTCAGCCCAGCGCAGTGAGGGTCTGCCTGTAGCTCGGGCTGCGCCCTCCTCTTACAGTAAGCCTGCTTCACTCCCTGTCCCGTCTCTCTCTGGTCTCCCTCTCCCCCACTCCCCACTCCAGAGGCTCCCTATGGCGTGCCCAGACTGCTGCAGGCATTTGTCAAGCCTTTCTCCCAGGTTTCCCGCAGCTCTGATTCACCAGGCTCGTCAGAACACGTCTTGGCTTTGTAGTTCCAATATGCAGTACAGAGGAGTTAGGGTTGTGCCGTAAACCATCAGTACTTACCCAGCCCTTATTGTATATCCCAGCAAGAACAGCTCACAGAAGTCCACGGCTAGCTAGTGTCTCCTGTCTCCAGGCCTTGTTATAGTTATTCGGAAGGAGGATGACAGAGAACTGACTTGAGATTTAGCAGCTACTTTCAGAAAAGACCAGGGAAGAATTTTTTTTAACAGATGGAGACATTTGTCTAGTGCTTTGTTATGAAGTTACTGATAGAAAGTTTGTCCACTTAAAAAAAAGATAGTGGGCTAAGATAATAGTATTAAGAGAAATAGAAAGACCTTCTAAAGATTTACCGTACCAGCTGTTGAATCTCCTAAGTCAGCATTGCAAGGTAGAAATTCCATGATGACGGGGAATGTCCTGAACTGGGGCTGCTAATCATAGGTGGCTTCCAAGTACAAAAACGTGATTGCAGCTGGGCGCCGGCTCACACCTGTAATCCTAGTTACTCAGGAGGCTGAGATCTGAGGATAGAGGTTCAAAGCCAGCCTGGGCAAGAAAGTCCATGAAATTCTTATCTCCAGTAAAACCACTAGAAAACCGAAAGTGGCGCTGTGGCTCAAGTGGTAGAGTGCTCCCCTTGAGCTGAAGAGCTGAGGGACAGCGCCCAGGCCCAGAGTTCAGGCCCCATGACCTACAAAAAATAAAACACACAAAAACGTGATTGCAGCTAAGAAATGGAATTTTTACTTTTTTTTTAATTCAAAGTTAAATTTACTTAGGTACGGTTAGTGGCTATCACATTGGACAATATGCTTCTAGAGAAAATACCACATAACAGCAATTGAATGAAAAAACAGTTTATTAAAGTACCTCTTTTAAGTTACTGATCCCTGATGCAGTTAAAATAACTTTAAGTGACTACATTTTAAGTAAAGATACTAAAGTCAAAGTCATGTCCCAAAGTACATAGATACCACCTTATTCATCTCACTTAATTATGACATTACTCATTTATTTTTTAAAATATAATTGTGCTGAAATGCTTATTGTGTTTAAGAAGATAGAAATGGAAAGAACATTTTAATTGTGAAAAATAGAACAGAAAATGAGAGGAAAACTATAATAAAGACAGATGCAGTATCATTAAGATACATGAATCCTGGTACCCGTGGCTCATGACTGCAATCCTAGCTTCTCAACAGGCTGAGATCTGAGGATTGAAGTTCAAGCCAACTGGTGGGTAGTGGGGCTTGAACTCTGGGCCTGAGTGCTGTCTCTCAGCTCCTCAGCTCAAGGCTAGCACTCTATCACTTGAGCCACAGAACCACTTCCAGTTTTCTGGTGGTTTATTGGAGATAAGAGTCTCATGGACTTTCTTGCCCAGGCTGGCTTTGAACGGTGATCCTCAGATCTCAGCCTCCTGAGTAGCTAGCTAGGATTACAGGCATGAGTATGAGTCTCATGAGTTCATGAGACTCATATCTAATGAATTAGCAAAAAAGCTTAATATAGGGGTGTGGCTCAAGTGGTAAAGATCAGTCTTACGTGAAAAAACTGAAGGACAGTCACCAGGCCCTGTTCATGCCTTAGTGCCAGCAACACAAACACACAAATACACACATATGTGTGTATATTTTCTAGGTATATATAACGAAAATAAGAATGTATTCACATAACGTAAGAGATTCATAAAATAAAAATACACTTCTGACCTTAGTGTACTTAGTATATAGATTCAGTATATTTGACGAGAAAGAAAATATTTGTACAAAAGTAAAGCTGGGTACTGGTGGCTCACACCTGTAATCTTAGCTACTCAGAAGGCTGAGATCTGAGGATCGCCGTTCAATTTCTATAATAATGGGAGAACTAATATAATGTATAATAAATTTCTCAACAAATGGGTTAAAAATCATCTTTCAGTGATTTTTATTTCAAAACTAAACTTTATAGATTTCTTTTATTGTTATTGCTTTCTTTTTTTCTTTTTGGTGGGTCGTGGGGCTTGAACTCTGGGCCTGGGCGCTATCCCTCAGTTCAGCTCAAGGCTAGCGCTCTACCACTTGAGCCACAGCGCCACTTCCAGTTTTCTGGTGGTTTATCGGAGATAAGAGTCTCATGGACTTTCTTGCCCGGGCTGGCTTTGAACCGAGATCCTCAGATCTCAGCCTCCTGAGTAGCTAGGATGGCAGGCGTGAGCCACTGGTGCCCAGCTGTTATTGCTTTCTTGAAGATCCAATTGTGACAACATTTATATTTCAAAACTTTAACTTGGGTTGACTTTTCAAAATAATGTACTTAACTTTTAAAAGTATTTTTGAACACTTAAATGCTGAACACTTAAATGCTTAATACTTATTATTTTAGTAAATGGATAAAATTTTTATAAAAAGCCAGCCTGGGCAAGAAAGTCCGTGAGACTCTTGTCTCCAGTAGAAAACCAGAAGTGGTGCTGTGGCTCAAGTGGTAGAGCACTAGCCTTGAGCTGAAGAGCTGAGGGACATCGCCCAGGCTGAGTTCAAGCCCCATGACCATCAACAACAACAATAAAGTAAAAAAACAGAAGTGACTGTAGAATATGCAACTATATTCATGAAATTTAATGAGTATTTTTAAATTGTGGCAGTCTTGTGCACAGTTATACTTGTCTATCAATAAAGATGAACTCAGAGTAATTAGGACAGAGAGAAGAGCAGAGGGCATGGCTGAGGGAAGGTCAGTCTTCATACTTCCTTATTTTTAGGGGCTATATGAATGGAGAAAGTCTTTATTTCTCCACTGAAATTGAAGGATCGTTTTGCTCCATATAGAATAGTTGGTTGACAGTTTCTTTCACAGCTTGGAATAAACGTTTCCACGTTTTCCTGGCTTTTGGAGTCTGAGAAGGGTGGTCTGTGGTGATTCTTATGGATTCACCTTTGGTTGCGAGTTAGTGTTTGAGTGGAATATATTTTGTAGCTTTGAATATATTTTTATTTCCTTCTTGGCATCTCATTTGTGATAGGATGTAGAGAAGTGTTCTTGGTTGGTCTGTGTGTCTATATCTTTCCCAAGATTTGGATTTTCTGCTACAATGCTGTTGATTGGTTCTCTGTGCCTTCAGTTGGTTCCCTGGGTTCTTGGTTGGTTTTCTTGATTGTGTCCCTGAGTCCTTTCAGATTGTGATCACTGTTCACGTTTCCATTGTTTTTGTCTGAGTGCCGTATTTCCTCAATATTGTCCACTGCTCTTAATATTTTTTTCTGCTTGATCTTGTATTCCGATGATTATGTTGTATGGTTTTCATGTGACTTATTTAGTTTTTCATTTCTAACATTTCTGGGCTTATTTTCTTACAATATTCATTTCCTTGCTGAATTTCTTATCTGTGTTGCTGACTTTTATTTAGTCGATTCGTGTTTTACCAAGTCCACATCTCTGGGCTATCTTCTCTCCGGAACTTTCGTTTTCTGCATTCTTAAGAATGTTTATTGGCTTTCCAATAAACATCATTGTTGAGTGTCCTGCCAGCAACGCTAACATATCTGAAACAAAGCCGTTCTCCGCTCAAGGCGGTGACTTGCCTATCTCTACATTGCACTATCCACTTTTAAATCAAGCAGATTAGACTCGTTATCTTGGGTTCTTCCAGCTGTCTTGCCTGTGGTTTCACTGTTCATCATTTATAACTGTTTGGAGTTTTGCGATGAAGCAGTGTGATTGCACGCTTTGTGGAACGGTTAGACTGACGCCAGGACGGTGAGCATTCTCTGATTGTAGAGAAGTTGTACAAGAGAATAGGTGTGGGGAATAAAGCACATTAAAGTAGTGTGTGGCTTGGATGTGTTTCCAGACACGCATGCATAGATTCTTGGTCCCAGCACACAGCGCTGTTGGGAAGCGGCTGAACAGTTAGCAGCCGGGCCTGGTGGGAGGAGGGGGTCTCTGAGCGTGCTCCCTGGAAGGGCGCGGTGGAAACCCAGCCCTTCTGCCTCCCTGATGTCCTTCCTTGCCACAGGATTTAACTGACCAAGAACTTAAATGCCTGAGACCATCTGTCTAATGAAACCTTCCCTTCTTTTTATGTAGATTCACTCATGTCGCATCACAATGATAGAAAACTGATAATACAGTAGGAAGTGAGGAGAGGAATGGTTTATGGGCCGGCTGACAGGGCACTGGCATTGTCCTCAGTGTTGACAAAACTGCGCTAGTTGAGCATGTCTCAGGGTAAGCTCTCCTTTCTACGGCTCTGTGAGCATTCCATGGGAATAATGTCTCTACAGACGGCCTTGAATATCTTAACCGGCCTCTTACTACGTGGATGTGATTGGGACGGAGGAAATGTATGCATAAAAGATTACCTATAAGATTTCTATCATTTGTTTCCTCCACATTTTAAGAAGGACGGGATTTGAAGAACAAATTGCCGTGTTGGGGAATGCTGAATCTCCTCACCTCCCTGCTTTTGTAACCACAGGCAACATCTTTTGCTGTGTTCTGGAGCTTTGCCGTCTGATGTCTCAAGGTTAAATTCTGGTCCTTTGGTTTCGGACTCCCTTCCCTCTCACTGAATTCATGACACATGGTAAGGCCCACTTATACAGTATCTTTTCGCAAAAATAAAGAAAATAGATTTTTGCATCTTGTTTTACTGACGTTTGCAAATTGCCAATCTCTGCTCTTTTCTCTCCCTCCCAGTTTTTTGTAGTGGTAATTAAGGACTGTAAATTTCACTTTATCATTTGTGTTAGGAAGAGGAGCATAAATCATAGTAATAGCACCGTTTATTTCAGTAATGCCAGCCTGCCTGCAAATCACTTGTAAATTGATTCCATGGATGTACCTCTATCAAATTAATCAAGAAAAACACCTGCATACATTTCTTGAGCTGATTTCAAAGGCTTCGTCACAGCGAGGAAGAAAGACACTGCTGACCTTGCTGTTTTCATTTATTTGTAAATTCTGAATGGTTCAGGCTTATGTTATTTTGAACTCTGGCTAACATCTAGCTGAAGCATTTTACATTATGCTTTTTTAAACAAACACACAGAGGCTGAAACTTTGTGTTCTGAGCAATATGCCTGCTGAAGTTTCTACCATGCTCCATATAAAGTATAAATAAATTCTGATTAAGGTAAATTGCATACATTGAGGAATTTATGACCAGTCATACTTTTGTGTTGACAACAGATTGTCCAAATGAGTATAGTAGTTTTTGAGACTAGGAAGTGCGTCACTTGGGTTTTTCTCTGATACTTAGAGATTTCAATGTGACATTCAGAATATAGAGGAAAGAAAAGAATCTGTTGTTCCTTACCTTCGTTTGTGTCTGCTGGTGTCTGATTGGGGTCAGAGCACTGCTTAAACGATGGGCTAGGCTCTGTTCAGGCACAGGGCGCTTCTTTAGAAATTTCCAGACGAAGAATACTGACGTTCAGCTTGCTTTTTTTCTCTAATACGGGGATGTGAACTTAAGGGTCTTGCACTCACTTGCCTTGTTGGCTCAGAGTTGATGCTCTACTATTTGAGCCATGCCTCAAGCATGACTTTTGGATGGTTAACTAGAGATAGACTCTCATGAACTTTTCTGCCTTTGTTGGCTTCAAACCATGATTCTGTAGTTCTCCATCCCCTAAGCAGCTGGGGTACAAGTAGAAGGCCTGTAACCCAGCTCAGCTTACATTTTACTAAAGGGAAGAATGACAATTCAAATTTTATAATGGCTTACCCTTAGTTATATCCTGAGTCAAAATTTCTTAGGAAAAAGTATTATTTATGTTAATTTCATATTCGTAATTATAAATCTGAGGCAGAAGTTCAGAGAATGTGTTACATATACAACATATAACTTTATATTTTTATGTAGTCCCCTTATTTCTGTTTCTGTATATAAACTTGTCTTTGAAGAATTATTATCTGAATGTCCATTGACTGTTTCCATGGGTTTTGTTCATTGTAGGTTTCCAAGTTTAGGATAAGGAGTTAGAAATGAGTATAGGAGGCCTAACACTCACAAACAGCCTGCTATCCTTAAGACGGTTTCTTTAAGCTTAGTAGTTTTGTCTACTTTCTGCCTTTGGACAGCCTACTGTAACCTAATAGGTGGCACTGGAGACTTCGCACTTGGAAGCCCGGAGTAGGCAAATCTGTTCACTGTTCTCTTTCTCGTCCTGGATGTGCTCAGAATTGGCAATCATTTGTCTTGAAGAATTTCCTTTGCTAGAAAAAGGAATGGTAGCCGGGCACTGGTGGCTCACGCCTGTAATCCTAGCTACTCAGGAGGCTGAGATCTGAGGATCCCGGTTCAAAGCCAGCTCGGGCAGGAAAGACCGTGAGACTCTTATCTCCAATAAACCACTCAGAAAACCGGAAGTGGCGCTGTAGCTCAAGTGGTAGAGCGCTCGCCTTGAGCTGAAGAGCTGAGGGACAGCGCCCAGGCCCAGAGTTCAAGCCCCACGACCGACAAAAAAAAAAAAAAAAAAAGAAAGAAAAAGGAATGGCAAGAGCAATAGATTGCTTTGAATCTTGCTATTCTCTAAAGGAACTAGCTAAAATATTTCATTTCTGTGTTGCAAAATCAGTCCCAGAGTACATTTTGATGCATTTTGAAATACTGTTGAGTAAGTTTCAGTAGCCATTATATAATTTAGTCCTAAGTATATATGCAATAATTTTTGGACAGAAAAGATGTGGAAAGCCATGGATTAAAATGTCAGGATGTTAAGTTAGAGGGTTTGAAAAGTGACAACTTTATTATTTTGAACTCTTCCAAGGAAACCAATGTTCTGAGCATCTGAAAGGAAAGTAACTGTCAGCGTATAGATAGATGGAGAGGCCTGCTTATGAATAAAGTACAGGTGTGTGAAAAAAGGTTGAAGCGCATGTTTGTTGTCTGGTACTACAGTAATCCATTGTACTGTATTAGTATAGGAAATAAAAAATTAAATTTCCTTCAGTCAAAGGACATTTTTAGCCTATTTGGTCTTTTCTGCCCTTGATACTATTAAATATTTTAGTATTACTTCTTAAGTAAAGGTAGAAGTTGATTCCTGAAATTAAGATAGTAAGAAGCTAACAATAAACCTGTGGCAATCAAGTTCTTGAAGTGATCTTTCTTTCTTGACTCTCACCTCTGTTCTTGTCTAAAATAAGTCATTTCCAAACTGTCAACAAGTATAAGCAATTTCCAGCTGAAGACCTCTTTTTCCTCTAAGGCCCCAAGACGAGGAGCTTAGTGTGAAAAGTGTCACAACTACAATAGTAAGTGTGTTCCACCAAGAATAAATAAACCTGCGAAGCCTGACATTGAAGAATACAGAGAGGAATTCAAGTGACTGAGCCTCAAATAGAGGATCAGCCTTGTGTGGGAGACAACTGTGCCAGCGGGAAATCCCTCGCAGGGCCTCTGCCAGCCGGAGTCGCAGGTTGGAACCACAGAGCAGAGAGCTGCGGTGGAATCCTGCCCGCACAGTGGCCTGCCCCAGGCCTCAGACCAGCACTGCACCTTCGCCTGGCCTTCTCTTCTGCAGTCATTGGGCCCTGAATGAACTTGTTCCGAGAGCCACTGTCCTCAGTGGAGGACACGCACACTGCCATTGACACAAACTTGGAACTGTTACTTTTACAGTGCTATTGACTTTTACCATTTGAATTTCCACTTTGTGAAAGGAGGAGAAAACGAAGGACTGTGGGTAAATTGTGGACATCAATGACATTCAAATCCCGTGCCCAGCATTGAGGTAGCTGAATCAATGTAAGGGGCAAACAGATGATTCGCTAAAATGACTTGACCTCACAGAATTGTGCTGTCTTGACATATCACCAACATGTCGGTCACTGCTTTGTCTCACTGTAGAAAAGATGTGAGCTCCTGCGTGGGAAGCAAATTGCTGCTTTAAGTGGCATACCACTAGGGTTCAAATACGTGTGACTAATAAAATCCAAACTTGTTATGAAAAGGCATTCCCTCCCTCATCCATTCGTGAGCATTTGCCGAGTGCCCCTAAGGAACCTGCTCCGTGAGAGGGGCAGAGAATAGGAAGCTGGATAACAGTGGTGTTAGGGCTCGCGCCACTTTGACTGTGGTGAGAGGTTTTCCTCTTTGGGAGATGTTTAATTTAGTTAATAGTTAATGAATTCCTTAAAAATAAAATTTCTCCAGTTGTTTTGAACATGTGTTTTCTTTAGAGTGTAGATACCTCTGCTTCTCCTTTTTAGTACAAAAATAAAAAATGAAGCAGGTCGGAGAAGAACACAAACCCATGCTACTACCTGGAGTCTGTGGAAGGGGATGCTGACTGGCAGGGGAGCGCGCATTGCCCTTCCAGGAAGTCTCGGACCAGACACCAGTGTTGGAGGTAACGGGGTCATCTGTGACGTTGGTCACGTGCTGATAACGTCACATGTTTAACTGGAGGCCATCCTGAAGATATGGCCATTCTGCCTGGAGTCAGATGGACCCTCAACATTGTTTTAACTTGCTTTTCTTTTGTAACAATTGATGTTGAACATTTCTTGATGTATCTGTTGGACATGTGTACTTCTTCTGGGAAGTATCTTTTTAGCTCCTTTGTCCATTTATTAATTGGGATACTGACTCTTAGTACTTTTAGTTTGTTAAGCTCCTTTTATATTCTTGGTTTTAATCCTCCTCAGACATGGAATTCCACTCAGGAAGTCTTTGCCTGTGCCAGTGAGTTCTAGTGGGAGCATCTTCTCTTTAAAAGAAAGGTTCTAAAGAAAGGTTCTAAAATGGAGATCACTTTTGGTAGCTTTTTGCAGGTAATCTAGAGCGAACTTCAGAACCTCACTGGATAAAATTCTGATTTCTATCTATCTATATATATATATATATATTATTCTACACATGTAAAATAGCATTTTAACTCTATTTTGTATTTCAGTAGGTTGTATTTATGAGAGACAGTTTTTTGCGTGCAAGGCTCTTCAGAGAAGTTGTAAATTGACCTGTAGACAACATTGTTACAGAAGTTCCCTGAGCAGTTTTTAAAATCAAATTATCTTGATCTCTGAGGGAGTAGAGTCAGAAGAGCAGAAAAGGTAATTTGGCTCTTGATCACAACCATTTTCCAAACGGGTAACTTTGGGATGGGACTGTCAGTGATTCTGGCTGCATTCAGCTGAGATTGCATTTCTTCATTACAGATGATGAGATCCGCGTTGGGAACAAGGGATGAAACCTGATAGGGAGAGCATCTGAGTAACAAAGGGGTCCATTCTCCATGTTTGGGGTATATGTGGTCCCTAGGTCACATCCTCTTACACCTTACTCCTACATACAATTACGAATATGAACGTCTTCAGAGAGGTGGAACTTGACATCACCAGAAACTACCAAAAGATTGTAATACTTCGATAAGATAGAAAAATAACTGCACAAATGGGTGAAGGAACCAGCATAGTAAATGTGAATAACTTCTGAAAGGGTGAAAAGAAGCGAGATCATAAACCCAAGCAAGGACAGGCATCGCTGGCAGTCTCCAGAACCTGGCTGAAGAGTGAGCCCCAGCAGAGCTCCAACCGATGAGCAAGCAAAGGCTTGCAGGTGGTTCTTCAAAGGCAGGAAGAACAGAGTGGCCGGCTCAGAGTGCCGTTGTGACCCCTTGAGATCCATTCTCTGACAAACAGAAGCTAACATTTTATTTGTCTTATGCCCAGCCAGAATACTGTAGTTTACAGAACGACTTCTTGGGGATGTTCTTAAGGTACTGCCAGTGTTGGAAACGTTACCATCAACCTTGCCTTCCAAAGGCAATGTATGCCTTCTAACCTTAAACTGTGGTTTGGTTTGCGCATGGCACCAAACCTGCTCATGTCATTATAGTTGTTGTTGTTTCTCAGTGGAGCTCACAGTGGAGAAACCTTACTTGCAGCCAGTGGAATGGAATGTTGGAGAATTTGAGGATGTTTTCCGCTTGATCGTGACAAAGTAAATTCATAGGCAATGCACATGGGAAGAACTTTGAAGCCCTTCATTCAATACCACATAAAGAAATTGAAGATAAAGGCCTGATTTCTGCATATGTGTGGTAATTTTATTACACATTTATTTTTGCCTTTTAATGCTTGTGAGAAAGAATTAAGGGCTCTGACACTTTTAGTACTTTTAATTTCCAAGAAAGACCTTCATTCCATCCTGTTGCTGGAAGTGAGGATAGGTCTACCTATTCACAAATAAGTGAGTCTTTCACCAAATAATTCTAAAAGATTTTCTGTGTATATTACTATAACCAACATAAATTAACAGGAATGAAGATGCCAAGAGACAATTGAAGACTGGGTTTTTCAAAATGTAGAATCACATATGCCAATTAACCTTTCTATGTTTATAGCACTTTCTGAATATTCCAGAACTCCAACCAGAGACTGTATGGTATGCCTTTCACATGTATCTTTTATATGTTATTTTATGAGTACTTGAGGTTTTTGGTTTGATACCTGTTGATTTCAGATAGCATACATTTTGGGGTAAGCTACTTTAAAAATGCATCATTTTTAACACTGAAAAGTTTAAGTTACATGTGTATATGAAATTATCAAAGTATAAGCTAGGCATAGTCATGCATCGGTGTGTGTGTGTGTGCACAGCAAGCTGAATACCTCGCGCGTTTGACTCAGGTTCTTGCGCCTTTCAACTTCAACATCCTGAGGTCTGATCAGCTCCCAGCCTGGCGGAGGTGAAGCTCCCTGCGGTCACCCTTCCGCTCGCCCTGGGGCGTGGCGCAGCAGGGCTGCAGGTCCAAGACTTGAGGACGTCCTACCCCCAGAGGGTTGGAGGAGTGCGCTGGGGTAGCTGAGGAGCATTGGTAGTTGGGGACTCACGGGAACTATCTGGGATGGTCTAAAAAGGTCAGCTGACGGAGTCTGGGGGCAGCTGGCCCAGGTTCAGAGGGAGCTTTTCCACGCCTTCCGCTTCTGCCAACATGCACGATCCCGCAGGAAGAGCAGCCCTGACACAGACCTCCACGCGCTGCCAGCCTGTTGGACGGCTGGATTAAATGTTCTTTATACTGTAGATGACTTCATCCTTGGACGGCTGGATTAAATGTTCTTTATACCATAAATGACCCAATGTAGGAAGAAAAAACCCACCTCCAAACAAAAACAACCCTGTACCTGAATATGGCTCCATGTTTTAATACATGCTGCTTCGTCTTCTAAAATAGTTGTTAGGGTGCCTTTCCCCATAAACTTGCCGTTCAGACTAGAGTCCTGTTTCCTGCCATTGTGCTTCAGGAAATCGGAATGAGCATTCTATGAGGGGCCGGTGATGTATCGTGCAGTGCTGAGACCTGACCTGGGTAAATGGGTGCCCAAACTTTGCCCTTGGACCAGCTGGGTGCATGCGGATACGGCTTGACGTGATGGTGTGAGTTACCCAATTCCTTTCTTGTCAGGCAGAGCACGCAGGCCATCTGTCAGGGTAATTTTAGGCAGTTTTGCTATAAGGAGTGGGGTGACTCCCCCAGGGGTGGCCAGGTTGGGCGCGGGGAGGGTGCAGGGCCTCCTGGTGTGTTAGGCCCGGACAGCCACCCGGACACTCCCCTCCCAGGAAGACCTTTGTCCTAGTGACCCCAGTGCTCTGCCTGGCCGTCTTTCAGTTACAGATGGTCTTGGAATCTGAATCAGGATGACAGGAAGAGGAACAAGAACACAGTCCAGACAACAGCCACACGAAGCTGCTGCTGCACAAAGGTTCCAGTCACCTGGCAGAGAGGGGCACCCATCCCCGCTGTGAGAGGTTTGCTCTTCTCGGCTCAGGTGATTCTAGATGAAATCCTGGGATAGTCCAAACTGTGCACATACTCGCACTCTCTCAGCAATATCATTGTCAGCGTGGGTACTGAAACAAAGCAGTATTGCTCAACAAAACCAATAAACAACGACAACACCAAACATGCACAGGAATGAAGTAATGGGCAGTTTAGTCTCGTGTGGGTTTTGAACGCAGGTGCTTATGAGGCACTCTGTTGCTTGAGACACAGTCCCAGCTCTCTTCTGCCTTAGGTATTTTCAGAGAGGATCTCACATTTTGGCCCAGGGGCAACTGCTCACCAGTATTCTCCTATTTATGCCCCCTGCATGACTGCATTGCAGGTGTGAACTACCACTCCAGTGTGTTTGTTGAGATTGGGTTTCACCAACTTTTAGCCCGGGTTGGCTTCACACAGCAATCCTCCTGATAGCTGGATTATGGATGTGCACCACCGTGCCTGGCCTCACACAGCTTTACTAAATTACAACTAAACACGAGGACACAAGGGTTCTGGTCCTGGGAGAAGGCGTGCAGGATGCATTGTTAATGAGCATGTGCCACGAAAGCTAGTTCTTCTATGAGTCCTAACGCTACCAATACTTCAGATTTAAGTTTCAAAACATACTCTGGTTAAAACACATGGAACAATGAAAGTTACACGTCTGCCCCTGCAGACGAGCAGACCTCCTAAATGGAGTGGAAATGTCATTTTCCTACGTTTTGGTTCATCAGAGTCCAGCTCTCAGAGCTTTAGTGACTGGGCTCCAAACCGCGGTTTCTTCATAGGGCTTCCTTGTCTTGCGCCGTAGATGGGACTTTGGAAACTTTAACCGAAACAGCGTGTAAAGTTTTCTCTGCTAGTGTTATTAACTCAGGGACTCTGGATTAATTTAGCATCCAGGTCTGTTCTTCCAGCCATAAGCCATGCTGTCAGGGAAACTTAATTACACTTTAAGTGGGATGCAAATGAGTTGTGACACTGCGCCATCCCTGGTGAAGGGCTGGCTTCCCGAGAACGTGCAAGGTGCTCTCTGAGAGGGGCTTCATGGAGACATTCCTGGGAGGAGTATTTTAAACACAGGAAGAGACAAGTAGGGTTTAACTCTTAATAGCCTGTTTCTACCTTAATAGTGAAACCTACAAATATTCCTTTACTAAATGATTATGAATTGAACTATTGGAACCTGAATTATTAAGGCTGGCAGGGAAAAAAAAATGTTCTTCCTTCTGTCTGCTGCACTGCACATTTTCAGTTCAGGGCTATTCCTTAAAGTGACTTCATATGGAGGTCTGCTTTACTGTTCCCACGCCTGACTGAAGCCTGAAACTTAACGAAATCAGAAGGCCGAGGGATTTTTTTTTTTACACATTAGAGGAAGAAGTAAACATACATAACTTATTTCATGTTGATAGATTGAAACTTTGTGTGTGATTGATACGTTGGGCATGATCATCTCATAAGGTGAGAGATAGGTACAAAAATATGTTTGATACCATTTTGAAAGAACAAGCTACATGGTGCCAGAATTGTAAAGGGCGAGAGAGTTCAGCTTGGATGTATCTCCTGCTCCCACTGTGGAGATCAGGGAGCACAGGAGAAGTCGGTTGTTCTTCTTGATATAGTCAGTCACTGTGATCAGTCAGGTGCTGACAGCCATTCGTAAGCAAGTGGTAGGAAAAAACTAGTGAATTTTTATTGAGCACTTGTTATGCTCCGGGCAGAGTGCTAAGTACTCACAGACGATCATTCAACATGCCGCACAACTGTATCCTCAGGCGGGGAGGGGCTGCGTTACCCAGTCACACGACGGATTCACCTTCCCACGGTAGCTCTAAAGCCATGTTATGAACCCGATCGTGTGCTGTCCAAGGTGCTTCCTACTGTGCATAACAGGAAAAAGTTCTTAAGCCAACCTAGTATAGTAATGGTGGAGAACAGATCTTCATTCTGGAGTCAGAGGTTCATTGTATATACAGAGACCATTAAATGCCTTTAATTCACAAACTGTCTTTTCCCCTCCAATAAGTACTTCACAGCATTGACTCTGTGTGTGTGTGTGTGTGTGTGTGTGTGTGTGCATGAGCGCACACACACGTGTACACATGCACATGTGCATGTGTGTGCCAGTCCTGGGGCTTGAACTCTGGGCCTGGGTGCTGTCCCTTGAGCTGCTGAACTCAAGGCGCTAGCCCTTTGAGCCACAACACCATTTGTGGCTTTTTGATGGTTAATTAGAGATGAGAGTCTCATGTACTTTCCTGTCTGGGCTGACTTTGAACTGTGATCCTCAGATCTCAGCCCCTAAGCAGCGTGTGTGTCTCAATATGTATATCTATTCTCTAGGTTTTGTAAAACCCACTAGCATTCAGTGGGTATCACGGAGCATCCACCATGATGGTATTATGTACTCCTGATCCACCCTCACGGGGCCACTTCTAAACGCCACAGTCAGATTCCTGCACCCTCCTAGTACTTAAGAGTGTGACTAACTTCCAACACATGGATTTTAGGGTTCACGCACACCACACCCAAACCCTCAAGTGTGAGGAATAGTGGAAAATTTGGCACAGAAACCACAAATTCCTTGAATTCTCAGATTACAACGCATCATAGTTCAGTAAGGCCTCACATGTTAGATCAGCTGAGAACGATCAATTAAATGTTCATACTGATGTATACTGACATAAATTTTAACACATTCATGAATTAAGTGAAATCAACAAATAACTTTAAAGCAAGTTCTTCATGTTTGATCTCTTAAAAATTATTTCAAACAATTTAAGAATGAACTAAACTCACGTTGGATGCGACATTAATACGACAGCCCTCAGGGAATCATATATAGCATATTTGGTTTAATTTTTAATAATCTTGAGAGTCTCTTCTCTGTCGTTAAATTAAATATTAAGCGTGGTATCTATCCATACTCGTGGTGAAATAGCTTCAAAGATCCTTTCCTGGAGAAGAATGGTACTGAGTTTTTACAGAACAAAAGTGGCAGTGTGTCGGTTGGGAAGCAGGGCTGAGAGCAGGCCTTGCGGCAGGCTCCTGTGTCCGGCACCCGGGAGGTGTTCCCTTCTCGGCAGCTGTGTCATGGACTTCAGAGAGCTGTGTAGAAAGACGGGGGGGGGGGGGGGCGTGGAGACTGGAATGGAGGTCAACGGGAACCCAACGGTCCAGGTTGAAGGAAGGCTGAGATGGCCAAGTGTCTCTCCCCGCCTCCCCTGCCTCCCCCGGCCGTCTCAGCCCGAGCTGGATGGAAGGGGCAGGAGTTTTTTTTTTTTTTTTTTTTTTTGTCGGTCATGGGGCTTGAACTCTGGGTCTGGGCGCTGTCCCTCAGCTCTTCAGCTCAAGGCGAGCGCTCTACCACTTGAGCTACAGCGCCACTTCCAGTTTTCTGGTGGTTTATTGGAGATAGGAGTCTCACGGTCTTTCCTGCCCGGGCTGGCTTTGAACCGCAATCCTCAGATCTCAGCCTCCTGAGTAGCTAGGATTACAGGCGTGAGCCACCAGCGCCCGGCAAGGGCAGGAGTTTTGTGCTGAGACCTGCGTGGTGGGGCTGCCGCTCTCCTTGCGACCGTGTGGTGGATCCCACGGTGAGAGGTGGCACTGAGCCCTGATTTCCCGCTGCCAGCATTTCTGGGAGCTGTGAGGGGAAGTTACCAGAGACAGCCCTAGGTGCCAGGCTTCACCGAAATCGGGGCTTTTTAGGGCTGTGAAGAATCTTTTTTTTTTTCCTGAAGGAAGCTAGAGATGGGGTTAACTTTAGACTTCTTGTATCAATTGGCTGTTCGTAGGGAAACAGGATGAACCCACAAATTATAACCTTCACAAAAGATCAATTCCAGATGGGTTACGACCCCAGCATGAGCACTTCTGCCTTCGGAGGAAAATATAGAGAAAATAGACTTCTCACTAGGTCTGGCTTTTTAAACAATGCCCAGAAATTGTCAAAAACAATGAAGATCTCTGAGCAGCACAAGACACTGTAAACACTGTTGGTGCTGGTAGAAGTTGGTGTCATTTTGGAGATCGCTGGAAGCTACAGTAGTAAATTTGACAATGTCTAACCCCAGCACCTAATAATCTCATTCCTGCCTATTTAGGGACACTTCTCGATTCTTACTCAGGAAGAATCAGGACAACTTATGTATATGACAGGAAATACCCACAATTTGTCATATTAAGTCTTTAGAATAATTATATTAACAATAGCCAAATATAATTGTGGCTAATCTCAAAATATAGCCTTGTAGTGTGTGTGTGTGTGTGTGTGTGTGTATAGTATTACATACTGCAACATGCCACTGTTTGAATGAAGAATATGGACAGGCAATCAACACTGTGTGTAGACAGAGATGTGTATAATAATTGCAAAGAATGCACACATGCATGCATATATATCTATATATTTATATCTATCTATATCTATAGATATAGATAGAGAGATAGAATACTATCTCTAGTGTTTCTTCTGTGGCCATACTGAAATTTTGAATAAAGGCAGGCTGTCCATGGTACTTGGTAATGTACTGACTTTTTGTGTTTAGCACTAAATTATGTTTCCTTTCTACTACCAGGTCTGTGCCATGGCCAACGTTTCATCTAAGTTTCTGTCTGCCTTTGGCAGTCTCTCATTCCACTTGTGAGACTGAATTCCCCGTGGTGTCTCCTCTTTCAGATGAAGGTATGTCAGCTGTAGCTTGAACCATAACGGAGCTCCAAAACAGAGCTGTGCAATTCAGGGGATACACAGATGTCAGGGTTTTGATTCATTGTGTCAGAATGCACTCCAGAAAACTGGGTGCCCACAATTCACGCCAAAAACTAGTCCACTTCAGGTCTCCATTAATGGTCCGAGTGCCTATTGGCTGAGGTCCTCTCTTCTCCTTGAATGGTACTGCAGTGGCCAATTGATATGCAAAATACCTTCTTATTTTTGTTACAGATCATTGGTAAGTGTGGCTGAATGTCTTCTCTTAATTTATCCATACCAGTGTTAAATGTTTATTATCTGTTGATTTTGAAGGTATCTTTTCATGAACTTTTGGCATATATAAGTTGCTTTCTAATTTTGCTTTTAATTTTCATGTAATGATATATATGTGTATACACACACACTGTCTTGGCACAAATTTGGAACAAAATTATTGAACTTAAGATCAAGTCTATATTTGCCTTTACTCAAGCACACTTATATGCAGCTTTATTAATTTACTCTTACATTTAGTTCTTTAATTCTCCTGAAATGCATTTGATTATCAGATTTTCTGTCTTATTTGTGAATGTGATTTAAATCTGTATAAATCAACAGATTAATATTAATAACAAAATTGTCAAGATGAGCATACCGAAAGGTCTTTAATTTCATAAAATCAAAGAAGGGTCTAGAATGTTGTGATAATTTGAAAATAAGAACTAGTAATTTTGAAGTTCAGGATTTTAGAGTTAATCTTTCCTAGTCTTTTCACTTTGTTTTTTGACATATGGTAAAACCCTAGGTATTCAAAGATTCAGCCATTTACTCAAATTCACTCAAATAAATAGAATCCAATACTTCTTTTCCTAATGTGAGGTTTGGATAGCAATATTTGAGAGTTCCTTCTTGCTGGGTTATAAATTGTTAAATGGAAAGCGACCTGAAACTATACTGACATTATCGTTGATAGAGCATGCTTCATTTAAATTTTTCCTCATCTCATGCACATAAAGTTCTAAAGTTTAGTATGTACCCAGCATTCAGTGGGCAGTTGATCATTCACTAGATTGTCAGCCTTTCTTCTTTTAGAACTGTAGTTGTGTGCACAGAACACAGGTAATAATGGTTCGTTCACTGTGAAATCTGGCCAATTTGTCAAGACCCACTGGCCCTAGTGTTCTGCTCCACACAGACTCCCTGCCTGCAAAGAAAACGGCATCCGCCTCATTACCCCTGACCTCAGTGGGGGCCTTGCCCTCGGTGGGAGAGCCTAGAGGGGCGTTCTCGGGTGTTATGCGCTTATTTGAGAGCCGTAGCAAGCCTTTCCTTTGATGTGTTTTGACCCCTTACCACAGGAGTTCCAGCCTTTCTTCCTGTGTAGTGGGGTCTCAGGCCTGGAAAATGGCAGAGGAATCATCAGCCTCTGACCAGCCTTGCATCTGTCCTACATCCTTCAGTGTTTGGAAAGTCTATTTTTGAACAATTTTTCCTTTTGACAATAAAATCAGCCTCCTTGCAGTTTCTCCTAAATCAGTATTTCAGAAGACAACCCTTGGGGGAGATGTTAGCAGGAATGAATTTCTTATGCCTTGGCTATCTTGGGCTGGTTAAAAAAAAATCTGCCTTAGAAAGAGCTGTCTGTCTTGTGACATAGCAAACCTCAATTTGTGGTGGAGAGTGGGCAAAGTGAGTATCTAAATGACCACTCAAATGCAGGTACAAAGATGAAAAATCAGAGCAATTGCAGAAAAAACAATGGTTTAAAACAGTTAGGAAGAAAGAAAGCATCCCAATAAATCACTTGTCATTGTAGATAATAGAACACTGCATCATCTTCTATCAGCTAGAGTACGGGTTAAAATATGCTGGCTCGCTCAACTCTGTGCTCTGGCTGGCATCCTCAATAGAGAGTTCCATCACCTTGCTGCTGTGGTGATTCCTGTAATTGTTTATAATTCCTGAAAACTCTCAGAGAATGTCATCTGCTTTCGTAAGTAATAAATTCTCTGCTGAATGTATTGAGAACTAGCAGTAATAGCAAGAGAGAAACAAATTTCTTTTTCTAGCAAGCATAAAATACTGACAGGATGCTTCACACATTATTTAAAGCAAAGGAGTTTCAAAAAGAAAGGTTGTCTTGCTCTCAAAAACGATAGGTTTAAAATGCAAACGTTTAACATTGAAAACCATGAGGTATTCCATCTGGACCCTTATCAGAGGAGCCTCTCTCGATCCCAAATTGAGTCCTCCTGACGCTGTCTCCTTCCTCCCTCTGCTCATCTCTCCTTAGTACTTCACACCTTCCCCCATCCACTTTGTGAAGATTTTTGAAGTCCTTATTTAAAGATACGGACACGCACATCATTGAAGGAACCAGAATATTCTGTGAGGTCCCTAGTCCTGCCCCCGCTCCCCACTGCTCCCTGGCCGACCCCTTTCCTCTCTGGGCAGATTCTTTGGCTGATTCTGTTGACCTGATGTTCTCTTCCAGAAGTCACTGCTCAACTTCCCACTGCAGGCTGAGGTTCTGGCTCTTTTTTTTTTTTTCACTTTATAGTAAATACCCTTTCCAAGGTATTTACTATTAAAGTAGATAGTTAAGTATGCAGTGGTTACAAATAATGTAAGTAATGGGTAAAGCAAACCATGTGGATATTATCTTTCTATATTACTTGTACCACTCACTGACTTTTGGTCTCCTGTGTACCTTCCATCAGTTAATCTGGGGCATCCTCCCTAGCTGTCCACATGGGCCAGATAATCCACAGATGGACACTTGCTTGGGCACTGACTGCAGACTCATTCTGGTCTAGGCTGGTCATCTGTGTGCAGTTCATCACAATACCAATGACCTTTACCCTGCTCCTGATTTTCCGCCTTCAGATCTCCTCTTTTCTTTTTTGTCAGTCATGCACTCAGGCCTGCTAGCTGTCTCTGAGCATTTTGTCTCAAGGCTAGTGCTCTACCACTTCGGGTCGCAGTGCCACTTCCAGTTTCTGAGTTAATTAGAGATCAGAACCTCATGGGAACTTTCCTGCCTGGGCTGGCTTCGAACTACGATCCTCAGATCTCAGACTCCTGAGTAGCTAGGATTACAGGTGAGAGCCACCGGTGCCTGGCCTCTCCTTTGGAGACAGATTTTGCTATATTTATTTGTTCTGGCTATTTTCAATATACTTTCTGATGCTTTTCCAAATGGTATTTAAAATATGCACTTGCCAGGCTGGGAATGTGGCTCAGTGGTAGAGTGCTCGCCTTGCAAGCATGAGGCCCTGGGTTCGATTCCTCAGCACCACATAAACAGAAAAAGCCGGAAATGGCGCTGTGGCTCCAGTGGTAGAGTGCTAGCCTTGAGCTGAAGAGCTGAGGGACAGTGCCCAGACCCAGAGTTCAGGTCCCATGACCGGCAAAAAAAAAAAAAAAAAAAAAAAAATGCACTTGCCAAGTGTGTTGCTGTTATATAAAATGCAACACATTTTTGTATGTTGAACTTGTATCAAATGCCCCTACTCTTCTTTTTCATATTAAATAAAATGGTTTGCAGATTGTTTTGGATAATATTTGTAGATTATTTGCACAAAATGTTATATTTAGAATGGACTTCTTTCATTCTACTATCAATTCCTCTTACGTGTTTTTCCTAGCCCTATTAAAGTGCTAGAACCTCACTAATTCAGGTTAACATAAATGGTGAGTGACCATTCTCTTATTCTTGCTCTACTCAGGACAGGGAGAAAAGATTTGATATTTCATCATTAAGTTTATATTTAATGGTAACTTTCTTTGATGCCCTTTGATCAGATTTGGAAAGTTCTTTTTATGACTAGATTGCTTAGGGATTTTTTTGTATAGATGGTGAATTTTATTTCTTCATTTATTAATATGTTCATTTATTCTTTTACCTCATGACCAGCAGCTGCACTTTTTTAATATACACTATTTCCCCTAGTAGGCTGTGCACGGGGTACGCCTTATCTCACCTTTCCCCAACACTTTGCGTGGTAGTCGGTACTTGAAATGTTAGTTAAATGATAGGATTGGGTTTGCTCTTTTCTGAAAGGAACTATTGTTATTTGGAAATGAAGCCCAGTGTGCATTAGGACTCTGAGTAACGCGCCTTCATGCACTTGCGCGGCTGCCTTTCCCCGTGTGTCAGCGTAAACGCCCTTCACGTCTGTGCTCGTCCATCCTCCTCTAGACTCATGAGCTGATGAAGAGAAGGAACTTAAATCTGTAAAGTTAGCAAATAAATAATCATCTGCAGAAGTAGAGCCTGACATGTAAGAAGATGTGGGGTGAGGGCGTTTCGACAGGAGACCAAGTACTGACAGCAGACGGTGTTAGGAATGAACACTTACTTGAGCTCCTGTTTGCATGGAGCTATTGGAGCAAATGGATACTGTGAATACCTGCACAGCACAGCCGTGGACGCGGTTGGGCGTCCCTGCCTGACGGCCTGCAGAGGTGACTGGCTTAATGCAGGTTTTAAAGTTTGAAATGCACTCTGACTTCACACAACAGTAACCCTGTCGTGGCAGGAACTTCGTCTGTGCTTCAGATGCCCATGTGAAAAAAGATGATACAAATGGAGCTGGATTTCCCCTGTGGTTTGTGGACATCTAGGTTTGGAAGTTGCATTAGCTTTATAAGACCACATGTCTATAGTAATCTTAGAAGGTGCCACCTGACTTTTATCCAGGAAGGATTCTGGGTTCTAGGATAATATATGTGAATCAGCACAGCAGACAAACATTACTTTAGACGCTGGGCAGTTAAGAACTCCGATGTTTAGGGCCTGTCTTTCTCCCAGATGCATAATCAGTGGGCCGTGGCTGAGCAGCAGGGAAGATGGTCAGAGCTGCTTCCCAACCTGCCCTCAAGGTCTGCATTCCCCTCGGAAAGAACTCAGGAGCAGTCCAGTGCCATGGTACCCCTGCGCCCCTCAAGTCCAAGCAGTAAGCTGGAGGAAGAGGTGGACGGACAGCAGTCAACACAACCCAACAGTGTGTGATGCCTGTTTCTGTAAGTGTTTCCCTGGCAGCAGACACACTGGATTTTAGCCAACTCAGTATATTTACCAGAAATTGAAGCAAAACAATATCTCATGACTATTTCACTATTTTACTGTTCCCAAAGCATCAAAAAGGCAGCCAAAGAACAATCTTCCCAGACATTTAGAGAGGTTTCAGTGAGCTGAGATCTGTGGAGAATTTATTGCAATATTGCATTTTAGTGTAATATCAAATTAAATTTGAGAAAGCAAATTAACCATAATACATGATGTCATTTTAAAATATCACCTCTGAAGAGGGAAATTATAGAACAGCAGAATGGCTTCTTTGTTAAATTAGAGGCTTGGTGAAAATTGCTATCCTTATTTGTCCTTTATTCCTAGAGATAACAAATTAAACAGGTTCTAATCAAATTCAATGTGCTCAGGAAAAATCTCTATTGATGGCATGGGAAATATCTACACATTGCCATCATTTACTGGTCTTTTTTTAACATTAGATTATGTTACTCTTCTGGTCTTCCTTCATGGTTTTTTTTTTTTTTTTTTTGAGCTGCAAAAGTAAAACTGAGCAATTTCTCTATTGCTTGGCAGCTGCTGATCTTATTTCTCTACTAGTTTGGCCACAGCATTTTATGCTTTCTTTTAAAGAGGCTATATATTCATAAGAACACTGTAATAAATAATCAAGTTTCAGATTGCCACATAGTTATTTTAAAATTCTGTACTGAGTATATTTGCTGAAAAGAGAGACAAACAATGAGAGGAGGGAAGGAGAGAGAGAAGGAGAAGGAGAAAGAGACTTAATGGGAAGTTTAAATGATAACTGACTTTTTATAATAATGAGCACCAGAAGCCTATCTTGAAATATGGAAATTGGCCGGTGTAGCAAACCTAACTATCATTTATCATACAATGAGGAAGTAGAGTAGGAGGAATAGTAATTTTCCCATTCTAATGCTTCTCTAACTCGAAAGCCATTTTCCATTAAGAAAAGTTTTTAGTTATTCATAATATTCATTCTCCCTGAAATTAACAAACTCTTTAATCCTTAAACTTTTTAATTTTCTCTGTTCTAGCTGATCACTTTTGTGTTTCTGATCCAGCAAAAGGACAGAGTAAACATTTCTTCTCCAGTATTTATCTGTACGCACAGCACAGGAGAAGTAGAGAAGGCTGTCAGATTAAGCATAACCGTGGGGCCTGAGTCATGTCAGTTTCTTGGAGCGATTCACACAATCTCTTCCATTGCTGAAAACAACTCTCACCTACAGCCTTGAACTCTCAGTGAAAATGAAAATAGGTATAATTACCGATACTAACTAAATCTTTCATATTTAAGTATTGTTAAAAAATCCTACTTTGAAATCCTTATGTTTTCATAAGGGTTGTTTATGCTGTAGTGAATATTGTACATCAAGTAGTATTCACAGTGTCTGAGTTTTAGAATAGACTTGGAAAATCAGATGAAGAAACACACTTACAGTAGGTGAAAAGGACACGTAATGCCATTTCAATCCCACGGGTAGGAAGAGAGCAGAATCTCATGACGTGCGCACAGGAAAGGGGCTGTGGTACAGAAACGCAGGTGGGGACTCAGGTGACCAGCACCATGCTTCAGACTTTGTGTAGAAGGTGGACACAGGTGTGGAGCCCTGAGCTTTGGCCAAGTGTTGACAGAAGCAGAGATGGCCTGCTTCAACTGCCACGGGCCTCAGGTGCATTGCTCTCTTACATTTTGCTCTCTTTTGTTTGTCAGGGTTTTCTAGGTTTTAATACTACATACAAAAAGCTCTCATAATCTTCAAAGAGAAAAGAAGAAAACAGTGGTATTTCAGCAAAGAGGGCCCACCAACCGGAGGAGCCTGCGCGGAGCTGCCTTCCAGAATAAACTGGAGAAGAGCTTATAAAAAGAAAGGCAGTGTTTGTACCACTTGCTTTTTGATAATTAAATGGAGACACAGGGTTAGAAATCCAGATGAGCGTCCAGTGTCCAGTGATGATTTCACTAGTGCAGGAGCCAGGACTTGACCAGAGCTGGAAATACACTCCGGAGGTCAGTTATCTGGGCAGAAGTAAATCTATCAGACTTTATTGCCCAACCGATACCTAGCGGGCTTGACCACCACATCCAATGGCAGCCTCTTCCACCCTCCCTCCCCAGCTGGCCCTCACGAGCCCTTTATTCTTTTTCTACTATTTCCTTCCTGCACCAGGCCTGCCCACGATCCTTTAACTTATTTGCTTATTGAACTTTTACTTCAGGCTTGTCTATAAGAGCAACAGGAACAAAGACCTTTATTTTTATCTGTATCTTCTGCTTGCTGAATAAATGAATCAATTATGTTAGCCTTAGTGAGAATGTTTATAGGATTCAAATGTATATTTTATGGGATAGGATTATTCTGTTTATTCTGCATAAGCAGCTGTAAGAATACATTGTTACAGGTAAGCGATGCCTAAAGATATTTTTCAAGGATGAAGATTTGAAGATACTTTAGTAGAAAATATCAAGGTGAAGTTTCAAAAGGGACTTGGGATATCTCATGACTGCCAACAAGTTTAGTTACAGAAAATAACAAATGCTATTTCTACACAAATGCTTTAATTATGAGTTGTATTGCATGACATTTAACTTTGAAGCAGAGCCCATGCATTATGGAGACTGAGGAAATACACCTGAGAATGAAGTTCTGCTTCGCTCTAACTGTAGCGAACGAATCACAGTGATGGTCTGGCTACCTCATTCAGGTTATTTTGAGTATGTGAAATGAACATTTAAGCAAAGTGTTTGAAAAGAAAGAAATACAGTAATTTTTAGTTCTCTTTATTCTGCTCTTAAGAGCACAAAATGGAATAGGAATAGTGAGAGAGCTTATTCTCTAAAAGCCAAAGTGTAAGTGAATTCTGTCAAATTTAATAAAAATAGTTCTTTTGATCAAACCATTCTGAGATGTAATTCAGAAGATGAGTGCTCTGTATAATTAAGCTTGCCAATTAGCGTTATGGTAGCTGTGAAGCAGCACAGTTTTCCCCTGGAATAGAAAAGTGAAATATAAAGTAATACCTTTAGGGCTGTAAATAGGTGAGCGGCAAGCTGTGGTCCTGGCAGAATGGTTTATTCTATTTTGTAGACAGATGAATGAAGCACTGAAGTGTTGAACTATAAATCCGCACTGAAGTCATAAATGCAATTCAGCGGCTCTGATTTTCCAAGGAACCTTATAAATATTTCAGAAGAGTACCTCAGCCTCCCGCCCCCTGCCGGCTTGGGAGGGCCGTCTGCGGCAGGCCAGACAGAGGGCGCTCGCTCACAGGAGATGCAGATGTGCGGCTCCAGCTGGGCGGCCGCAGAGCCAGAGGTCAGGATGGGGAGCTGCTGCCAGTGTGGGGGGAGTGGCAAGGAGGAGGAATGGATCGGCTGGAGGCCTGCAGCTTGCTCTCTTGCTGGGATCACTGCTTGAGCCACCCCACCGCCCCTTTGGGCTTGGTTCCTTTAGGGTGTTGCTTGGTGCCCCGCTGGCCTGGACTGTTGTAGGTTGGTAGGTGCACGCGACTGCATACAGACAGTGTGCTTCCACACAACCTGCCACCTGCCCCGTCTGGCTTTTGGTCAAGATGGAGTCTCACGAAACTAATTTTTTTTTTTTTTTTGTCAGTCGTGGGCCCTGAACTCTGGGCCTGGGCGCTGTCCCTCAGCTCTTCAGCTCAAGGTGAGCGCTCTACCACTTGAGCCACAACACCACTTCTGGCTTTTTCTGCTTATGTGGTGCTGAGGAATCGCACCCAGGCCCTCAGGCATGCGAGGCAAGCGCTCTACCACTGAGCCACCTTCCCAGCCCAATGAAACTAATTTTCTGCAGGGGTGGGGGAAGGTCTGGCCCTGATTTCTACCCCTCAAGCAGCTAGAATTCAGGCTGGATCCATCGAGTGCAGCGTTCAGCTTCTTGTTATCAGGTGTTGCTCTCATAGCACACGTGTGCGCAGGATTGGCTGTGACTGCAGATTCTGGGTCCCGGAGTCTGAAGCAGGCAGTGCTATGATTAGATGAGACCTTAGGAGATGCCAAGAGAATCTGGGTACTTTGCATGTGCCAGGAGGCTGAAGGGCGGTGGCTAGAGGTAGACTAGAACAAGAGCTCTGAAGCTTCTCCCTCCAGGAGTGAACTCTGTCTCCCTCACCCCTTAATCTGGACTGACTGTAGAGCCGCGTATGAGTTTTGGAGCCTAGAGTTCCAGAGGCCTTGCAGCCTCTGTCTTCACGCCGTTGCAATGTGGCCCACAGTCTGCCCTTGAAAGGAAGGCCCAGAAGTGGCGAGGACGTGGGACAGCCCTGGCATCCGGCATCTGACTACCAGAGCTTTCCGCCTGCCAGCCCCGAAGCAAAACGGAGCAGAGTGGATGGACACAGCGGGAAATCTGCCTAGCCAGTCCTAAAGATACCTAAATTATTGCTATTTAAACATAGTCAGCTGACACCAACAGATGAGTCATGTCACCCTTGTTTATTATGTGGTTTCTTTATCCATCTGCTCACCTAACTGTACACACCCACCCTACTTATTTTCAATGTTTACCAGATGCGTATGTCCAAGTCATCGCTTTGTAGAAGAATGAATGCACGTGACAATCTCTGTTGTTAAGAAGTAAGATGGTAGGTGTTAATGGGAGAAGATGGGAGAATTACTGTTTCCAAGTTGTAGTTTTATGTCTTCCAGGGATATTAGAAACAATACCCAGACACAGAAATGCAAGTGCACGTATGCACACACACATGCACACACACACACACACACCCCAAATACAATAATATTAAGACACAAGTAGTCCAATATTTCTTTTTGGTAGGGAATGCTATCAAATGGCTTGAATTCATGTACTCTCAAGAAAAGATGTGTGTTGTGTTTAAGGTAATAAAAATTGGGTACATATTTAATAGCATTACATTCCTGAAAACACTTTTGGCATTGGTGGGACAGGGATGAGGATAAAAAGATATAGATCTCTCTCACACTGTACACACACACACACACACACACACACACACACACACACACACACACACACACACACACACACTCTCAATGCTCCACGGAAAGGTGTTTGCTGTTTGGTCCAGTTCATACCTGGACACGCTGTTCTTCAAACTACTCCCTGTGGCAGACTACAGAGACTCCGAAGGACCTGTGAGGTCTGTACTCACCGGGCTGAAGCCATGCTGTCACAGCGTGCGTTGGGTGTCAGTATGATTGAGTGGCAGCAGATCAATGATGTCTTTTGGGAGTTGGGCACAAGCAAGGATGAAGACTTGGAGGGATACACTCTGCATGAAGCTACCTTTATTCGTAAAGCTACCTTTAAGCACAGTGTGTAAGGCAAACAGGCCGTTACCTCTTGGGTTAGGTTATTGGCGATTCTCTTCTGACATTTATCTTTGGAAAAGATTGGTCTGGGAAAGGAAATTGGAATTTTAAAAAGTGACATGGTTTGGGGGTAGAATAGATTCTTGTTAGGGCCAGGCTAAGATGTTTCTTGTAGACAACAATAATTGGGTCTTGTCTCTTGATCCGGCTTGCCATTCTGTCTTTTGACTGGAAAATGCAGTCCACTGGCATTGTTAAAATCGAAGGATGTGTAGTAATTCCTGTTACTTTTTTTTTCAGTGTTGGATTATTTCCTAATCTCCCTATGTCTGTCTGCTCATCTAGTGGCATTCTTCACCCAGTATTTTTGTATATTTGTTCGTATTTCTCTTTGGTGTGCAAGATTCTTCTGAGTGTCTGCAGCCAGGCTGATTTACTGGTCTTAATCATGAAATGCTTTCATTTTTCCTTATTAATGATAGCTTCACTGGGTAGAGTGTTTTGGGTTGACAGTTGTTAACTTTCAGTTTTTGAAATACCCTATTTCAATTCCCCCTTGCTTTTAAGGTTTCTGTTGAGAAATCTGCTGTTATTTGATGTGTTTTCCATTGTAAGTGACAAGTATTTTTCTCTCTTGAAGCTTTCAGTATTCTTTCCTATTTCATATTCACACCATAACATTACTCATTTTCATTGCATAATTTAAAATGCATTTAGTTCATCTCCAACGGTCCCTAAAGTCTCAATAATTTCATCATTAAAATCTGAGAGAAAGTCACCTCTGAGACGCAAGGCAGCCTGTCAGCTGTGGCCTTGTGTAAAAAATTAAGAGGAAATTATATCCTCCTAACATACAATGGCACCGTAAACATTCTCTTTCCAAATGTAGGAATGACAGCATAGAATGGAAAGATGCGAACCAAACAAGGCCAAGAGCAACTGGGTGAACATTCCATCCTGTAGACCCGGCCACATGGAGTGGAGGTACGGATTGGCTCCAATGGGCTGGAGCAGCGTGATCCTATGGTCTTGTGGAATGCAGACCACGTGACCTCATAGCAGGAGGAGGAGGAGGAGGAGAAGGAGGAGGAGGAGGAGGAGGAGGAGGAGGAGGAGGAGGAGGAGGGGGGGGGGGAGGAGGAGGAAATGGATTTCTGAACACTTTAAAAACTACACCCTAAAAATGAGGACTGTTTGCTCCTTCTGTCTCTTTTCTGCACAGATTTCTAGCAGTGACCCACTCTGGTGGCTGTCGTAGAAAGAGGTGGTGGTTGGCTGGAGACGCTGTTTTGGTGTCACTTCTGGAATGCTACTGCTGTCTGAGCCACAGGTGGCCCCGAACATGCGGTGTGGCACTCTGGTCCCAATAAAGCATTTCATTTTTCTCACACTGGGCCAGCAAATTTATCTTTTTTTTTTTTTTTTGTCAGTCATGGGGCCTGAACTCTGGGCTTGGGCGCTGTCCCTCAGCTCTTCAGCTCAAGGCTAGCGCTCTACCACTTGAGCCACAGTGCCACTTCTGGCTTTTTCTACTTATGTGGTGCTGAGGAATCGAACCCAGGGCCTCATGCATGTGAGGCAAACACTCCACCAATGAGCCACCTTCCCAGCCCAGCAAATTTATCTTGAGAAATGACACTTTTGTTCTTTGTTGACGTGTATAATCTCTGAAACACTGTTGATCAACTAAGTATGTACAGTAATATAGTATATGCTTATGCTTGTGGTGACATTCTTGAAGTTTTAGAAATTTGAAGAAAAGTGTCATTCAGTAAAACTATCACTGGTACAGGACTTTTATATTTGTAAGCACTTTACATCTACATTATCTTATTTGCTATTCCTGGCAAGTATATGAAATTTAAAAAGTAGGCAAACTTGATAAAAAGGAAGTAATAGCCAGAAAGAAATTTAGTTAATGAAAACTTATTTTACAGGTTCAATTTAATTTTTACATCATTAATTTTTGAGAAAGTTCTGGGATGTATGCAGAAGAATTCTGGAAATTTGTAAAAGTATGCTGCGATTCCTGAAAACCTTCACATGCATTCATTGGTCATGTATGCTCTGGAGTAGATCAGTGTATGTTTTTTAGACATAAATCTCACAGGATAGCTGTGCACATATGTTCGTAAGCAGGCTCAGCTGAGAAGCTGATATATTCGCAGGTGTGATTTTGGCATACCTCAGCATTAAGATGTCAGTATTCTTTCTGAAGCAAATGGAACAGCTGGCGTATTAGCATTTGAGTCCTGCCTTCTGTGTGCTTTGTGTTTAATGGGTAAAGGCTAATTAGCAGAGCAAGACCAGGAATGACCCTTCGGCATGGCTCCATTCATGAGGTTGGGCATTGTCAGCGCTGTGGGTGGAGGGCAGCCAGGAGACTGGTTGGGTTTTACCTAGTGTGAGGGGACACACCTTTGTCCGTGCCTGGGGTCCACACAGAAGTCGGCAGACAGAATACGTGCCACACAGCGCAATCACCATCCGTCTTCCTGATGTGGATGGTATAGGCGGCCACAGAAAGTCAGAGTTTCAGTGTTTATGTTTGCAAACCAAGCTTGTAAAATGTCAGATTTATGAGTTATTTATCCTTATTCTTCAAAATTACATATATAAGTTTTCTGAAAAAGTCCAGCTGGTCTAGCTTGCATATTGCTATTATACGTTTGTTGTGCTACCCTGGCATCTCAAACAATTCTATTGTTTGTTTTTTTATGTTTGTTTTTCATGAGTTAAGGCCTCTACTCTATGGAGAGTTCTTCTTTTTTTTGTTTTTGTTTTTGGTCCGGTCGTGGGGCCTGAACTCTGGGCCTGGGCGCTGTCCCTCAGCTCTTCAGCTCAAGGCTAGCGCTCTACCACTTGAGCCACAGCGCCACTTCCAGCTTTTTCTGCTTATGTGGTGCTGAGGAATCGAACCCAGGGCCTCATGCATGCAAGGCAGGTGCTCTACCACTGAGCCACCTTCCCAGTCCCGTCTATGGAGAGTTCTTTAATTGACTTGTTTTCTCTGCTGTTTATGGTCCCACCTCGTATTTCTATCTTTACTTAAATTTCACCGAATATTAGATGTTTTACAACGTTTTTAAGTCAATGTTGGGAGAAGTGCTAGTGCCCCCTTTATGGCCCTCGGTGACAGAAGGTGATTTTCACACTAGCAGTGGTTTACTCTCACAGAGAAGTCTGATTCTCTTCAAGATGTAGCACTTGGCTTTCATATGATGACAGTCATTATGGGATCAGAAAACATGGCTTGTGGAGACTCACAAACCACCATCCATTGCCTGTTACAACATGCAGTTCAATAAGCATGTGGCACCTATCATTGTGCCACACATTTTGCTGGGTTGTAGACAAAATCTTGGCCCTGGTGTGAGTGCACAGGAAGGTGATACAAAATCTGTCTGTGAGCATAGACTTTGAAGTTTGCTGAACATATATTTTAAAGTATATTGTGTTTCATGTTTTTATGTTTTAATATGTATTTAGGATATACCTTTGGCAGTGTAACCAAGTATTGTTTCATCAATGTTCACTGACAGCTGAAATGCCTAGTCATGGGCCTGCGGATTCACCAAGTGTAGGTATGCGCTGTGCATGTAGCTACCAGTCACAGTTAATATATGCATAACGCCATGCCTGCACCCCCAGGTATTGTGTTCTATATTTTGGACCAAAAACAACCTCTCCAGGGCGAGTAGGCATTCTTTGACTCTCTGTGTTTTGGCATGGGGGCGGTCGGCCTCTTAACGCATCCTGTTGAACTCCAGGGCACTTGCTGCTGCCTGATCATGGCTCAGAGTCCCTTGAGCCTTCCCTGAAGGCTATCAAAGCTGCTTTCCTTCACTTAACATGAGAGCCAAGGGGCCATTTCTAAGTTGAGTAAAGTTAAAAGTCTCAGATCTCCCTCAGATTTAGAATGTTTACTTCAGAAAACACAACTGCTGCTTGTTTTTAGTATCCTGTTTTATGGTCACTAGCAAATGGAATTTCAGTACGTACTGTCTCTTGTGGAGAACTTATTCCCTCAAAAAGGATTTGAGTTTATAGCAATCCAATAGATTCACTGACGATCAATTCACCATAAATTCTTTGGGTTGTGATAGCAATAAGACATTCATGACAGGCTATTTTTCTACTATCTTTAATAGCATGGAAATTAGAAGTGTTATTTTCATGGGCTTTTTTCTGAATTTAGCATTTTGCCAACAAAACTCTCAGTTTAGTGTGACATGTATTTTTAGATCAATAACCAGTAGATATTCAATCTGGTATCTAGTTTCACATATTTTTTTGTTTCTGAGTTATTTTTGGTCTAATGCAGGCTTTTCTGTTGCAAGCACCTTTGGAAAACCCTGACGTGTTGCAGGTTGGAACAGCCCTGCTGCGGACGGGCCTTTTCTGTTACCACAGTTTCCTGGAGATGGCAGCAGAGTAACAGAAGCTAGCGCTGCGGCCACAGAGCCACCCAGGGGTGAGCGGAGGCCGAGGCTGGCTGGCAGAGCACAGGCAGACAGAAGGCTGACCTACGCCTTCATCGGAGGTTTAATTATGCCGGGTAGCCTCCACACGTCCTCTGCACACTGGCTTTTATTCCTCACCTTTGGCCAACAGCTTTTCTCTTTCCTGCGTATTCATTACTCTTCTTTCTCTTCTGGTTCAAGTATTGAGAGATCTCCCAAACAAACATCTTTTGAAGCCTTTGTTTCGTGGGCTGAGCCGCGCGTTTGTTTTCCTCAGTTCATTTTCATATAGTTATTTCCACTCTTGTAGCACGCTGCATTTCAATCCCTCTGGGTTGTCAGATTTTCAGCATCCGTAATGGGATGATTAACTAGCCGGGTGCGACGCCGACTAATGACAGATTGCAAAGGACATCGTCTCAGACATTGCAAAAGCCCTCTCCATTCCCCAGTATACGTCCAATAATGCCCCAGAAGACATGAGCAATGAGTGTTGCGCCCAGAATAACAGGGTCCCTATTACCTGGGAATTTGGGCAGAAATGTTATTAAAATGAAAAAGAGAGAACTCCTTTCTACTGAATTGCAACTGTTGGTTTCAATGCTGCGCTTGTTTGTCAAATGCTGTTGCCTAGAGTCAGTGGAAGCTTATGTGAGGCCAAAACGCTTCCCGAGTTGATCTAGAGGCGCTCGGCAAAAACGTGTGGCTGTCTTTTGAGAGTATGTTCGAAGTGACATTTGCTTTCGAGATGAAAGGACAAGGAGCCTTCTTGATGAGGGACAAAGATCTCTAATGCAGGTCTGAACATAAAAGCTAAAACGACAACGGCATTTACAGACAAACACGTACATAGAAATGAATTCTCCAGGTCACTCTTTTGGGTGAGATGGTGAGGTTACGACGGTACGTTCTGTTGCAGATGAGAACTTGCTCTTCACCGGGGAGGCCCGTCCTCCCTGTGAGTTGATTGACAGGCCATGCCCGTCCTCCCTGTGAGTTGATTGACAGGCCACGCCCCGTCCTCCCTGTGAATTGACAGGCCACACCCCGCCCTCCCTGTGAATTGATTGACAGGCCATACCCCGCCCTCCCTGTGTTGATTGGCAGGCTCCGCCCCGCCCTCGCCATAGATTGGCAGGCCATGCCCCGCCCTCCCTGTGTATTGATTGGCAGACCCCTCCCCCCTCGCCGTGGATTGGGAGGCCATGCCCCGCCCTCCCTGTGTGTTGATTGGCAGGCTCCGCCCCGCCCTCGCCATGGATTGGCAGGCCCCACCCCACCCTCGCCGTGGATTGGCAGGCCATGCCCCGCCCTCCCTGTGTATTGATTGGCAGGCCCGCCCGCCCTCGCCGTGGATTGGCAGGCCCCGCCCCGCCCCGCCCCGCCCTCCCTGTGTTGATTGGCAGGCCCGCCCGCCCTCGCCGTGGATTGGCAGGCCCCGCCCCGCCCCGCCCTCCCTGTGTGTTGATTGGCAGGCCCGCCCGCCCTCGCCGTGGATTGGCAGGCCGCGGGACGTTCCGAGCGCTGGTGGCAGCCAGCCATTGCCGGGAGGCCCCTCGTCCTGCCGCTCCACGCGCGTCCGCCCGCCGCTGCGGCGCCTTCGCATCCCGGACAGTCGGCCGCGCCGCCTCGGCTCTGTCACCTCTGCCGTCCTCACGGCCTCCTCCGCTGATCCGCACGCTGTCCACGGCACCTGCGCGTCCCGACCGCCGGGCGGCGTGCGCGGACCTCCGGGCGTGCTCAGACCTCCGGGCGTGCTCAGACCTCCGGGCGTGCGCGGACCTCCGGGCGTGCTCAGACCTCCGGGCGTGCGCGGACCTCCGGGCGTGCTCAGACCTCCGGGCGTGCTCAGACCTCCGGGCGTGCTCGGACCTCCGGGCGTGCTCGGACCTCCGGGCGTGCTCAGACCTCCGGGCGTGCTCGGACCTCCGGGCGTGCTCAGACCTCCGGGCGTGCTCGGACCTCCGGGCGTGCTCGGACCTCCGGGCGTGCGCGGACCTCCGGGCGTGCGCGGACCTCCGGGCGTGCGCGGACCTCCGGGCGTGCGCGGACCTCCGGGCGTGCGCGGACCTCCGGGCGTGCGCGGACCTCCGGGCGGCGTCCCGACCTCCGCACCGCGCCTCCGCACCGCACTGCGCCTCCGTCCTCCGCACCGCGCCTCCGCACAGACCTCCGCACCGCGCCTCTGCACCGCACCGACCTCCGCACAGACCTCCGCACCGCACCGACCTCCGCACCGCACCGACCTCCGCACCGACCTCCGCACCGCACCGACCTCCGCACCGACCTCCGCACCGCACCGACCTCCGCACCGACCTCCGCACAGACCTCCGCACCGCACCGACCTCCGCACCGCGCCTCCGCACAGACCTCCGCACCGCACCGCACCGACCTCCGCACCGCACCGCACCGCGCCTCCGCACCGCACCGCGCCTCCGCACCGCACCGCACCGACCTCCGCACCGCACCGCACCGCACCGCACCGACCTCCGCACAGACCTCCGCACCGCACCGACCTCCGCACAGACCTCCGCACCGCACCGACCTCCGCACAGACCTCCGCACCGCACCGACCTCCGCACCGCACCGCACCGACCTCCGCACAGACCTCCGCACCGCACCGACCTCCGTCCGCGCAGCGCCCCCGCCTGCGGAGCTCGTCGATTCCTTCCTGTTTCCCTCAGTGAAATGGCTGACGTCACCACGTTCTGCGGGGCCCGTCCTCTGACGTCACCACGCTCCGCGGGGCCCCGTCCTCTGACGTCACCACGCTCTGCGGGGGGGGGGCCCGTCCTCTGACGTCACCACGCCCCGCGGGCCCCGTCCTCTGACGTCGCCACGCCCCGCGGGCCCCGGCCTCTGACGTCACCACACTCCGCGGGCCCCGGCCTCTGACGTCACCACGCCCCGCGGGCCCCGGCCTCTGACGTCACCACGCCCCGCGGGCCCCGGCCTCTGACGTCACCACGCTCCGCGGGCCCCGGCCTCTGACGTCACCACGCCCCGCGGGCCCCGGCCTCTGGCTGGCGTTTTATCCCCACCCCTCCTGCCCCTCTCGTTTGACCCCCACCACCCGTCTTCCCGCGCACGCTTTCTGCCCCGGGGCCTTTGGTCTTCCGCACGCTTTCTGCCCCGGGGCCTTTGGTCTTCCCGCGCACGCTTTCTGCCCCGGGGCCTTTGGTCTTCCTGGGCACGCTTTCTGCCCCGGGGCCTTTGGTCTTCCTGCGCACGCTTTCTGCCCCGGGGCCTTTGGTCTTCCCGCGCACGCTTTCTGCCCCGGGGCCTTTGGTCTTCCGCACGCTTTCTGCCCCGGGGCCTTTGGTCTTCCCGCGCACGCTTTCTGCCCCGGGGCCTTTGGTCTTCCCGCGCACGCTTTCTGCCCCGGGGCCTTTGGTCTTCCGCACGCTTTCTGCCCCGGGGCCTTTGGTCTTCCGCACGCTTTCTGCCCCGGGGCCTTTGGTCTTCCCGCGCACGCTTTCTGCCCCGGGGCCTTTGGTCTTCCGCACGCTTTCTGCCCCGGGGCCTTTGGTCTTCCGCACGCTTTCTGCCCCGGGGCCTTTGGTCTTCCGCACGCTTTCTGCCCCGGGGCCTTTGGACGTGCTCTCCTCTCCGCCTGGAATGTGCTCCTTGGAGTTATTTGCACAGTCAATTGCGTAACTAAAAATCACCTTCGTGGGTAAGGAGGTCTCTAGCTGTCCAGTCCAAAATTTATTATCTTCACGACTTTATCACTCATATCCCTTTTCTCGCCTGATTTTTTCCCCTCAGAAGACGCATTATAATCTAACGTGTATTTTAGTCACCCGCTGTGTGTAATGTCTGTATCTCACTGGAACGCTAGACTTCCCCACAGGCCCGGGCCATTACCTTCACAACCACTCTTTGTCTTAGTCAGGGCTGGGACATCGCAGGCATTCCGTGAAAGCGGTCTCGCTGGCTGCGTTTGGGGAATGGGAAGCACCAAACCTACACTCACCGTTGCAGTGTTTTGAAGTTTTTAAATCTGTGTTTACAGGCAGGCGGATCAATTAGATTTGTAAGACGATTCTAAGTAGAGATGGCGTCTCACTGGGTCATGTCAGATCAACCTAGACACAGCATGCTGTCCAAGCATGGGTGGTTTACCTTCTCTTCATTTAATTCAGATTCATCTGAACGGATGACTCCTTCGATAAGTCAGTATTTGTTCATTTCTCTGTCATGGAGACATGGTTAGTTTCTGTATGATCATTGGGTGGAAGGGAACAGTGACTGAGGGGCTGGTATGTTGGCATGGATCTTTTAGGCAAATTCTGACCTCTGTGCTCAGCTCTTTCCTAGTCACCACTGCATCTGTAGGCAGGCCTTTCAGGGTACAGAAGGATCCCTCACCGTGCAAAACTACACAGCAGCGTTGGCCCCACGGAGCCCATGTGTCCACGTCAATTATTATCAATGAGGAGGAAAGTTCAGGATTACATGGGCTCAAACCTTTCCCAAAGAGGGGGTTCTTGAAAACAGGGAAGAGCTCCCCAGAAGAGGTGTAGACAAGATTTCAGGAGGTGAGGGGTGAGAGTAGACACTGGAGTCTCAGACGACTTGTTTTTCCTACCCTCAGAACAGAAGCAGGAAATGCTGGAGACGTGATCTGCCACGGGCGGCATGTCTTGTCCTCTGTGTGCCTGGATCACAGGTGGACACGTGGATCACAGGTGGACACGTGGATCACAGGTGGACACGTGGGTCACAGGTGGACACGTGGATCACAGGTGTGTGCCTGGATTACAGGTGTGTGCCTGGATCACAGGTGGACATGTGGATTACAGGTGTGCGCCTGGATTACAGGTGGACACGTGGATCACAGGTGTGTGCCTGGATCACAGGTGTGTGCCTGGATTACAGGTGGACATGTGGATTACAGGTGGACACATGGGTGTGCCTGGATTACAGGTGGACACATGGATTACAGGTGGACACGTGGATCACAGGTGTGTGCCTGGATCACAGGTGTGTGCCTGGATTACAGGTGGACATGTGGATCACAGGTGTGTGCCTGGATCACAGGTGTGTGCCTGGATCACAGGTGTGTGCTTGGATTACAGGTGGACACATGGATTTCAGGTGTGTGCCTGGATTCAGGCATGCACTTGGACTGCAGGTGGACACATGGATCACAGGTGTGTGCCTGGATTCAGGCATGCACTTGGACTGCAGGTGGACACATGGATCACAGGTGTGTGCCTGGATTCAGGCATGCACTTGGACTACAGGTGGACACATGGATTTCAGGTGTGTGCCTGGATTCAGGCATGCACTTGGACTGCAGGTGGACACATGGATTTCAGGTGTGTGCCTGGATTCAGGCATGCACTTGGACTGCAGGTGGACACATGGATCACAGGTGTGTATCTGGGTTGTATAGGTATATGCTTTGTTTACAGGGATGCTCCTGGATCACAGGTGGACACATGGATCACAGGTGTATATCTGGGTTATATAGGTATATGCTTTGTTTACAGGGATGCTCCTGGATTACAGGTGTGCCATAGATTATAGGCATGCATTTGGTTTGCCGTTGTGAACTCCCTGATCTTCATCCGCGTTTGCCCTAGTTATTTTGTATGTAGAACCTTGCTCTTTTCTAGATTTACCTGTGCTGCTATGCGCTTGCTTATGCTTCCTGTGGTAGCTGGGATGGTTGTATTCCACTCTTAGCTGGAATGGGGTCTCTGAACTTTGCTGGGCTGCCTGAAACCAGCGTATTCCTGATCTCCACCTCCTCAGCAGTAAGACTACAGGTGTGAGCCACGCAGGCTGGCTTCAACCGACTTCTTAAAAAGGTAAGCTAAAGTAATTGGAGACCAAGTCTCTTTCCTTTAAATATAGATAGACAGACAGACTGACATTTTGGGGTCATAATAATGGTTTCTCAGACATATCCACATTTATTCCAGGAACCCGGGACGCCAGGTCCTGGGCAGAGGGGAGTCTGCAGCTGTGGTAAAGCTGGGACTTGGGAAGGGGTCAGCTGGGTTCCTGGGGTGAGCCCCGTCTTCAGATGACATTACCATCTTTGTTCAGTATTTACCTGTTTAACTTCGCTCTCACCTGCTGAGGGAACGAATAAATAGTATATCCGGTCAATTAAGTTCCCAAAGTATTTAAAATGAATGCAGAAGAGAAGGCTTTCAGAAATGCTGCAGTTTTCATTAAGTTTGAAACCCCAGTCTTTTAAGCCTCATTCTTGTGGTGAAGAGTGGAACAAAACCAGGAAAAATGGTTCCATTCGAATCCTCAGTGATGGACAGACTAGAATAAGAATGGTCACACAGCGAGAAACCTCCTCATTCTGGGTGAGGCCTGGGCGGGGCCACGGGGCCTGGGCCTCTTCTGGGGTGGTGCCCTCCCGCGGGTGCATTCCCCACCCAAGCCATCTGCAGCTGCTGCGGGGTGTTCCTGACCTGCATTGAAATTGCCCGTTGTCTTCCAGAAACCTCTGGTTCCTGTAAACATGGGGTGACCTCGCTGACCCCCGTTCATTCGAGGGACAGACACCGCACATCGTCGCCGGCAGCCAGCCAAACGATGGTCACATTCTGCTCAGTGCAAAAATACACATTTTCATTAAACCAAGGTAATTAGAAAAGGTAGCAGAGAGGACTATGAGTACTTCCATTAGTAATTAGAGCAATTAGACCCTTAATTACCATGCCACCTCCCGAGTCATGCTGACTGCATGTGCTAGCATGTTGCAGTGGAGACACAGTGTTCCATAGTGTAAAGGTATCTGGTTTTCATGTGGTACCTTGTCACAATCAAGGCAGAAGCATTGTCATGATCATCATGGAGCTTTTCAAAGCAGGAATTCCTGTGTGCGGAAGAAACACACAGAAATGAAAACCAGGAGACTCGAAACCCTAGTTTCATACGGTTTCTCCTTGTAATGAAAAGCCACTCCTCGTGTTTCCCAATAGGATAAAAGAAAAGGTACCCGCCATTGGGCATTTCCTTGTTCCTACGAGCGCATGTTGTCAGCTGCCATACTGACTGTCCAGTGCCGCTTTGCTCTCATCTGCTGGCTGCGCTTAGAGCTCGGCCTCAGCCTGCGGTGGAGTTACCAGGAAACCCACCCAAGGTGGTCAGATCCAAAGACTCCTCGTGGCTGAGCCAAGAAGACCAGCAGTGTGCGTGCCGCTGCGTCAGGCCACAGTGATCTGAAGGGCCTCCATCGCCAGTGGCTTTGCGGAGCTGATGGGCAACCACTTTCATGAACAGCCCCACCCCTGGGGCGGGCGCAGCAGAGCCCTCAGAGAGGACGGTGGCTGCCCCTGCAGCCGTGGGGCCTCCCTCAGGCGGTAATGCCCCAGCGCCGACCCGGGCCACGCCAGCAATGGCCGCGTCAAACACACCCTCCCCCAGCTCTTTATCTGTGGTGTGTCTCCGTGCCCGCCTCAGAGCTGTGTGGAACTGTGCCCGGCAGCTTCCCGCTGGCCGCCTGAGACGCACAGGTCTGTTTTTTCTTGCCTACACCACTGTCATCTCTATGTTTGATATTCAGGGGGACTGGCCAGACCTGATTTGTGTAATCGTAGAAGAGAGGAGGAGGAGCAGGCAGGGCTTCCGTACCCAAGGCATATTTGTATCGTACTGGCTGTGCATGTGTGTGCGTGTGTGCAGGTGTGTGCCAGTCCTGGGGCCTGGGCGCTGCCCCTGAGCTGCTGCTTGCTCAAGGCTGGAGCTCTGCCACTTGAGCCACAGCTCCACGCCCAGTGTTTGTCTGTCTTTTCTTTCTCTCTTTCTCTTTCTTTCTTTCTCTCTCTCTCTCTCTCTCTCTCTCTCTCTCTCTCTCTCTCTCTCTCTAATTTATTAGAGATAGGGTCTCACAGAGTTTCCTGCCTGGGCTGGCTTTGAACCTTGATCCTCAGATCTCAGCCTCAGTATCGGCTTCTTATTCAGAATGTGGCCTTCAGTTGGGGTTATTTTATAGTGTCAGAAGGCGTCTGCCTGTGGTGTTTTTCTGCCCCTCTGCCTGTTCTTGCTCCACTAGCTGGTCTGATGCTGAAGCAGCAGCAGCTCCACGCTCATGCCATGCCATGAGGAAAATGGGCTTTTCTGCTCCCATGACTCTTGTTTCATCTTGTGTAGTGATAGGGACAGAAGGAACACACAGAGCCATGTGAATTCACAAATGTCAAAGTCTTTGGCGCTGAAGTCCGCACCAATGTCTGGCAGAGTCTAACCAGGACATCCATCGCTGTGTTCAGTGGTGGCCAGCGTCTCCTGGGAACGCCTCCGGCCTGGGCCTGGCGTGCTCAGCCCTCCCTCAGACGCTGTTGCCGCTGCGCCCCACGACTCCCTGCCCCTTACTTTACTCACTGGGGCCTTCTTAGCAGGACTGACTTCCAGCTGTGGTTCTGGATGTTAGCATCTTGTTTCTGAGGTTGCAGGGATGTGAACATCCTGTAACTGCCTTTCTTTAGGCTCCCATGATGCCTTGCTGATCTCTGCCACTTACTGCCATGTAGCTTGCCCAGCCACTAAAACTCTCCCTGCTCCACTCTCCTCATGTATACAGATGAGGTAACAGCACCCAGGAACATACGTTTCAGGAAGTGCTCAGATGTCTGATACAAAGTGCTCAATAACGTCTACAATTAAGATCACAGGACTGAGGATTACCCTGGGTTCCCTAACCCCGTGTGTGTATTCTATTTCTCCCATAACCTTTCATCTCTCAGATAGGTTGAAGCACAGGTACTTCATCTTACACTACTTTTGTGCACTGGATGAGGAGGGAGTCGAGATTGTTTCCCATATACGCACAGGTATTCAGACCTGTTTCCTTTCTCCATGGATACCATCTTCTCCGGGTTTTTGTTTGGAATGTACGGGCAGAGTATAGACAGGGTTGTTCACACAAGCTCTCCACTTGCACACGTGTCTGTCCGTACGTCCGCACTGCATCATCTTGACTTTTGCACGATTGTAAGTGGTATTGGGTTTGGATGCTTTTCCCATGGAGAGTTGGGAGTGTATAAAGATGACTCCTTGTATGTTGACTTCACTCTGGCATTTTGCTCAATTTCCTATTTCTAGTAGCTTTGCTGTAGGTTCTTTATGATCTTTTACATCCATAGTCATTAACTCTGAAAATAAAGGCAATTTTGTTTCTTCCTTTATAATCTTGATGCTTTCCAACATTCACCTTCAATTGGTGGTTTTATTGAAAAGTTGATTCAAGTTACCTGGGCAAAGGAAATGATGACCATCTGATGATTTCCCTCGCTTATCAACACAAAAAGAAGAGGCATACTTGATTTCGGTTACTATAGAAATCTCTTTGGGAGTTGGTCGTGGTGTTGCATGTCAGGAATCCCAGCTACTTGGAAAGTGCAGAGACAAATTAGTGAGATCCCATCTCAAAGCATGAGCCAGGGCGGCGGTGGGCTTCTGTAACCCCGTGTAGGCGCATTCAGGTTGGCCACCGTGTATAGAAAACCTGAAAAATAATTAAAGCAGAAGGAGGGGCATGGTGGAAGTGTTGGGCATTTGCCTGGCAAGCATGAAGAGCTGAGTTCAAACCCCAGTACTGGAAAAAAGGAAAGAAAACAACTCACCTTAAGAGTCTGAGAGTATAAAGGCGAGTTCTGCTGATGCAGCTGTGTCACCGCACTGCCGACCTCGTGGTGGCCGCCTCCTGCCGGTCTGAGGTTCAGCACCAGCACTTCCTGGCACACCACACTTGGATGAACGCCGGGGCTCTTGGGGTCTCCAGGGTGCTGCCTTCTGCAGGGACTGAAGGCAGCTCAGGAGAGCTGGGAAGACAAAGGCTGTTCAGAGTCTGTGCTGGGTGACCCCCTTTCTTACCAGATTCTGTGGGATGCAGATCGGTGGGAATGATGACTCTCCCCCCTCTGAGGGAGGAAATTAAAACGCGCATGTTCAGCCTCGGCGAGCACCGTGTTTTCTGTTGCCTCACACACGCGAGCGGGGAGAGGGCGGGGCCGCGTAAACCCGCAAAGGCGCGGGTGGAGGTGAGGTAGGCCGTGGGCTCGGTCTCCCTGGCTGTAGATGCATCTCGGGCGGATGCTCACTCCGGGCGCCCTGGTGGGGCCCATGGGGAGGGGCCTGCCGATGGGTGAGAAGTCTTCCTATCACCCCGGCGGTGACATACCCAGAAATAGCAGACAGCGTGTGAAGAGACGATGATAGCGTATGAAGGATGCACAGAACGAAAATCACCCAGAATGTGGGCCAGCCTTCTCCCTGGGAATCTGAGCACTGGCTGAGCCGCCACTGACAGAGCACCGAGGGGGTCTTTTTATGAGGGAGAGGCATGAGAAGGAAGATCTCTGTTTACCTTCCTCCCTGTCTGGCCTGGAGTTTCCAAAGGAATGACAGGAAGGAGAGAGCTGGTGGTTTTTGCTGAATTATTGGCCATCTGGCTGTTACAATTACGGACAATTAGAGATAATCGCAGCCCCTCCCTCCCCACGTTGGCATGCTGATATTTGGGCTTGTGGCTCTGTGTCTGGAAGCCTGGCAGGTGTATTCAGAACCCTTCCATGGAAGAAGTGGGGCCTCAGAATAGCATTGCAATAAGTGATTGCTGGGTAATCAGAAACTTGGCTCTATACAGATAAATGTCATCTTGACCCAAGTTAGGAGCACTCGAGTTTCCTTTAATGACAGACAGGAGGCTGTAAATCAAGACGCGCTGGGAGAAAAGCACCATTAGAGACCATCTCCTGTGATGTGTATTTATGGCAGTGACGCCATTAAGTGAATTGTGCAAGGACGTCTCTCAGCCTCAGACTTCCTTTTCCTTCTGGCTCTGGAGAAGGTCCACGGATGCACAGGTTACTAGAAAAGACTGAAGTAGTTTGAATCAAGATTCAAGGATTTAAAAAAGACCGGGATTTCTTATGTTAGGTGAAGTTGATATTAAAAATAGGCCTGACTCCAGCATATTTTCCTTGCTGGCCAGTTTAAGAGAAGAAGCTTTAGAATCAAAAAGTTTTGGGGAGTATCACACAGAGAGGGAACTCACAAGCGAACTTTCTCTACAAATCAGAGCTCAAAGGCACAACAGCACAAAGCAAAGTTTCTGAGCCTGCCGCAAACCTTGACATTGTCCTGTTGCTTTGAGCGGCTAAATTGTAGCATAACCGATGGGCAGGCATTGTGAGCATGTTCTGTCTGTAGGCCATTAGGCATCTATCCGCCAGCCCCGTGCCCTTCTCGTTCAGCACTAATCAAAAGCCTGCGGCCCATCCGTTCCTGGAGCGCCCTCCTCCTTTTAACGCACCTGCAAATAAAATGAAATGGGCCTAATAAAATGGACCGGCCCTGACTGCTCCTCCCAGTCCGGCTGTGGTGGTCACTAGTTGCTTCTCCCGGTAATTTACAAGGTTTCCTGCTGCATGATAAAACACAGGTGCTCGGGCTGTCGTCCAGAACAATGATTTATTAGTTTTCGAGGCTGCACAGACCTCAGGCGGCAGGCACCAAATCAAGAGACTATAGACTGAAATAATACAGAGGCGCTCCGGCTGCGCGTGCCCTTTATCCGGGGCTGGTAGCTTTGCCATTTCTCCTCATTATTTCAAAGCCCACAGGATCCACTTCCTGTCTTAATTTCTCACCTGCCAGGCTGGCCTCTGCACTGGCTTATTGCTATAGATTTCTAGTTGATCCCACACGCCACAAAGGAGTGCCGGCTAATGAGCAGGGAAAGGGAACCTCAGGACTCTTGTTGTTGTTGGAGGCATCAAGGACCCCGGATCTGCCTCATGGGCTTTGGTTTGATATAGTTACCAGACAATACTATAAAAAAAGCGCACATTGGCCTTTTAAATAACTGCTTTGAGGTTAAACATGTACAGACATTGATTTAAAACATTTCATCTACTAAAGTTTTCTCCATGGAAATTTAAGAGGTCCTGATTTCTTATTTTCTTGACAGTGACCATCAATCACAGGGACGCCTGTTGATGATCAGAAAGCCCAGTGAACGTATTAGCAGAATCTTTAATTACTGTTAAACGCCTGCTGAACAAGGGCACAGAGGCAAACACCCCGTTAATCAAAATGGAAGATTGATGTGCATCCCGGATTTTAATGAGGAGACATATAGGAGAGAGGTGGGGGAGTCTGAAAAAGTAAGAGAAGAACCTCCCCAAACTACCCTGAGGTCCGAAGAACACAGGGCTGAGACAGAAAAGCCACGGAGTGAAAGACCAAGTCAAGACAATGTGAGTGAACACTCGTCACAAGCCCTGGAGCTCTGCTGTGCCTTCGCAATCACCTGCCGCTGCCAGAACTCGCAGCCAGGCCTGGCCGCCTGGGCCACTCTCCAATTCACACCCTTCAGAAAGGTTCCCAGCCCAGACAGAGCCAAGGGACTCTGTGAGACCTGCCGTGGGCCCGGGCAGGCCTGAGCTGTGGTGGCAGAGGATCCTGGGGCTGGCCAATGCAACATGAAGCCCTTGTAATGGGGACATGGGGGTGGACCGCTCCATCCCCAACCAATCATTCACAATGCGGACACCCTATCCCCAATCAGTTATTCACAATGTGGACCACTCCAGCACTGATCGATCATTCACGACCTGGACCACTCCATCTCCGGTTGTTTACAACCCAGAACACTCCATCACCAATTGATCGTTCACAACCTGGGCCACTCCATCCCAATCAATCATTCGCGACCTCTGTCACTTCATCTCCAATGGATCATTCACAACCTGGGCCACTCCAAAATCCATCGTTCACGACCTGGACCACTCCACTGCTGGTAGTTCACAGTCCCCCTTGGCATTCTACCTACGTTGCTCCATTCTCTTGGGTGGCAGACTGAACATTAATTCTGCTGCTGTGTTGTAAGTGTCTTTTTTAATTAAAAAATTTTCTTTTGGTCCTGGGCCTGAACTCTGGGCCTGGGCGCTGTCCCTCAGCTCTTCAGGTGGAGGCGAGTGCTCTACCACTTGAGCCACAGCGCCACTTCTGGCTTTTTCTGCTTATGTGGTGCTGAGCAATTGAACTCAGGGCCTCATGCATGCAAGGCAAGCACTCTACCACTGAGCCACCTTCTCAGACCCTTAAGTGTCCTTAAATACCAAAAATCATGATCCTCACTGAATCTGGAAAAAGAAATTGGCCAGAGAAGCACAAGGACACTTGCGTAGCTATTTATACCATTTTCTTCTAATGGGGTATTGCGTACAGAAGATACTTGATGAATAAATAAACATACTTGATGAATAAACAAATGACTGGAGGGGTTTAATGGACTTGAATTAGAATTATACAACCAGAGAGTTCTATCAATGGATCACCAGTCACCAGCATCATCTATCTCTTCTCAGTAATTTTAACTGAATACAAATAAGTGATAAAAAGTATTGACAACGAGACTTACCTTTTTTCTTGATGGCATGGTTTCTTTTGTTTTCTTGACAGGGTCTATGTGGCTGAGGCCAGCCTTGAACACACAGCCCTCCCTTGTTCATCTGTGATCTGTGTTGAATTTTTTTGCTAGTTTGTTCTTTATGTTGTACTGTGTTCTTATTGTAAAGAATTTTATGACTTCCATATTGCTGTATTTTTATGGATTTTGTGTCCTGTTTAGAAAGGCTTCTTCATTCAAAAATTAGAAAAACAGAAGTATGATATCATCTAGTTTTGCTATATTTTCACGTGGAAGTCTTTGTCCTTGCTGGAGTTTTCTAGTTCATATTTGAAAAGTTCTAGAGAAAGACCCTCTCTGTCTTTGTTGGTCATTATCGCTACAAATGCTTAGAATAATCTCTTTTACAAACATGAATTTCAAAATTAAGGCAATAAGTTACAAACAAGCACGCGCGCACGCGGACTGTGGTTTTGCGAGGCTTATAACTGCCGTGAGTTAGAAGGTCGGGAGTAAGCGCCAGGTCTTTGATGTCCAGCCAAAGGCCTCCCCTGTGTGGGGCAGACATTTACAATAATTAGTCAGTCCCCCAGGCCCATTCCATCCGTCCTGTGTTCTCACTGGAGGTGTATCTTGCTCTCTTCATGTTCTCCTCCCACGTTAGATGAAGCAGGCCAGTTACTGCACACTTGGGAAGGATGGATGGACAGACCTTGGTCCCTAGCCACCTGCGGCCGTGCCGGTCGCGGCCTGGGGACGCTGGTTCTGCCGCAGGAAGCAGTGGCGTGTTTCTCAGGGTAGTGTTTCGAGTCTGGGCATCTGGGAAAGGAGGTGTATTACAGCATAGTGTCTGTGTCCACTGAATAGTACGCTCACGTGATTTTACACAAGAGGAAATGTAGAATCCAGTGTTGGCTGGGTGACTTAGAACCAGTGTTGGGTTTCTGTCTGCTAGCGCAGGCATGCCGCAGTGTCCCCTGCCCGCCGACCTCTGCCCTCTGCCTTCACTCTCTGGCCAGGCTGGCCCGGGCTGCCCGCCGGGGCTGTGGCCCTCTGCTCCCTGCGCCCCGTGGTGGTGATACCTGCCTTCCTGGCGCTGGCCTGCTGCAGGCTTTCTGCCCCGGGTGGGCCTGACCCTCCGGAGCTGGGCAGCGCCGGGCGCTGGGCCCTGCAGCTGCCGCCGGTGCCGGCTCTCCCAGGGTCGGGCTTTTATCATCAACTCTCCGCATTCCATCGCGGCACAAGGACTGTTTCTGAGAAGCAAGGAGGCTCCACTTCCCCGGCCTCACAGCACGGACACGTCCAAGTCATTTAGTTTAAACACATCCGTGTGAGTTCTGTTTGCTTCTTCTAAGCCTTTTCCCCAACTCTTGGGAGTACTGTCCTTTAAAAAACAAGTTCATCCTGCGGGGCTAGGCGGCTCACGCCTGTCATCCTAGCTACTCAGGAGGCTGAGATCTGAGGATCGCGGTTCAAAGCCAGCCCGGCAGGAAAGTCCGTGAGACTCTCATCTCCAATGAACCACCAGAACACTGGAAGGGGTGCCATGGCCCAAAGTGGTAGAGCGCTCGCCTTGGGCTGAAGAGCTGAGGGACAGCGCCCAGGCCAAGCCCCACAACTGGGGGAAAAAAGTTCATCCTGATTTCTCCTGAAATCCCAGGATGACTGGTATCTTTAGGTAGCTCCAAATGCCTGGACAGGTCAGGTCAGTTTAGATCTTTCCCAGTCTGTCCAGCTCGAGCCTCTGACCCTGGTCCCAGCCGTACATTTTCTGTTCAGATGTGACCCAGCCTTTCCGCGTCTTAATCTCCTTGTTTTGTTGGCTCACACCAATGATTCAGGGAGGACCCCCCTTCCACCTCCACACATTTACCATGGTGCCAGTCAGTCTCACTCCTCTTCTCAAAACAGGGTCAACAGTTTTCATTGTTCTATTTTCATAGTTGCAAATAATCTCTTGTAAATTTTCAATCCGGAATATTGTGTTCTTCATCGGCAAAGTGACAACAGTAGTGCACGCTGTGAACTGAGCATGTATGATGTTTCCTGACACCGTGATGTTTATTTTTTAAAGAGATGAGTTAAATCTTGCTAGTTTATTTTTCCATAAACGATATCTTTGCCTCTAGTTAAGCTGTCCATTCAAAATGAATTATATCCATGACAAAAAGATCTACGGGGTGAAGTGGCGCTGTGGCTCAAGTAGCAGAGCGCTTGCCTTGAGCTGAAGAGCCCAGGGTCTGTGCCCAGGCCCAGAGTGCAAGCCCCAGGACCACCACTGCCAACAAAAATCTACAGGGGAACACTGACAAGGTACAGTGTATTCATAAACTGCTTTGTTAAATGGCAATTCCTTTGTACAGCGACTTAAAGATACTTTTTTAAAGATCCAAAAATGTCTGCAGGGGAGGCAGGCACTGGTGGTACACATTCTGGAGGCTGCGATAGGAGGATCAAGGTTTGGAATCAGCCCTGCTGGACAAATCTTGGGAGGCTTTTACCTCCAATTAACAAGCAAAAAGCCAGAAGTGGGGTTGTGGCTCAAGTGGTGGGGCACCCGTTGGGGGTGAGCGCATGGGACCTGAGTTCACGTTCCAGCGGCCCTCCCCCCAGAAGTGTGTGGGACCCACGCAGCGTGCACACTGAGCCTGCCCTTCGCAGGCCGCCCCTGCGGGGCCGCAGGGCGGTGACCGTGCCGGTGAAGGCTGGTGGCCGTGACTGGCTGCGTTCTCAGGGAAGGCTGCAGCCGCGGCGGTGCTGGTGAAGGAGCACATCTTGGCCGGAGGCCGGCTGTGGAGCACGGGGAGCCTCCACGGGGAGGGGCTGGCCTCTTCAGACACGCAGCAGCAGCAGGGCTCCCCGAAGATGACTTACTGAAACGAGAAGGTGATAAAAGGCCTTTTTCTCCCCTTGTCTTTGCAGGGATCTGTCATACTCGAAGCTACAGAAATGTTCCTTTCCAGCTTCAATTAGATGTGCTTCTATAGCACATTTCCGCAGCACTCAGATTCCTTAGCCCAGACAACTCAATTAGGGCTGTGTGATAAATACAACCTCTCTGCATTCTACCAGCACCGAAGAGAGCCCGTTAGCAAGAAATCAGAGGAAAACAGGCCTTGCTGGTGTTTAAGGAAGCCGAATCGGTGCTGTGTTTAACATAGAATACACACTCATCTTTGTGTACCATGTACATCTTTTTCAATTCTGGATAATCTAATTACATTGCTGTCGGTTAGTCTTCTCTGGGTGTGAGAATCTGTGGAGAGCAGGGGGAAGGTTGCTATGTGCAGGAAGAGATGCTCACAGACGTAAGGACGCCGAACCCTCAGAGAGCGTGAGGAGGCTGTGTGAACAGGCCGCCATGAACTGGAAGAGCGCACGGAGAGGCCGGCGCTGTCCACGCGCTGCCGAGGTTGGACAGACAGAGCTCACGCGGGACGGTGAGCCAAGGCCCCCGGGGCGTGGGTGTCTGCACACGGCACTATACAGGAATAACCTAGAGCCTGTCTCACCATTCTGACTGCGGCTCTAGCCTGGTGTGCAACCATCATGGCACCGGGAAGACCGCCAGGATGACGAACCAGACGAGGCTTCATGCCTAGAGCGATTGCACTTACGCCTTGCCCTGCGAATCTCCCGTGGATGGGACTCAGCTGCGGGCGAGCGGCTGCTGGCCCAGGATGCATTGTGCTCAGGTGCCCCGCCCCCAGCTCCACCGGCTCCCTCTACTTCAAGCGGTGCTGGTCCCGGCCTCCCTTCCGGGAGTCTCCTCCACACTTAGCTTGGTTTACGTCACAGATGTCACGGCTTCTGCTCCTCGGACTGTTTCGTTCAAAATTTTTCTTTCTTGAAAAAGATGACTTGTTTTGCAATCAGGGCCTCGCGTGGATACGGCTTGTCTGGTGCTCTTCCACCTGAGCCACGTCTCCAGCCTCCTCCTCCCTCGGATCTTCAAGGTAGGGTGGTTTTTATGTGTGTGTGTGTGTGGTATGTGGGGAGGAGCTGTGCCAAGACCCTGTGTCGCGGGAACTTGGGTGTTGTTGTTGTTGTTGTTGTTTTGACTGTACTGGTTTTCTACTTCCCAATGACTGGGGTTTGCCAGCTTGGGCTGCTGCCCCGGCCGCATCGCTGTGCCGGCGTGTACCTCTCTGGTCTGCTGCCCCGGCCGCATCGCTGTGCCGGCGTGTACCCTCCCCGGAGAGCCACCCGCAGCACTGCCAGGCGTCCCTGTGGCTCGTGGGCACCGTGCTGTTGGTCTGCTGACTCAAGCCTGTCTTCTTCGAGCACCAAGCATAGTTAGGAGCAGGCCCTGCGTGTTGGCGTTATGCGGCATGCGTTTGGTGCAGGTGCCGGCCATTAGGTTGTAAGGAGGGCTGGAACCGTGATTGCCGGGATGTAACGCAGTAACACCTGTGGAGAAGGATCAGGATGCCTTCCTGACCAAAAACAGGAAAGGTGTTCCGCCTCCCCACCCCCAGCCTAAGAGGGAAACCCGGCTCAACACAGGCCAAACCCCGGAATATCAACAGGTGAAAAGATGAACGTTTCTGGAAAGAGATGATGTCAGCTTCCGTTTCTTTCTGTTCTCTTCTGGTGCTGGATTTGTTATCCAGCAAGCAGGAGGCAGAGGGCGGCCTGGGCGGTTCAAAGGGTTTCTTCCCCCGCTTCAAGTCCAGGGTTGGGGAAAGCGGGGGATTCCTCGCTTGCGCCTGTGACTGTTTCCTTCAATTCGACACAAAAGCTCATTCAGAGACTGCAGTAGGCTCAGGAGATCAAACAAGACCTCACAGGCCTGTTAGCCACACAGATGATTTAAAGTGCTTTTGCACACTGCGTGTTGGCCACTGTCCACAGCGTGGGGCTTGTCTTGGAGGGAGGGGGGCCTGGTGTCTGTCTGTCATGTGGGGTCAACGCCTGTTGTGCACAAGCTGGAGGCTTCACGGTGCAGCCTTGGCACCCAGGGCGCCAGCCCGGCCCTGCCGCCTCCCGGCCCCGCCTGCCCACGCGTTGCCTGCCCACAGCAGCCCTGGTGTGCCGGCTCATGGGCAGTCAGGCCCGGGAGATCCCAGGGGAGCGCCTGGTTTTTAGTGTCTCGGGCTATCGCTGGTGAATAGGTGTGGAGCGTGGGCCTGCTCCGTGAGCGGGCGGCCATCTGCTCACACAGCACGTTTTCTGGTGTGTATCTGGTACCACTTTGTGCGTGCGGTGACTGCCCTGGTACGCGGCCTGAGACCTGGCTGGCTCGCACATCTTCAGAATGTAGGGTTTTGCTGAGATTACAGAGTCCTTGACATTAAGTTGCATTTAGTGACTCCCACCTTGTTTCTGAGGGAAAAGTGGGTCCATGATCAGTTGCTTCAGGTGAAAGTTGTTCATTGGCTGCTGAGCAGATTTTCACAGTTAATTTTGCATTCTGACAATTACATAAATTATACTAGTAAATCCAGCTAAGCTTACTGAGATTTATCTGGATTTGTCACGAACATTAAAATGTCATCATCTTGCATGGTAATTTATACCAGCTAGGATTATAGTCAATCCTCCTCATCTCCTGTGAGGATCTGAGAACCAGAGCTAATGGCTCTAATGCTAAGATAAACAGCGGAACATCTGAGCAACGCCGCTGTGCAGCAGCACTTGCAAATTGGTTGGGGTGTGTGAAATATTTTCTTTGAATTTTTTTAGAAAAGAATATATTAAGTGCTGATTTTTATTCTAAAATCCAGATGTTTCAATATAGCACAGATGGCCTTTTATATGATTTGGTGAGTTTTTCATCTGTGTTCAATGATATTGTAGCTGTTATGGTTAATGTGCAGAATGGCCATACTCTTCAAGTAAATCCGTGCTCTAATCATGATGTGCACATGCCATTGTTGTCGACCCCGTAACGTGCACATAACATAATGACAAGCTACCATATCCCAGGGCTCTGTGTGAGCCGATTGGCCATCTGAAGATGCTTTGTCCAACCACATAGATGTTTTGATGTTGGAAAGGCTACATAGATGCTTTCCGTGTTTTGAATTGTACCACATAGAGTCATAAATATCAATTCCTGTCATTCCTGGGACAGGCCTTTGATAGATGCACAGGTTTTTTTCTTTATTATTTGTAATTGGCCTCAGCTTTAAGATAGTGAAGCCTTGACTTATGAAGTGAGCAGGAAAAGGGTTAAGGAGCAAGGCTGAGCCACACCTTTGCCCCCACGTCTCCCCTGGCTCCTGGCCTTCTGGGGAGAAGTTCTCCCCTGCTTTGGATAAGAGACTCCGGGAGGCCCTGGGCCTCCCACAGAATTGTACCAGCAATGAGCCTGTGAGTGAATTTCTCCGCACTCCTTGATGTTGGACAGGGACGCAGCCTTGAGTGGCAGAAGTTAGATGGGCAGGTGTTGAGTCTCCTTGTGGCTGTCAGCCGTGAATTCCCTGGACAATGAATTTCACTTCCCGGGGACGTCACGCACTGCTGATGTCTGTGCCCCCCACTGGGGAGAAAGCGGGGGGCCCCCACTGGGGAGAAAGCCGGCCCCCCCATGGGGAGAAAGCCGGCCCCCCCCCATGGGGAGAAAGCAGGCCCCCCCATTGGGAGAAAGCTGGCCCCCCCATTGGGAGAAAGCCGGCCCCCCTCCTTGGGGAGAAAGCCGCCCCCCCCACTGGGGAGAAAGCTGCCCCCCCATTGGGAGAAAGCCGCCCCCCCCACGGGGAGAAAGCCGGCCCCCCCACTGGGGAGAAAGCAGGCCCCCCCATTGGGAGAAAGCCGGCCCCCCTCCTTGGGGAGAAAGCCGGCCCCCCCACGGGGAGAAAGCCGCCCCCCCCCCCCCACGGGGAGAAAGCCGGCTGAGCCGGCGTCGGTGCCTTCCGGGCCCTTTCCTGTGCACTTTCCCCCTTCGTGGTTTAATCTGTCCTCAGTCAAGGTGAGAAACTGCACAGGAAGTGTAGCACGTTTTCTGAGGTCTGGAAGTCTCCAGGCCTCACATTCCTCGTGGGAAATCTCTGAAATAGACAGTTGCAAGACTTGTTTTACGCATCTGGATCAAGAGTTTGAAGAGACTTTGGGCTGAATTTGCCTATTCTTTTTAGCTGATTAAAAACCCAATATTACCTTCTTTTCTATATTTTGCGTCAGTCTCTTCTGTTCTGGCAGGAAGAATAGATGAACATGTGGCACCATGTGGGTCTGTGGAATGGTAGGAAGAGGAAAAGGCCTGGGCTCCAGCAGGCATGACGCTTTACAGGGACCTTCCGGACTTTCCTCGTGATGAAGGCGCATCCATTTATCATTTGCACTTCCTTACAGCTTTCACAACTCCCTAACTATCCCAGAATGTAGCTCTGTTGGTTTTCACGAATGAGCTATGTCAGAAACATAATCAGACATGCTTGGACCTTTCCATAATGTCAGAATTCTCAAGTAACAATAAATGTACAAGCAACACCCATTTTGTTGACATTAATTTGAAAACACTACTGATACCACTGATAGCCCTGAGCTAGTGGCAAACAGACTCATGTATTCTAATCTTACTACTGTTAACCATCAGAGTACCTATTATAATCACAATGATGTGCAGTTTACACACGGGCCAAGAAAGCACGAGAATGGCTGTGGAGGCCAGAGAGGCCTTGCTGAGGACAAGCTGAGAACAGACGCAGGCGTAAAGAGGGTCTTCCTGAGGTCAGATAAGCAGCCCAGCAGTTCGAGGAGGAACACAGCTGAGCTGGCCCCAGTGTGACTGGGCCCCTAAACTACTAAGTTTTGACAAATACCATGAAAGTGGATCCCTTGAGCGTGGAACCCAATGAGCTAAAGCCCCAGGACCACGGAGGGGCCGTTGGTCCTGGACGGGCTCACTGGATGGATGGTGACTGGTCCCTGGACCCAGTGTCCTCCATGCCCAGTGCCCTCCATGTCCAGTGCCCTCCATGCCCAGTGCCCTCCATGCCCAGTGCCCTCCACGCCCAGTGCCCTCCACGTCCAGTGCCCTCCATGTCCAGTGGCCTCCATGTCCAGTACCCTCCATGTCCAGTGCCCTCCATGTCCAGTGCCCTCCATGCCCAGTGCCCTCCATGTCCAGTGCCCTCCATGCCCAGTGCCCTCCATGCCCAGTGCCCTCCATGCCCAGTGCCCTCCATGCCCAGTGCCCTCCATGCCCAGTGCCCTCCATGCCCAGTACCCTCCATGCCCAGTGCCCTTCATGTCCAGTGCCCTCTATGTCCAGTGCCCTCCATGTCCAGTGCCCTCCATGTCCAGTGTCCTCCATGTCCAGTGTCCTCCATGCACAGTGCCCTTCATGTCCAGTGCCCCTCCATGTCCAGTGCCCTCCATGTCCAGTGTCCTCCATGTCCAGTACCCTCCATGCACAGTGCCCTTCATGTCCAGTGCCCCTCCATGTCCAGTACCTCCTTTCATTGGACACATGTGAGGGTTTTACGTCATTCCTTGGTGCAGTGTGTTGGAAAAGCTCGCAGGCCTGGTCTCCTGGGAATGTGTGTGATACATTCATGCATTTGTACATCCTTGACTTTGACAAATGCACAGGAGATGATCTATTTGCAAAAATGCATGTCAGTCTGCCTCAGTTTGTGCTAGACAGATGGTAGTCATTGACTTGTACAAACAAGATGTGGGTGACTCTGTCTTGGCGTCTGAACCCGGAATGGAGCAAAGTACTGTTTTACAAAGTGGACTCAGGACAAGGCCGGCCTGGCGCTGGGGCTCTGAACATTGTAGAGGAGCCTCCAGCCCCTGGTGGGGCCAAACCTCAAGCAGAGGATGGGGATTCCCCTGGCTGAGGAGGCAGTGGGTGAACTTTCCTAAGTTGAGGCAGTGTTCCAGAGAATGGAGAGGGATGCAGGGGATTTCCAGGGTCTGTGCTTGAATGGCAGTATTTACATCCGTAGTGTGAGACTGTATGATGCTGGACAGGGAAAGCACTAGCTGCTCTGAGCAGGCTGCTTCCCAGAGCTGTCAAGTGGTCTAGAAAAAGTCTGCGTCCTGACAGATGACATTCAGAAGACTCGGCTGAGAAACGGGGTCTGAAAGAATAAGGTCTTGACCAAAATAACGACGTAGAGGGCACTTGGCAAAGATGGACTAGCTCTGAGGGTAACTGGGGAATGTAAGCACAGGCCACAGTCTAAACCCCAGGAACAAGTCCAAGAACCTGGAACTGCCTTTGGAACAAAACATAACATTAGGATGCAAGTCAGTCCATGCTGTAATCTGAAGTGGAATTTTATAGTTAAAAGTATTTTATTAGAAAAACAGAGGTTAAAACTAATGATCTAATTTATACCTGAAAAACACACGCACATTAAAGAGAAAAGGATATAACAATAAGCAAAAATAAAAGGAGATAAATAACAGGAGACACTTATGAAACAAAACCTGTTTTTTCTAGAGAGCAATAAAACTGATAATAAATAAACTGGTCAAGGAAAAAGAATACACATTGTAGGTTAATGTGGAAGCGTGGCATCACTACAGACCCTACGTAACAGTACAATAGAGCATTAAGGATGCCTTCATGCCAGCAAATGTTCTGTTGGACACTCAAATACCAAACTGTCTCAAGAAGAGACGGAAACGTTTTCATAGCCTAAATCTATAAAGATTAGTTTCATAGCGATTGTATTTTTTATGAAGAGAAGTCAGGCTCGACTGGCTTTCTGGAAATCCATCAAGCATCTTGTAAAGAAAGGAGAGTAATCTTCACAAACATTGAGAGAGGAATACCTCCCAGATTCTTTCATGACAAGCGTTCATTCCTGTTATTACAAATCAGAAAAATTCTAGGAAAAAGATTAAAGACAAATAGCTCCCGTGAACAGAGGTGAAAATTCCTAGTAAACAAACAGTAAATAAGTTCCAGCAACAGTTACAAAAAGATAATAAGTTACAGCCAACTGTAGTTTATTTTAGGAGTGCAACGTTGGCTTCATTTTTTTTAAAGTCAAGGCGATTCGCCATATTAACAAAGTAGAAGCGAATGCGTACACTCTCCCCCATCAGCTCAGAACACGCTTCGGTAAGCTTTACCACCGTGCATCAAGCCTTGTGCCACTCACTCCCGTGGACCATTTTGCGTCTCTTTCTCCCTTGCTCAGCACCCGTCCCCATGTTTAGGGGCCCTTTGATCGGAACGTTGCCTCTTGCCCTTTAACAGTGTCTGGAAGGGAGTTTTCCCTGGCAGAGAGGCTCTTCCTCCTCCTTCAGCCTGAACGCAGAGTCCACATCCCGAGTGACTCCCGCGTCGTCTGAGAACTGTGCCTCACCTGGCTTTTCTGTCTGTGGTGGTAGCAACATGGCCACAGACCCGGAGGCTTCTGAGGAACAGGAATTTGTTCCTTGCTCCTGCCGGGGCTGGGAGTTCCAGGTGGTGGTGGGCGAGATACCACTGTTTGGTTCACAGAATGTGTTCGTATTCACAGAGGGAGAGAAAACCTGGTGTACTGGGCACTGCCCGCCTCCTGCAGGTCCTGTCCCCCCGTGGCTGCATCACCTGGTGGTTAGACCCCAACACGCTGACGTCGGCAGAGCCAAACACAGATCTTATTTGCCATGTGTTCTGCGGTGTCCCCAGACACCACCCAGGCTGACATGGTGAATTAGGTGCATGGTAAACCTCTGTGGTGTGCGCGTGGTGGTCGTCGACGCCCTTCGGATTTCCCGTTAGTGGCTAGCCTCCAGCACGCTGCTCTGTGCTTAGTCACATCTGCCAAAGAGACAACAAATGAGGTATTTAATCACAAGTAACTCTCCAGTCATAGCCTCCCCAACCACCCAGACTGCCTTGTTCCTCACAGAATAGGATTACGTCAGGACATTGGATAAGGGATAAGGGATGCGAGGAGCCGGCACACACCAAGTGTGGGCTCTCTAAGAACAGGGAATGCGTTCCCCCTCCACCTTGAGGGCCGGCTCCAGACACGCACCGCCCACCCCTGTTCCCCTTAGTTGTCAGACAAAATGAACCTGAGGACAGACCACCCTTAGAAGCATTTCTCCCCGAAATGCTTCCCTGAGCAGTGAAGAAATGCACGGACCGACCTTGCTGGCCCGTCTGACTCCTCCTCCCCGTGAGGCTCCCGTGCAGACGGGCTGCCTTAGCAGGGAAGCGCTAAGGCCAAAGAGCGTGCACCAGGGAAGCGCTAAGGCCAAAGAGCGTTCACCGCATGGAAAACCACGCAGGTGCGGTGTGCGCGTAAGCTCAGCACCAGCCCGGCCTCGGCGTCTGCTGGCCAAGGGGACAGAATCTTTTGTGTGAGAATTTAGGTGACACCGCACTCAGGTGCAGTTTCTTTCAAAGCTAAATTCAGGGGTGCCCTGGGATTTCTTCCACTTAAAAGGTTCCTGTGTTAAAATTTTATAGCCACGGCTAGATTGTAGGATTTTTTTTTTGAGATCTAAGTCTCAGATTCTGGACTCTGTGTCTGAGAGTCCCCCCCCCCCCCGCCTTCCTGCAGTGAAGTTATGTTCTGAAAATTGATGGTACTGTTTAAAGCCAGAGTTCTGTGGGGAACTGTGGCTCTCCCGTTCAACACATTAGTGACTGTGCCGAGCCTTTTTCGGTTGGGAAAACAGAATCAAACATGTTTCCCAGAATGGGGCTACCATGAGAGGGTACCCTGATGCTTTTATGTCTCTGTCATGTGCAGAACTTATTAAAATGCCCTATACACAGTTAGATGACAACGAAACACTGGCTAATTTACCAAGTCCTTGGTCCAAGGGTAGGAGTAAAAGGCCCCGGATCTACTGGGTGGATCTAGCTGCTGGCCGTGGGCCTGGGACTGAGCCAGTGGGATTGCGGGGTCTTCCTAGACCTCTCTGTCACCTTGGTGAATATCGCATCCTCCTTAGAAGATTCTTTCCCTTGACTTTGGGCCAGTCTATATGATAATAACTGCTGAATGTTTTCAGCTTGGGACAGTGTGCCAAATTGATATTTCCCGCATTGATTCAATGCATTATTTCATGCATTGTATTGTGGGTTATTTATTTTTTTTTTGCTTTTGGAATGTATGTTTCTACAGGTCTGAAAATCAATTTTGTTTTTGTTTTTGTCAGTGGTGGTTCTTGAGCTCAGGGCCTGGGTGCTGTCCCTGAGCCTCTTTGTGCTCAAAGCTAGTGCTCTACCACTTGAGCCACTACACCACTTCCTGAAAAACAAGCTTTTTAAAAAAAATGTTTAGCAAAGCATCATGTATGCAAAAGGGACATTAACAGCATCTTTCATATTCCAGTTGAGTACAGATGCAAACCTTATCGATTTCGGTGGGTTAATTAATAGAAGCAATAATTTACCAATGGTGCTGAGATTTATCTACTGGTGAAGCTATTCTAGAACCTTTTTGCTTATATTACATGCTCTCTTCAGGATGGAGTAGATTTTTCCAGTCTGAAAGAATTCAAGAATCTTTTAACGTGTGAAGTATTTTGTAGGATATTGTGCTCTGGGAGAGTCTGGCTCAGTTAATATTATTTTGACAGACTTTTTGGTTATTAGATAAGTTATATGTGAATAAATATTAAATAATGCAAATATATACAAACAAGAAAATAAGTACCTAAGTTATACTTCATGGAAATAAGTAAAAAGAAAAAAAATCTCATTTCCATTCTTTAGTTTGTAGTTGATTTGTTTTAGGTGTTGATTTAACAAGATCTTCTTTAGTTAGCTTTTAATGTTTGTATTGTACCTGTAAAATAGTTTATATCATTGAATGTTATTATCATACTTAATAATGGTATCAAATATTTATTGAGTTTCCTGCCCAATTCTTGCATATGGTAAGCATTAAGCAAATGATTCTTGAATTCATTAAATTATATTGAATAAAATTAATTTTTAATATAGAGAGATAGCACTAAGGTGTGTTTAGAATGAAATGCAAACAGTGCATCTAAAATTAAAATCTTCCTGGGCTGCTTACTTTTGGTCCTATTCTATTTGGAACAGTTTTGCTTTGGATCCGGCGTTGTCTGCTTTCTCTCTCTCTTCATTCTTCTAGGTGAACTTAACACCTGTCTGTAAGGAATGCAGTTGTGGGCTTGAATTATGTTCTTGTAGACACAGGACCCCCGGCCAGCACCTCCATTATGGCCCATAGAGATCCAAAGTTACTTCTTCTGGTGATTTCTCAGGGCATGGGAAGTTCTGCTGAGTTGCTCCAGGGGGTGGCGGAGGCACACGCTTGGAAAATACCTGCTATGGCTTTCTCCTGATGAGTCATGATGCTTGTTAATATTTTAAAGCCCCAAGTGCCTTCAGTACCCGCCACCATGATTCTTGAAATATCTTTGACTGTTGATTTTCAAATAAGTCCCATTATTTGGACTTTCAGCCTCCAAAAGAGTGAGATCAAAGCATTGCTTTTCATGGTACATTAACAATGCCCCACGGGACAGGAGGTGTGGCCACCTGCGCGTGTGAAGATCAGCACTTGACACTGATGGAGAAAGTGAGAGAAAGCAAAGGGGACCACGAAGGCTTTGTGCGCAGGCTGTGGGGTGAGGCCGGGGCGGCGGGGCCAGCTGCGGACGGACGGACAGACGCCGCAGGGAAACACAGACCCGTCCATGGCGACTCAGGAGGAAGATGGTGGGGTCAGCACTGTGCATCACACATGGCGTCCCTGAGAAATGAAGAACCAACAGCAGAGAAGCAGAGCCCTGAGCCAGGCCGTGCGGGGTCTCAGCTTCCTTCGGCCCCGGCTCTCCACCGAGGACGGAGCGCTTCACTTGCGGGTGACGGTGTCCCGGGCCGCGCCTCGCTCGCCGGCCTGTCCCCCGGCCCTGGGCCGCCGTTCATGCCATGGCTGTGCTCTGCCATCTCTGGGCTGCTGTTCATGCCATGGCTGTGCTCTGCCATCTCTGGGCCGCCGTTCATGCCATGGCTGTGCTCTGCCATCTCTGGGCTGCTGTTCATGCCATGGCTGTGCTCTGCCATCTCTGGGCTGCTGTTCATGCCATGGCTGTGCTCTGCCATCTCTGAGCCGCTGTTCATGCCATGGCTGTGCTCTGCCATCTCTGGGCTGCTGTTCATGCCATGGCTGTGCTCTGCCATCTCTGGGCTGCTGTTCATGCCATGGCTGTGCTCTGCCATCTCTGGGCCGCCGTTCATGCCATGGCTGTGCTCTGCCATCTCTGTGCCGCTGTTCATGCCATGGCTGTGCTCTGCCATCTCTGGGCCGCCGTTCATGCCATGGCTGTGCTCTGCCATCTCTGTGCTGCTGTTCATGCCATGGCTGTGCTCTGCCATCTCTGGGCCGCCGTTCATGCCATGGCTGTGCTCTGCCATCTCTGGGCTGCTGTTCATGCCATGGCTGTGCTCTGCCATCTCTGGGCCGCCGTTCATGCCATGGCTGTGCTCTGCCATCTTCCCGCTGGTCTTCGGAAGGAGGGCGAGAGCCGCGCCCAGAGCCCCCCGAGAGGATGGCCGCGGCGCCTTCCTCCCTCCGACCGGACGCTTGTGCAAAACCAAGAGGACACTGGGCAAGCACCCATTATCCGGGTAGAACAGGAAGGATGCCGGCACTGCGAGACCACGAAGGGAGCTCTCCCGAGGGCAGCAAGGCGGAACACTCAGGCCTCTGTGGAGGGGCTTCGTGGTGAGGGTTTCCCCACGGACAGCCAAGGAAGCGGCGCCAGGCACGGGAGGGGCGGGGTCTGCGGCTCCGCCCCCAGCGAGCCTTGGACCACGTGGGGATCTGTGGCTCCGCCCCCAGCGAGCCTTGGGGGGCGTGGGGATCTGTGGCTCCGCCCCCAGCAAGCCTTGGGGGGCGGGGGGTCTGCGGCTCCGCCCCCAGCGAGCCTTGGGCCACGTGGGGATCTGCGGCTCCGCCCCCAGCGAGCCTTGGTGGGCGTGGGGATCTGTGGCTCCGCCCCCAGCGAGCCTTGGTGGGCGTGGGGATCTGTGGCCCCGCCCCCAGCGAGCCTTGGACCACGTGGGGATCTGCGGCTCCGCCCCCAGCGAGCCTTGGGGGGCGGGGGGATCTGTGGCTCCGCCCCCAGCGAGCCTTGGTGGGCGTGGGGATCTGTGGCTCCGCCCCCAGCGAGCCTTGGGCCACGTGGGGATCTGTGGCTCCGCCCCCAGCGAGCCTTGGGGGGCGGGGGGATCTGTGGCTCCGCCCCCAGCGAGCCTTGGGGGGCGGGGGGATCTGCGGCTCCGCCCCCAGCGAGCCTTGGGGGCGGGGGGATCTGCGGCTCCGCCCCCGTGGGGAAAGCATCCATCCACCTTCCTGCAGTAGCGCGTCCCACCCCCACAGCCACACACACGAGCCCAGGCGGCTCAGCACCTCCAGGGAGCGACTCGCGTCGCGTCATGTCACAGCGTTCCGCGGCCTGGGTGAGGTTCCGCCGTGAATCCTAGGATGACACAAAGTGCCGCGAGATCCTTAAATTGTGCTGGGAGTTTCTGCGGCCCTGACCCACCTGCAGGACCGTGAACCGAACTCACCGTGAACGGGAGAGCGAGGGTTCCGGTGACCCGGCCGCGGAGCGGGGTAGGGCCGGCGGGTCTGAGCACCCGGCGGGAAGGGGCTGGGTCTTCAGCCTGGCTTCGTGTGGAGCTTGGTGCCCTGCAAGCGTTTTAAGAATTTCACCTGACTTCAAAGGAAATTGTGAATCTGAAGTAGCTTCATGGAGAAAATGACAGACAGACAGACAGACACACAGAGCCTCGCAGTCTCCGGGCTTGGAGGACCTCTTGCCCGGCTGCCTCCAGAGGGACAGCGCGCACTTCGGTCTGGAGCTTCGAGATCGATGGTGGCTGTCTTACTTTTCTTTTTTTTAATCGGCTTTTGACATGGGCCTTCCCTGGCACACCAGAAACACGGTGCTTCGCGCCTAGCGGCTGCGTCATTAGACTGGGCGTGCAGCACGGCCTGGACCCTATTTCTAACACTCAGAAGAGTCTCTGACCTATTTTAAAACGGATCTTTCCTGTTTTAGAAGTTATGGCTGCAACTTACATGTTAATGACTCGTCCTCCCCTTGCGATGGTCAAGGCGTCGGTTGGGAGCGGCCCCTGGGCTCCAGCGCCACGGGTCCTGGCAAAGGTGTGGGTCAGCTCCGAGCTGTGCTGGGTCGTGAACTCGGGGTCTGGCCGGCCAGCGCGCGGGCAGTCGCTGCCGGATGCCCACCCTGACCCGATCTCCCTGACTCAGGATGCCCACCCTGACCCGATCTCCCTGACTCAGGATGCCCACCCTGACCCGATCTCCCTGACTCAGGATGCCCACCCTGACCCGATCTCCCTGACTCAGGATGCCCACCCTGACCCGATCTCCCTGACTCAGGATGCCCACCCTGACCCGATCTCCCTGACTCAGGATGCCCACCCTGACCCGATCTCCCTGACTCAGACTCCACCTCGGCCTTGAGCACAAGACGTGTTCACCCAACATCTGTAGGCCTGACATAAATAAATAATAGATGCCGAATAACAGCTGACTCAAACCGTGGTATTTATGTACTTGTTTTACTTAAAATTACACATCACTCCGTGTGCTTGCTGTCTGCCCAGATGGATGAACTCCCCCGCAAGGGAATGAAGAGCAGTCCTCTGCTCATTCGGATAAATCTTTCTCAAGACCTGTCAGACCTGAGCTCATCCACTTAGGAGTCAGGGCCTCAGCCCTTCCTCCCAGGGGGGAGTTTCTGACCTTTCCATGCTTTGGTGTGTCTGTTTGCAAATGGAAAAGTGACACATTATAGAAATGCCCAGCTTCTTTGATACCTAAACTTCTACATAGCTTGTGTACCCCTTTCTACATATGCTCTAAAGAATGTGTGAAGGCCAATTTTTACTCACAAGTTTATATTTTCGATTCAAAAGAAAGTTCATGAATGCACGTTTCTTTTTTCTGTGATGATATCATGGCTTTGATATGACACGGAAAGAATAATGTAGATTTGATCAAAGTATGTTATGTACAAGTCATAAAAGTCACAATGAAACGCTTCGTATAATTAACTATAGCAGTGAAAATCCTTAGCATTGATATGGCGAGTTTGCCGCTGTCCAGATGACATCTAGGAGTTAGATCGACCTCTCTGGTTGTTAACTAATATTTATATGAAGAATGGAAGGTTTATTTGTCTACTTGCATGGGAGGTTTAGATATCCACCCCAGAAAACATTGTTTTTTGGGTGAAATCCCATTGACCTGGTTGTTGTACCTGCACGCACATTCATCCGGATTTGTTTCTGAGAGGACGTTGAGAGGGTAGCAGTGCAGACCGATAGGCTCAGCTGCATTGATTTCAGTGCTATTGAATGGGATTTAATCTCTCATAGTTTGTATCATTATCATGTCTGACTCTTGGTGCTTCATGTCATGATTGTTCACGAAAGAAGCCACTGCTGTTTCAAAAATGCCACAACTGCTGTGTGCCTGTGGCTCACATCTGTAATCCTAGCTATTCAGGAAGCTAAGATCTGAGGATCATGGTTCAAAGCCAGCCTGGACAGGAAAGTCTGTGAAGCTCTTATCTCTAGTTACCTACCAGAAAATTGGAAGTGGTGCTGTGGCTCAAGTGGTAGAGCACTTGCCTTGAGCTGAAGAGCTCAGGGACAGTGCCAGGCCCAGAGTTCAAGACAGACAGACAGACAGACAGACAGACAGACACACACACACACACACACACACACACACACGTAATTTCCTGTCTCAAAACTGCATGCATTATTGCCTCTTGGATTGTTTCTTTATGACATTGTTGGGTACCGTTGTTTCCAGACTGAAATGGACCATCTTGTGTTGATGACTAGTTCCACTTTTAAGTTCTCTTCTACCTTACTCTGTGTTCCTTCTCATTTCCCCACAGGCCAGTGTTCAGGCTCTGAAATGGCCCCGTTAGGTGAGAGTGTGAATCCAGCCAGGCCCTGCCGTGGACGGGCTCCGTGGGGTGCAGGACCCTGCCCGGCCGCCGCTCGGTTCCACGCCCCATCTTCCCGCTGGGCGTTTGGAAATCTGTTCTGATTTTCTGTAACTGGATTTTCAGCCTTGCTTTCCACACTTCCACAGGGGTAAATTATCCTTTTTCCTAACTTGAAAGTGTACTTGAGGTGTGTCTGAGAATGACGCTCAGCACAGACGCTGTTTAAGTGAAGATGTCCCGATTGTCAGCAGGCGGCTGGGACGGCAGCAGCGGCTGAGCACCGAGAGCCGTGGCGATGCTGATGCCCGCGGTTGGAATGGAGCCTTCCTGGCCCAGCCGTCGGTCACAGAGTCTGCAGTTCTGACCGGCTCATTCCATGCGAACTCTCACTGCACCTCCCTTTTAAAAATTAGCCGACACGCCTATTTTAGCTCCCAGGGTCTTTTGGGCTCTGAGGCACGTCAGGGACCAAGAGAGGGAGAGCAGGGCTCTGGGGCGGGGAGCTTCTGAGACGTGATTGCTGACCACCGTGATTGCTGACCACCGAGATTGCTGACCGCCGGTGATTGCTGACCACTGTGGTTGCTGACCACCGTGATTGCTGACCACCGTGATTGCTGACCACCGTGATTGCTGACCGCCGGTGATTGCTGACCACCGTGATTGCTGACCACCGTGATTGCTGACCACCGTGATTGCTGACCACCGTGATTGCTGACCACTGTGGTTGCTGACCGCCGTGATTGCTGACCGCCGTTGGGAGTCCCACTCCGACCTGTGTTATCACTGGGGAGCCTGCCGCAGAACGGCATGAGGTGCGACGTGCAGAACTGAGTCTGCTCTCATGCTCAGACTGTAAATGAGCCACAGTGGGGGAACACGCTCCTGGGTGGTGATGCTGTCAGGGTGCATTTTGCCAAGATGCGAGCTACGAAGTTAGCTAACCCAATGCACAAGCAGACGCAGAGGCTCTTTGCCAGCTTGCCTGCTGGGAGCAGACGCCTGCTCAGCGCTCCTGCCGCTGCCCACTGCCCCCTCCCCTCCCCCTCTGCTGCCCACTGCCCCCTCCCCTCCCCCTCCCCCTGCCCACCACCCCCCTCCCTCCCCCTGCCCACCGCCCCCTCCCCTCCCCCTGCCCACCGCCCCCCCTCCCCTCCCCCTGCCCACCGCCCCCCTCCCCTCCCCCTGCCCACCGCCACCCTTCCCTCCCCCCTGCCCACCGCCCCCCTCCCCCTGCCCACCACCCCTCCCCTCCCCCTGCCCACCGCCCCCTTCCCTCCCCCCTGCCCATTGCCCCCCTCCCCCTGCCCACCGCCCCTCCCCTCCCCCCTGCCCACCACCCCCCTCCCTCCCCCTGCCCACCGCCCCCTCCCCTCCCCCTGCCCACCGCCCCCCTCCCCTCCCCCTGCCCACCGCCCCCCTTCCCTCCTCCTGCCCACCGCCCCTCCCCTCCCCCTGCCCACCGCCCCCCTCCCCTCCCCCTGCCCACCGCCCCCTCCCCCTGCCCACCACCCCTCCCCTCCCCCTGCCCACCGCCCCCTTCCCTCCCCCCTGCCCATTGCCCCCCTCCCCCTGCCCACCGCCCCCTCCCCTCCCCCTGCCCACCACCCCCCTCCCTCCCCCTGCCCACCGCCCCCTCCCCTCCCCCTGCCCACCGCCCCCCTCCCCTCCCCCTGCCCACCGCCCCCTTCCCTCCTCCTGCCCACCGCCCCTCCCCTCCCCCTGCCCACCGCCCCCCTCCCCTCCCCCTGCCCACCGCCCCCTCCCCCTGCCCACCACCCCTCCCCTCCCCCTGCCCACCGCCCCCTTCCCTCCCCCCTGCCCATTGCCCCCCTCCCCTCCCCCTCTGCTGCCCACTGCCCCTCCCCTCCCCCTCTGCTGCCCACCGCCCCCTCCCTCCCCTCCAGGGCTCCTCCTTGCTGGTGCTAATCACAAGATGGCAAGCCAAGCAGGAAGAGAAAGAGGAGGACACGCAAGTCCTGACCCTCCCTTCTGTCTTCACTTTGGGTGTTCATGACAAAGAGGTAGAGTCTAAAGAAAATTCTGGAAGCCTTTGCACTTTGTTTATATATTTATCTATTTAAGGAGTGAGACTAGTCAGGTGCTCTAACACTTGGGCCATGCCCACAATCCTCTTGGCGAAAGAAGTCACCGGAACCAACTACGTGCAGAGGAGGTGAGTTCCTCACCTGTGGCAGCGTCTCACGGCCAGCAGACAGTGGACAGGTCAGCGAGGAGGACGGGGCGCACACTGACCCCAGGACTCCAGGCGGGCCGTGTGCCACCAGGACCTGCGGCTGACCGGTATCTCTTCAAATCCAGTCCTTACGTGACTGCTGGGCGTGCTTTTGTAGGGATGGGAGAAAATGAGTGTCTTTTGGAATAAGCAGGAAAAGGAAGCAAAGGAAGGGCTGATTAGTAATTTACTTTTGATTACCAAACCAGTGTCAGTGTGTGGAAAGAGGAGAGGAAAGGCTGGAAAGGATACAGCAGGTGCGGGGTCTGCGCCGGGCGGCAGGGTGCAATACCAGCTCTGTCCCTTTCCCTCTGTGTGGCCCTGGCAAGTGTTTGGGCTAGATGTGATGATTAGGAACGCTGCCGGGCGCTCAGTTCAGCGTTCGTTTCTGTGCCAAGCGAGCAAAGAACCTAACGGGGAGGCAGAAACATTGATCGTACTTCAGTAAACGTTCATCACTCAGCGTTCGGCGTTTCAGGTGACCGTGTGTGTGGGTCCCCCACAGCCAAGGTGCACAGAGCCGGGGTGCGGCCGAGAGGGGGTCCCCCAAGGCGGCTACGTCTGCGCCTCAGGTGCAGGGCCCACCGCGCGAGCCTCCGTCCCATTCATACCTCTGCACTTTGCAGACGACCCCTCGTCCATGGTCGGCACAGCTTTCCCTGTTTCTGTTCTGGCTTCTCTGTCCCAGATGAGAGAAAACATATGAAGTGCTGTAAGAATCTGACCAGTCAGGAAGGGTCCGGAATGCTGGTCTGTGGGAGATGGAGGGTCAGGAGCACCGCCAGGCCAGACAGGACGGGGGCTCTGGAGCACTGGATCCCGAGCACCGCCAGCCTAGTTAGGATGGGCGCTCAGGAGCACTGGATCCCGAGCACCGCCAGCCTAGTTAGGATGAGCGCTCAGGAGCACTGGATCCGGAGCACCGCCAGCCTAGTTAGGATGGGCGCTCAGGAGCACTGGATCCCGAGCACCGCCAGCCTAGTTAGGATGAGCGCTCAGGAGCACTGGATCCGGAGCACCGCCAGCCTAGTTAGGATGGGCGCTCAGGAGCACTGGATCCCGAGCACTGCCAGCCTAGTTAGGACGGCGCTCAGGCCCTCCAGAGCCACAGCGCAGGCAGGGCGGGAGAAGGACCCGGTGTCCGCTGCCTGAAGGGAAGTTGTGTGGAGCAGTCGGTCCTGGGGCCAGCCCCTGCCCCCTGGCCTAGTCCCTTGTGCCCCGTCCACAGCGCTTGTGAGCAGAGCTGGAGAGGGGACTGTGGGGAGGTGACACGGACGTCATCAAGGACTACAGACCTTGGAGGGAGGGGAGGGCAGGGCGGGGAGGGAGGGGGGCAGGGTGGGGAGGGAGGGGAGGGCAGGGCGGGGAGGGAGGGGAGGGAGGGTAGGGGGGAGGGAGGGGAGGGCAGGGCGGGGAGGGAGGGCAGGGCGGGGAGGGCAGGGCAGGGAGGGAGGGAGGGAGGGCAGGGCAGGGAGGGAGGGGAGGGAGGGAGGGCAGGGCGTGGAGGGAGGGGGGCAGGACTGGGAGGGGAGGGCAGGGCAGGGCGGAGAGAGGAGAGCTGGAGTAGGAGAGGGGAGCTGAAGGCCGCGGAACGTCAGGGCGGGAAAGTCCAGGGCAAGATGGAGAAGCCAGACTCTGATTCTCTTCAGCCTACAGAGGGTTCTTCGCTGCTGGGCGAAGGTCCACGTTGCCAGAGTGTGTTTGATTTGGACAGGGATGCTTGCGGCGGCTTGCTTCCAGACAAATGCACATGCAGGTTGGCCTGGGTTAATACTGGGTACAGATGTGACCGGGAACAAAGCCTGGAGACGTGTGGGCTTGAGTTCGAGCTGTTCTGTTACCAGCGCTGAAGGTTGGACCCGCTCACCTCTCCACACGTACAATCCAGGGAAAATACCGTAACTTCATAATTTACAAACCGTCAGAAATGTACCATGACTAAGAGTCCGTAGTTCAGTGGACATCCCGCCCCAAGCCACTCAGCTGTTAGTGTCTTCTTTAGTCTTCTTGCATTTTGATGGATATATGTATTTATAAACGCCCAGAAAAAATAACAGTGACTTTGAAACAGTCTAACTGAAGTCAGCTAACCATGCATCACTCAGAGTTCCGACTAGGTAAAACTCTGAAATTTTGAAGACAAATATTAATGTGCAGAGGGAAAAAACGTCGCAGGAGCAAAGCTGACTACAGCAGAGAATTATTTTAGCGATGACTGCAATTAAGTGTAATTATATTTTTTAAAAGAAAGGGTATCTTGATAAATGCCTATTTGATTTGCCTTCAAGGAATAAGACTTCAGGAAGAACTGACTCACCAAGTAAAGGACTCAACTGTACCGTTAACAATGAAAAGATTTGGTTTTTGTTGCCTGTGTCCTGTTCTCTGTGCCGTAGTGACGTGACATTTTTTGAAACCATGTGATGCAAATCAACCCAACACACGACTAGAGTTTTACATACTGGACTGCAGGCCAGGCAGGCTTGTGTTTTTAAAGATGAAAATCCAGACAGCGTGCTCAAACCTCCGAGTGAGCTGTGGAGAGCTCCTTTTGCTCAGGGCTAGCACTGGCCCACTTGAGCCACAGCGCCGCCTCCAGCTTTGAGACTCTCACAGACTCTTCTGCCCAGCTGGCTTAGAACCGCGATCCTCAGATCTCAGCCTCCTGAGTAGCTAGGAGGACAGGCGTGAGCCGCCGACACCGGCCAACAAGCTATTTTAAGAGTATTTTATTCTCTATGTGTATCTTACATCACATGTAAGATATTATAGATATTATCTACACATTATATGCTAAATACAATAGAATTAGTTTTTAAAACGGGTAATTTAAAAATGGTAACCAAAAGGGGAAGATGCCACGTGAGGTGTGAAGAGAACAAATGAAGAAATGTGCCTGGCCCATTTAGAAATGTGAAGCCGTGAGACAGCAAGGCAGAGTCACAAAGAATGCCGTGGCAATGGCGGGTGCATCCTGGGTGTACCTGGGGGGGGGGCTGGTGGGTACTGGGGTTGGAGTACCCGGGAAGGGTACTGGGGTTGGAGTACCCGGGGAGGGTACTGGGGTTGGAGTACCCGGGGAGGGTACTGGGGTTGGAGTACCCGGGGAGGGTACTGGGGTTGGAGTACCCGGGGAGGGTACTGGGGTTGGAGTACCCGGGGAGGGTACGGGGGTTGGAGTACCCGGGGAGGGTACTGGGGTTGGAGTACCTGGGTACGGCGTCTGGTATTGGGTTGGAGGACATGGAGAGGGAGGCTGGCTCTCAGCAAGATGCTAAGGCTGAAGCTGCTCTGTCTGGGGGGGGGGGGGCGCAGGGGCCCTGTGGAGAGGAAGGGTGTAGAAAAGCCAGCTGGGTGTCTCTTCCTTCAGATGCCAAGAAGCAGCCACAACGCGGTGCGATGCTTGGCCCTCTGCTCTCTGGCAGGTCCTGCTGGTCCCAGCAGTCAGGAAGGCTTGGTGACAGAAGGAAAGGGGGTCCTGGCGGGAGGGCAGGGCCGGTCCCTGCTCCACGTTCATGTGGCCGGGGAGACATTTGTCACCCGTGTGTGTAAAATGAGGTGGTGGGCCGGGGCTCCTCCTCCTCAGCCCCCACCTCTCAGAGCCCAGGCGGGCAGGGAGCCGGGCGGGGTGTGTGGCCGGCGCGGCATCTCTGTGTGGGGGGTGGGAGGGGCCCCTGGCAGGCTCTCTGGACACAGCACAGCGGCGGCCTCTGGGCTTTGCCTGGGCCACTTCACACTGACCAGATCACTCGGTCCAGAAAGCGGAGCCCAGAGATCTCCCTCTGGAGCCTCTGCAGGGAGCACCAGGCAGCTCAGAGTTCTGTAAGAGCCTTCGAGGGTAGAATGGCTGCGATGTTTCGGAGTCAAACACTTAGGAAAACCCAGAGTGCATTATCGTGGCTAGCAGGCGTGCCGGGTCGCAAGGTGCTGGGAATATTTAATACAAAACTCAGCAGGTTTCCCTACCTTTCCTCTTAAGCTGGTTGCAGCCTTAATATTAAGAAGTACACACATATATATTTAGGTTCATAAAACTTCATAATCTTCATCTGATCCCACTGTGTGCCTAGGATTTAACATTTTTGTAAGACTCCTCAAAGTACACAGTCCACCGTATGGTTGACATTGTTTTACCCCTTTCTTTAGGGATCATTATTTTCATTGTCCATTTCGCTAGGAAAAAAAAAGTCTACCTTAAAAAATTTAATAACAGACTTTATTCCAGAATGATTAGTTGAGGGGAAAAATGTAGACCAGAGGCTGAGAAATGACTCTTTGCCAACGTGATTGGTTTGACCTTCAATAATAGAATAATGTGTACTTTTGGCTCACTCAGCGTTCCTCCTGCTCGAAATCCTGCCGCTGAGTGCTGGTGCTTTCTCTCCGGCCAGCAGGGGAGCCTGGCTGCACTCAGCACACACTGCCTCCTTCAGGCCTCTGCTCGCAGATAAGGGCTCTGGAGGAAGCCAGGGGAAATGAATGGGAGCGTCTTACGAGGTAGCACTAGGAGCCACGGTCTCCCCCGGTCAAGTGTTCTACCTCGGCGATAAACAGAACGAGACACGGTTGGCTTAATTAAGAAACGAAGGGAGAAGACCTCGGAAGCAGTCTCTCGATCGCTTCGAGGGAAAAGTAGAATGGATTGGCCTGAGTTTTAACTCAGGTTAGATCATAAGCTCCTCCCACCCTGTCGGCCTTCCTTCCGGAAGCAGCCTGGTCGTCCAGCCTCTGGTGACCGCAGGGTCCCCGGTGCGTCCTGGCTTCCAGACACAGGCCTGGGCTGGAGCCTGGGCTCTGCCCCTGTGCTCGATGCCTGGCAGAGATGGGCCCGCTTTGACGCAGAGGAGGAGATAGTAACCATGCTTTCTTACCAGGCTCTTGGAGCCTCGTGGAGCGTTGGATACATGCTAAGCCTGAGAATTGTCCACAGTGATGCTGAAGAACTACGTGAATGTTTTTTGTTCTCTGCCTAATTCAGGGAGTTTGTGCCGAGTGAATTAGAAGCACGTGTCCGCTTCCTTCCTTTGGTGGCAGTGACATTTATCTTAAAATTGAATGAGCGAAACAGACACTCTCCGATTCTCTGCAGGTGCAGAAATGTGAGTGTTTCATGGCTGACGTGACATACGTGACCTCATCGAGATGATGTGAGTTACATTCTGGTAGGGTCTCTCTGCCATGAGACACAAGTTACATCACAATCCAAACGTCACAATTCAAAACTGAGATAATGATCCCAACTCAGTTACATAATTCAAAACCAAAGACCATGCTGAACGAGACAAAGCCACGCTCGAAAATCTAAGAGCACATGATTTCACTTGTGGGAGGAATATGGACCTAAATGCTTGTAATAATAATAATAATACACAAATATAAGAGCGAGGGCTCTGAGGAGGGGAAGAGGAGAGGAGGGAAAGGAAGTAAGATGCACTGTGCATTTATGAAGACAGCACGGGAGATCCATCAGACGCTGATTCAAACAGCCATGAGGAGGGGTCCCCAGCGCCCTTCACTCCCGTTACCGCCACGAAGCCTCCTCGTGGTGTTCACACAAACCAACACGCAAGGCACAATTAAAACAATACACGCATGGAAAACCTTTGCCTTTGGCTAGAATTGTTTTGTGGTGTCCACATAGCTAAATGCTGGTTTTTAATGATAAAGGTAACCGACTCTGTTTAAATCATGCTCCTCATCTCGGGCTGGGAAGGTGGCTCAGTGGTCGAGTGCTTGCCTCGCATGCATGAGGCCCTGGGTTCGATTCCTCAGCACCACATAAGCAGAAAAAGCTGGAAGTGGCGCTGTGGCTCAAGTGGTAGAGCGCTAGCCTTGAGCTGAAGAGCTGAGGGACAGCGCCCAGGCCCAGAGTTCAAGCCCCACGACCCACAAAAAGAAAAAAAATTACTGCCCGTCACGTGAGACCGGGCTCCTGGCTTCCTGAAGTCCTGGTGCGTGTACGGTGTGTCTTCCTCGTGTCTGTTTACTGGTACCTCAGAGGCTGGTGTGGCTCGCTGGCCACCCACGGTCACCTCAGACCCCGTGATGCTCGATAGGACATTTCAGAAAAATGGAAGGCAAAGACCTAAAGCCGAGGTTTTGGTGTTTCTGGGGCTTGGATGGGCAGTTTGCCCATCTATGATTAATCTGTTTCTGGAATAACCAACATGACGCTATCAGCAGCCTTGAGGTCACTCATGGGTGAGACTAACTAATAACAGTCTCAAGCACCTCTAGATCATGGGAGTAATAATTACCTCAGGGACATAATACCATCATTAAGACCTAGACCTGAATCACGCTTGCCAATTTGTTCTTGCCCACTCTGTGAGACCTCTCAAGTGGCTTAAACTTAGCAGCTGACACCGTGGGGTGGTTACGGAAGGCCGGGAAAGAGAAATCGTAATTCTAGGCTGTAGAACTCTTGCTTTGTCTCAGACTGGATAGGTTTAGAAGACAGCCCAGTCCATGCACCTTGTCCACAGGATGTCGGAGCCGGCCTGTCACCGGCGACCCTCACGCCCATGGAACGCTCCCCAAGGGGACCGTACACTTTTATTTTTACCTCATGGCATTGAAGGTGTTTTCATTGACAAGTCCTGTGAACTTTCCAATGACAAACCTGATTCTGGCCAGAGGGGTCTCAGCTCCAGGGTGGGGGCTCTGTTTCCCTCCCCACACAGCCCATTCCATCACCACTGGGAGGCTCGACTGTGTGCTCGGGGTGTAGATCCAATGGAGCCCCTCCACCCGTGTGTGGGGTGCAGCCTTCTCCCGCCCCCCGCGACCCCAGTCTCCTGTCAGCTCTCCCGCGTCCTTCCCATACAGGTACAGTCCGTACTATGACTGTTTGTCCATCTTCTTTCCAGTCTTCATCTCCATTCAACATGTTTCAGCTTCTTGATATTCACCTTCTTCCACTAGTAATTGTTGGAAGGATTTGTACCCTGGAATTCCACTCCTGCACATTCTGTTCTTCGGTCCGCTTGGCTTGTATACATGTGTGCGCACCTACATGTACCTACACATATGCATGGGCCAGAATATGCAGATCACACCTGTGTGTTTGCTGTGGAAACTGGGGCTGTGATCTACCTATGAGAGAGGTGCTTCCCTGTTGGGTCTGTCTTACGTCACTCAGTATGATTTTTGTTCTGGATTCATCCTCTTCCTGTGAGTGATATAACTGTATGCTGCCTGATGCTGCAGACAGTCCTGCTGAATAGCTATAACACCACGGTGGTCAGTTCATCCCTGCAGGGTGTCTGGGCTGTGGTCCCCTCACCCCCGGGCTGAATGGAGGGCCCTGCAGGGGGCGTGGCTGTCCGGTGTGGCCTGCCTTGCAGACCCCAAACAGTGGAGTCACTGGGTCAGAGGTCATTTCCATATGGCTGCACACATTTACATTCCCCCCCCACAGACTCCCGGCTCCTCCTTTGAGGCCTGCTTTTGTTGTTTATCCTCTCGATGGTGGGCAGTCTGACCAGCGCCGGCTGGGCCGCTCAGGGATGGTGAGTCATTTTTCTTGTATTCATCGGCCACTTCAGCTTCCTCCAGAAGGGTCTACTTAGCTCCTAATTCTAATTATTAGACTCTCATCAGATGTACAGCTGGAAAAGCTCTCCCATCAGCCCAGCGGCGAGCGGTGGAGCCAAATGAGATACTTGGCAATTCTCTTTCCTCTTCGCTGGCCCCTGAAGTTCCATTCCGAGAGTTCTTCTTAGGCACTAACGAGTCCTGGCGTTTCTCCTACTCAGTCCTGTGGTAGTTTCAAAGTTTCAGGTCTCACATGAAGGTCTTTGACCCACTTTGAGTTGATACCGTTGCAGGGTGAGCGTGAGGGGTACATCCAGATCCTTTGTCAATATCAATTTATTGATGATTGATTGATTGGATGATTTCTAGATCTTCTTGCCTATTCTGTTCATCTTTGTGCTTTGTGACAGTACCAAGACGTTTTATGGTTGTTATGGCTTTTTTCTATCGCTTTAAGTCTGGTATTATGATACCACTTGCATCGTGGGACTTTTTGTTGTTGTTATTATTTGTTGTTGGTCAGGATTGTCCTGACTATTCCAGACCTTTTGTGTTTCCATATGATTATGAGATTGCTTTTTCTGTCTTTACGGGGAATGGCATCAGGATTTTAAGCTTGTAGACCACCTTGAGCAGTGTGGACGTTTCCTGCACATTCTTCCAGTGCAGGCGCATGGGAGGCGCTTCTGGTGGCTCATGTTCTCCTCGGCTTCTCTTGCGGTTTTCCTTTGTGTCCGTGGCTCAGCTTATTCCTAGGTGTGCTATTGGTTCCTTTTTTCTGTTTGCTATGGTGGAGGGAGTTGCTTTCCTCATATCCTGATTGTTGTTGGTGCACAGAAAAGCTACTGACTTTGTATGTTGACTTTTATCATGCCATGTTGCTGCTGCTCTTCATCAGCCCTGGGAGTTTCGGATGCTATCCTGAGGGTCTTTTACATACAGGACCATATCATCTGCAAACAGTGATAGTTCGATTTCTTTCTTCTCTGTTTTGATCCTTCTTATTTCTTTTTCTTGTCTTATTGCTATGTGAGCTTTGTTTTATTTAATTCTGAAACAAAGCCCTGAATACTTAAAAAACAAAAACAACCCTGAGGTAATTGGGACTAGTGTGAGTACAGAATAATAAATTAGTGACTGTGAAACGTTCTATAAAATATAATTTGAAATACTTTGCTATTTTATCACTGTCTCATTGGCTTTGCTCATCACCCAGGCCACTCTTGGCTGTGACTTTGGCCCTCTGGCCCCAGGCTGTGTCCCAGGATCCGCACCGGCCCCGGGGTGACCTCTGGTTACATGCCTGCTGGGTGCTCTCGGTCTCTTACTCTGAAAGGCTAAGCTTACTGTCCCCGTATGGCTTTTTCATGCTTCTTGTCAAAGTTTATTACTTCACATTTTCTCAGGCCCATCACATCCTAAGGTTTAACTTCTGAGTTGATAACCTTCATGTCGATTTCTTCTTCATCCTCTGCAGGGTCAGGAAGCCAGTCCCTCTAGGACTTCCTTTAGAATGGCTATTTTACAAGCACGAAGTCATAAGCATTCAGACCTCTTTGCTCTCCTCTTCCAGACCTGCTGGGCAACGTTGGGGCATCTAACCGTGGGAAGTCATCTCTGGTGGGATCATGTGAACTTAGCCGCCGCCGACTCCCGGGTCCCACATGGAGTTCTTTCTTGCTGAAAGTAACTTTTCCGTGGTCAGCTCTCTTCCGAAGCCTACCATGTCGACCACGTCCCCAGCCTCCCTCTTCACCTCCCGCCCACGTCTGGAGGAGGCTCCACGCAGGGTGGGGTTAGGAGCAGGAGGGCTGTATAAGCACAGAGTTCGCTGTCCTCAAGAGGCTGGAGACTTTACGGGCAAGGGTGAATTTGTGAGATCGATTCTAAACACACATGTTTCTTGCTCAGCTGCCCAGGGTCAGCAAGCAGGGGGGCTGTGGTCCTCTCTCTCCCTGGCCTCTGAAGGGAGGCCCCGAGGCAGTGTGAGCGAACCTGGAGTGGTCTGGGCAACGCTTCTATTAAGACGAAGAGAAGTGAGTCACTTGTGTAACAAGCCAGCTCCTGATGCAGGGGCAGCACACCTGTGCAGGCCCAGCTCCTGATGCTGGAGCAGCACACCTGTGCAGACCCAGCTCCTGATGCAGGGGCAGCACACCTGTGCAGGCCCAGCTCCTGATGCTGGAGCAGCACACCTGTGCAGGCCCAGGGCCTGATGCAGGGACAGCACACCTGTGCAGACCCAGGGCCTGATGCTGGGGCAGCACACCTGTGCAGGCCCAGCGCCTGATGCAGGGACAGCACACCTGTGCAGACCCAGGGCCTGATGCTGGGGCAGCACACCTGTGCAGGCCCAGCTCCTGATGCTGGATCAGCACACCTGTGCAGGCCCAGGGCCTGATGCTGGAGCAGCACACCTGTGCAGGCCCAGGGCCTGATGCTGGAGCAGCACACCTGTGCAGGCCCAGGGCCTGATGCTGGGGCAGCACACCTGTGCAGGCCCAGCGCCTGATGCTGGGGCAGCACACCTGTGCAGGCCCAGGGCCTGATGCAGGGGCAGCACACCTGTGCAGGCCCAGGGCCTGATGCTGGAGCAGCACACCTGTGCAGGCCCAGCTCCTGATGCAGGGGCAGCACACCTGTGCAGGCCCAGGGCCTGATGCTGGAGCAGCACACCTGTGCAGGCCCAGGGCTGATGCAGGGGCAGCACACCTGTGCAGGCCCAGGGCTGATGTCCTCTCTGTTGCTCGATGAACAGGGATGGGCCACGCCAGACAGGCGCTCTCCCTTGCTTAATTTCCTTCACACCCGATTCTCTCTGCCTTGGTATCTGCTCCCAGATTAAGCATTGTGACTTTTCTTATTGCATTCACAAATGACCTTTGCAACATTACTTACAGTGCAACATTGTGGTTTTTGACCTCTGAAATTTGAGTTACAATTAGTCTCTCTTTAAAAAAAATTAAAAGATTTAATTCATAAAATTAATCCATCATAAACACATATTTATTCATTTTGGTAACCATTTGTGGCCATTCACATACTACCACGAGCAAATTTGAGACAAAATTTATCAGATCTCATTAAAGTTCCCCTATGCTTATCAATTGCTCCTAAGGCCAAGAATCTATAATCTGGTTTCTATAATTAAAATCATATAAAGGGAATCTTTTTGTAGTTATGGATCTATGATTGGTCTTCTCTGCTTAGTGTGATGCTAATTTCAAGTATGAGTCATTGGCTATTTATTGTCAGGTGTATTGCATTTATTAGGCCCTAATTGATGGCTTTCCTGTTTACCTGTAGGCGACATACTCAAGGTCTGTGCCTATGTCTCCCACCTCGATATTGACAATGTCTAATAAAATGCCAGCTAGGCTTTCAGGAGACTCTTCTTCATGAATACAAAGGAATTCAATGCCTTCTTATTGGTCTTATGCATCGATAGGTTGTGTTTGATTTACCATAGGGCCGCGAAGACTAGCGAAGCATAGTACACACAGCCAAGCTAGCTCAGAGCTGATACAAGCAAAAGAGTGAGAACTCTGTGAACCTGCTCCTGACCACGGACGGGCTCGGTGTGCTCAGCTCTGCTCCTCACGGACGGACTCTGTGTGCTCAGCTCTGCTCCTGACCACGGACGGGCTCTGTGTGCTCAGCTCTGCTCCTCACGGACGGGCTCGGTGTGCTCAGCTCTGCTCCTCACGGACGGGCTCGGTGTGCTCAGCTCTGCTCCTCACGGACGGGCTCGGTGTGCTCAGCTCTGCTCCTGACCACGGACGGGCTCTGTGTGCTCAGCTCTGCTCCTCACGGACGGGCTCGGTGTGCTCAGCTCTGCTCCTCCCCCCTCCCCCATCTTCCGATGTTTCAGAGCAGGCAATGACATGAATAGTGGAAATAATTGTCATTATTTGAAAACTTGTCATGTATTTTCTTAATATTTTATGTTTCGATACCATGCAAGTTTTCATTTTGTTCAACGAGTAAGTTTTTCCTTGGCGATGGAAATATATGTGTGCATATGTATAATTTAACCTACTAGTTATAGGACCTTTAGCAAGTTTCTGAAACTTTTTCTTAGTGTTCTCATTTAAAGGAAACTATAGGTGATAATGCCGGGTGCACAGCATGCTTGATGCTTATTAAATAGTACGTAATAAATATTACATCATGTCCTAGGATCCAGATGTCTGGCTTTTCATGATAGCCCCTCTAACATTACAGACCTAATTGCTACATAATTGTAGTGCATAAGGAATCTTAGGGCCAGGAGTGTGCACTGTGGTTCTTCATCCCTGAGCAGAAGGCTGTGTCCTTGGACTGCACCTAGCTAGCGTGTGATGAGTAAACAACAAATAGTTCTCACCGGGCATTTCTTTAAAAACGCTATCGAATTCTGAGTTTCCATTCAAACTCTTCCTTAATTATTCTAATTCAGTGGGTTTGTTCTGTCCTGTCAGGAGCCCCCAGAGGAATGGGCACTGGAGTAGACTAATGTCAGAGACCAGGCCCTTTCTAATGAGCACTAATTAAGGTAATTAGTTACCATTAGTAAACAGGAAAACGGAACGAGCCACCGTGTTCCTTGGAGCCCCGCAAGTTGTCTGGCTGCTCCACGTCCACTTACCGAAATGTTTCTGATATCAAGGACTGAGAAACGGCCTTGCTGTCAAAGTTCAGACAAACGGCAAAGAACGGCCGGGCAGCCAGCTGCCGTGGCCAGCTTCCCACCAGAGGGGTGTGAGCCAGACAGGCAGCGCGCGGCGGGTGGAGATGGACGGACATTAGGCCAACGCACGACCGCTTGAACAGGCTGGCCACGTGCAGAAAAAGAGAGAGAGAAAAGACCTTAACCTGGTGTCCTGGCCTCTCTCTGAGAGGAAGAAGAAGCCTGTGCTTGGTGTGGGGTTCCACGCATTGGGCCACGCTCCGGGTAGGTTTTCCGGTTCCAGGATCAGCTAACTCCCAGACAGGAATAAGCAGCGCAAAGCAGGCCTCTCCGCTGTGTGGGGTGCTGCCCTCGGTCCTCCTCGGGGGAAGGGCTGAGGAGCCAGCCAGGGGTGCTGACCTCAGTCCTCCAGGCGTGCTGACCTCAGTCCTCCAGGGGTGCTGACCTCAGTCCTCCTCGGGGGAAGGGCTGAGGAGCCAGCCAGGGGTGCTGACCTCAGTCCTCCTCGGGGGAAGGGCTGAGGAGCCAGCCAGGGGTGCTGACCTCAGTCCTCCAGGGGTGCTGACCTCAGTCCTCCTCGGGGGAAGGGCTGAGGAGCCGGCCAGGGGAAACTCCGCATTTGCCAGCTCTGTGGGCCAAGTTTCCAATAGAGACGCATGGGTCCCCACACGGGTGCTTTTCCTCGTCGCCACTCTGTTACCTTTCAGAAATTAGGGGAACGTAATCAGTCCCTTCCCCTCGCCGTTTACTGTTCAGTTTTTCTTCAGCTCTCTCCCATGGCTTAGATGAGGCTTTCTCCCCACACCTCTCCCTGTGGTCGCTCCGATTTTCTTTTGCACTCCATTTAAATATATTCCCAGAGACTGCGATAAGGATGGTAAGAAGCAGATAACTTGTAATCGCCAACTTCAAGTAAATCGTGGAAGATTAACTTTATCTTTCCATAAGAGATGGAATGGCGTGAGAAATGGGCAATTTGAATATTTCCGGGTTGGAGACTTGCCTTCCTGGATTGCTTTAACCGATGCAGAGATAAAAACCCTCCTCAGCTCCTCTCCCAGCTCTCTCCCAGGCGCATCCTCTTGTGGTGCTCGCACTGAGTGTGATGAGCGCGCACAGCACAGCTGTCAGAAGTGTGTGAGCATCGTGAACTTTGAACTTACGGGCTGCCGCAGGATGGCTGCCGCACGCCAGTGCCTGGGAACAAATCCGCCACCTGCCTCCAGGTGCGACCTGATCTGTGTGAAGAGCCGTAGGCCACACCGAGCCTCCAAACCCCGTCTCCCGCTGTCCTCCCTGGAGGGCAGCTCCAGCACCGCACGCTCCGCTCCCCGTCTCGGGCCTCCCTTCCCTGCACAGGTGGCACCAAGAGTCAGAGTCGCACGTCTCTGGTCCTGGTGGCCGCAGCTACCTCGCGGTGGGCTGCTCTATCGCCATTCCACCCCGGGGCGAGCATCGGCGCTGAGCTCTGATGGCCGATTTCCCGCGGCCTCGGCCCTCCCCCGGGGTCCAGGAAGGTGGAAGGGTGAGGTGATTGTGTGGGCTGGCCTCTTCACCCGGCGGGAGCCCGGCCTGAGCGGGGGTCTGTGCCGACCTCCCCAGTGCGCTGGCCCCAGCGCTCGGCCTGGCCCGAGGCCAGTGAGTGAGGGATAACTGCTTTTGAAGGCCACCACGTCTGTCCCTATCCACCAGTGTCTCCCTGCCTCTCACTGTCGGGGCTGCATCGCATGACCCAGTGGGATCCTCATGATGAGCAGGCTTTGCCTGAGCCCGTGCTGCCGCACGGCTGCGAAACCTTGACAGTAGGCAGGGTGCGGGCTCAGGGCTTTTTCCTTCTGATGTCTTCGGTCCCAGGAGGTAGCCCCACAACCAGCCAAGGTGCACCTGTTCCCCAAGCTCCCCCTCCGCCTCTGCACGGCCAGTCCTCACCTCCAACCACACAGAAGCAAAGCCCAGAGTGAAGGGGGCCAGGGGGGCAGCCGCCCAGGGAGGGGAGAGCGCGGGGGGCCGGGCCCTCGTCCCTCAGAAGGGGGCTTGGCTGGCGTTGTGGTCAGGCCCCGAGCCGCGATCCTTCAAACCTCAGTGCGGTATTATTTTGAAAGCAGAGCTGATTGTATCATATCGTTGCCGACAGACCTTTAATGGCTCAAGCCATAGGACACGAAGCCCAATTTCTTTATCGTGAAATTCAGGGCCACACAAATCTCCTTTCCAATTAACTTTTGAGGCCTCGCCAAGCACTTTCCCGAGACCCCAATCTGTTTCCTTAACCTGATACTGTCCTAAATTTTCTCCTCCACTCTTTGTTCACTCTCTCCCCTTATCTGAAGCATGCTTAGCTTACTCCTGATAAACGCTTCCTTCTTTTTTAAGGTTCATCTCAAGCGCCGCATGTCCGTGAGGCTGTCTTCTACCGTCCTCATCAGACAGAATTCCTCCCTCTGACGTTTCCGTTCCCCCCCCCCCCCCACCCCAGACAAAGCAAAAAGTGAAAAAACAAAACCACTCTGACACGTTCTGTCTTGGGTGACCTGTAAGCGCTGGGTCAGATGGGGTGGACGGCAGGAGTGAGGCCAGATCAGGCCTCCCTGAAGGGGGCGCGCCACGGACGCCTGTCTGAAGTCAGGGAAGCCTGGCCGCTGAGCGAGGAGGGGCGCTCCCGTGGGCCTGTGCGTGGCTTCCCTTGACCATGACAGAGCGGCCACGCGCAGAGCAAGGCCAGGACACTGCTGGGCTGTGAGGAGAGGGGCCGGCCTGGGCCAAGAAGGAGCCGGGTCAGCCATCTTTGCAATGATCTCTCTGACGCCTTAACACAGCGTCTGGAGCGTCGCAGGTGTGCCGATGTGTGGAGATGACTGGAAGTGGCAGATTTCGTTCATCTAAAAGTGTTCATGGGACGTGAACAGATGTGTGTGCACCTCACGGTATTGTGGAAGCCGCTGTCAGTGTTTCACCCGCCCTCTGCCCCCGCGGGCGGCCTTGTTCGCGGTACTGTCCGTGGGGATGGCCGTGGGGGTGGGGGTGTGTCCGGTGTCTGTGTGGAGTCTGAGGCGGTGGAGTGGGAAGGCACAGGGGAATGAATTCCACCGCTGGGCCCGGGCGTGTGGCGAAGGAGGGAGTGTGCACGGGCTTTCCCCGGGCCCAGAGAGTGGGCCCAAAGCTGCGGCCCGCCAGCCTCCTCGGGATCACCTTGCCCGGCCAGTTCCGACCAGAGTGCTGTGCGCATGGATGACTTCTACGAGCACAGATCCGGTGAGGCTGTCCCCGAGACGCTGGCAGCCCCCCGGAGCCACCTGCAGGGGTCTGATCTTTGTCCTGCCTGGACACCATTCCCCTCTCCAGTCTCCACACTGAGGAGTGGAGAGGAAAACATCACAGCTCCCTCTGAGCACGGGGCCCCTGCCTGGACCTTGGGTCCATGGGGAGCTCGGCCATTTACACATGACTTTATTTTCCTCTAAGGATCAACATCAGCAACTCCGATGGTTATCTGAGTGATGAACACAGATATAAGCTGAATAAGGCACTTAGACCTGTCCCATAGTAACATTGCCGCTACAGCCGATTGTTCCTGGAGGGGTTGTGGCTCAGGAAGGCCAGCGTGGTAGGAGCATCAGCGGAGACAGAGACTATTTCATGAAATCCAGAAGTTGGAGATAGGGAACCACTGGGATTTTGACTAGGGTCATTACGCAGAGGAAAATTTTGACAGGTTGGGCTCTCCAAACTGAAGCACAAACGGCTGTGTTGGGTTGTAAATTTTCACTCTGTGGAAATGATCCAGGTCACGCTGACTGACCACTCATTTTGAACTTTGAAGAGAAGATGCACGTAAAGGGTAGTGATCTGAATGCGGCAGCCCACAGAAATGCTCCTGAAATTCCACAAGACCGAAGCCCAGCGGTCAGTCAGTCAGTCGCTCTGGGAATCGGGTGTCCGAATGTCCCTGGCTTCAGCTTGTGTCCCGATCTTGTTGGAGGAAGCGGCAGAATGGTCCCTGGGGAGGGAGGCGCCGGTGGCCTCTGCAGTGGCAGCCAGGTTTGCACAGAGGCGCCGCGCATGGGAAGCTCATTAGAACTAAGTTTATTTTTAATTATCGCATTCTGAAAATTTAGCTCAAGGACCCTGGGTCTGCGAGGCAGGTACTGTACCACCCAGGCCTCACCTCCAGGGGTGTTTTAGCAGCTTTCCAGAGAGGCCTTGTGCTTTTGCCACGCGTGATCTGGAGTGCGACCTTTCTGCTTCGCCCTCCCACGTATCCTCAGGTTTCAGGGGTGTACCACGATGCAGAGCCTGGGGGAAAAGTTGTTTTATTTTTTAATGTAAAGATGTATCTTACTTTTTTTTTTTGGCAGTGATGCATTTTCAACATGAAAGCCAAAGAACCGAATTTATTTATATGGTAATGAAATACTTTGTCAGAATATTGGCAATTTTAAGTTAAATAATATGATTTAGCTCCTCTAAGGGCTAAGACACAGCAATGTCTTTCGCCACAAGGAAATGTGGAAATTCATTGGCCTCCCTGGTATCTGTTTTTTTTTTTAAAGGATGGCTAGACTAATAGGAAAAGTAGCTGGGAACGTGTGTGTATGTGCATGCATGTGTGTGCATGTGAACACAGGTGCGTGTGAATGCACACGTAGAGTCATAATCTGCTTTACAGACGACAGTAGTTTGTGTTCGCTTACGTCTTACATGGACACCTGCCTTGCTGGTGGCATCTGGGCCTGCCGGGGCACATCTCCCTCCATGAGAGATGATTTCCCAGCAAACCCAGGATCTCAGGGCCCTGAAAGACCAAAGAGAGACGGCCTCAGCGTCTGCCCTTGGGAGTTTGTGACGTGGGGTGCATCGCACGGCAGAGCTGAGTGATGCACAGGCACAGATAAACTTCCGGACAGAGGAGGGTTGTTCTGGAAGTTTTCCTGGTGAAGACAGCCTTGTACCACGATGCAGGAAGAACAGATTTTTAAGAAGAGGAGAAGGCCGTCCTGGAGGGAGGGAGGTGGGGGGGGGCTGGAAAGTCAGCAGCAGGAATTCCTGTGGACAGAAGCGCCATCCGTTCTAGACCGCGGGCCTTGCCCAGCTCTGCAGCCTGCTCAGCCAGCTCGCCGCCGCGTGGAGCTGAGTGGTGCAGAAATAAAACGCCTTTTATGAAGGAACTGGATTGTTTTTGGAAAATGGTAAAACATCATGAGTGTAGAATTATTTTTTCTTCCGCTATAAAGAGCTATTGTGTCATGAGAAACTCCATGCTAATGACAAGGAGTCTTAGGCCTCCCGATGCACAGCACCTGGCTCCAAACCCCGGGTCCATGAAGCAGCCACTGCACACCAGCGGCCCACAGGCGTGCGGGAGAGGCGAGACAGATCACCTTCTGCTGGAGGAGGGGCCGCTGCGTCTGGGCGGAGGTGGGCTCGGGGAGTGGGAACACACGGCCGTTCCTTCACGGGGCTCCTGTGGCGGCTGGTCTTCTCCCTCGGGTGTGCCCTACCTGGTGCCATCGTTCCCCTGAAAGGCCACGCACGCCGCGGATGGGCAAGCTGGGACGGATGCGTGAGTCGGGACGGATGGGTGAGCCGGGACGGATGGGTGAGCTGGGACGGATGGGTGAGCAGGATGGATGCGTGAGCCGGGACAGCCAGGACGGATGGGTGAGCCGGGACGGATGCATGAGCCGGGACGGATGTGTGAGCCGGGACGGATGGGTGAGCCGGGATGGATGTGTGAGCTGGGACAGATGGGTGAGCCAGGATGGATGCATGAGCCAGGATGGATGCATGAGCTGGGACGGATGGGTGAGTCGGGATGGATGGGTGAGCCGGGACGGATGGGTGAGCCGGGACGGATGCGTGAGCCGGCACGGATGGGTGAGCCGGGACGGATGCGTGAGCCGGGACAGCGCATGAGCAGTTCACTTACTTCAACATTTGCTGAGTGGTACATGAATGCATGGCGTAGTCAGTACGGCCGGATAACTGAGCTGAGTTTAGGACTGGAGTTGGTTAATTTGGGGATTTAAGAAATTACCACGCTCAGCTTAAGATGCCAGCAAGTGTCACATGGGTGCGGTGTTTTCCGGCATGGGACTCTGCCTCTCAGAGGGAAGCAGCGCGTAACAATTCACGTGGCTGGAGTGGCAGAATGCGCGGCTGGGGGAGAGACAGCATCAATACTCCAAACATGTGCGATCGCACATAACCAGACGATCAGATTTCGCGTGTAACTTCGTAGCACGAGCGTGATTTACATACGCTGCACTGGAGCGACAGAACCATGAAGCCGAGGGCACTGGAGGTGCCGCAGCACACGTCGCATTTCCTGGAGGGTTGCGGTCTGAGCTGGGAGGCCGCAGGCACTGCGGGCCAGCCGTGAACGCGCCTGGAGCGGCTGCTTGGCCACCACCGACCGACTTTTCTGAGTGGCCCGAGTGCCCACACTGTCCACAAACGCGTTAGTCCCGCAAGGGCACCGAGGGGCTGGAGTTTCGTGCCGGTGGAAAGTGCTTTTCTGTAGCACAACTGGCTTTCAGCCATCGGCTACTGTGAGCGCACGTTCACACATTCACAGTGTTCACAGTGTTCACGCTGGGCTGAAGGCAGCCGCGTGCGTTCACTGCCATTTTCCCGTTCTTCCCGGCGCTTCCCCAAGCCCTGTAACTGCAGAGACAAAAATCAAAGTTAAAAAAAAAAAACATGCAGAATTCGTAGCTCCTAGAAAAAGGAAGAGCGTGCCCAGACTTGATGCTTCGGCCCGCTGTCTGCGGGGCGGCAGGCAGGGAGGTGTGGAGTCCTTCCGGGAGCTGCTGGGTACCGCGCTGTGGTTCACAGCTCCGGCTGGGCAGGCCTCTCCTGGAGCCGGCTGCGAGCTAACCGCCCACTCTCATCGTCACCTCAGCCCGAGCAGCCGCCCGTTCGAAGGCCGTGGAATGATGGTCTGGAGCGGTCGTCCTCCTGACCCTCCCTGCCAGGCGGTCTTGCTCCTCACCGTCTGTCCTTGAGAGTGCTGTCCAGCCTGGGTTTAACGACCACGGCACGGGAGCTCGGCCCTCCTCCCGGAGAGGCCGTTTGGCAGGCTGACAGCTTCCCTTCCTGCGTGTGCCCGCGCTTTCCCTTGCTCAGTTTCGTCTCATCGCGGCTGTGATTCCGCTTTTGTGCGCCTCAAGCCATCTCTCACGTGTGCTCGACTCCACTCCCCTCTGGCCGTTGCCGGCACGCCACGTTGACCCCACGCCATGGCTCCCTTCCCTCTGTGATCAAAACCTGCCTGATTCTAAGGGTGGGAAGAGTGTGCCGTGTCCCGTGTGCCGTGTCCTGTGTGCCGTGTCCTGTGTGCTGTGTCCCGTGTGCCGTGTCCTGTGTGCCGTGTCCTGTGTCCCGTGTCCTGTGTCCTGTGTGCTGTGTGCTATGTCCTGTGTCCTGTGTCCTGTGTGCCATGTCCCGTGTGCTGTGTCCCGTGTGCCATGTTCTGTGTCCTATGTCCTGTGTCCCATGCCATGTCCTGTGTGCCGCGTTCCGTGTGCTGTGTCCCATGTTCTGTGTCCTGTGTGCTGTGTCCCATGCCATATCCTGTGTGCTGTGTGCTGTGTACTGTGTACTGTGTCCTGTGTCCCGTGCCGTGTCCTGTGCTGGGGGCCGGGGTCTGTGAGGACCTGCCTTCTTCCCCGTGATGGATGTGTTTGCACACGGCCTTGGCCTGCATCGGCGTCCGTGGCTCTGAGGGTCCCACGGCTCTGAGGGTCCCACGGCTCTGAGGGTCCCACGGCTCTGAGGGTCCCACGGCTCGGAGGGGCACATGGCTCGGAGGGGCACACGGCTCTGAGGGTCCCACGGCTCTGAGGGTCCCACGGCTCGGAGGGGCACACGGCTTTGGCGCCCGCGGCTCTGAGGGGCACATGGCTCGGAGGGGCACACGGCTTTGGCGCCCGCGGCTCGGAGGGGCACACGGCTTTGGCGCCCGTGGCTCGGAGGGGCACACGGCTTTGGCGCCCGCGGCTCTGAGGGGAGGGGCACACGGCTTTGGCGCCCGCGGCTCGGAGGGGCACACGGCTTTGGCGCCCGCGGCTCGGAGGGGTTGCCGTTGGAAGACATCTGGACCTCACGGTGCCTGTGCTCTTTTGTTTGGGGGGGCTCTGCTTGGGGCTTTCGGCTTGATTAAAGTTTGATTAAGGAGTGAAGAGAAAAACAATTTTCCCAAATAACACCATTAAGAATAAAAGCACCTTAAAAGAATCTCTACAACTGTGGTGACCATGGCCAAGACTATAAACTCCGACTTTCCCTGGCACCTCTCACCACAGAGGAACACGGTGGGCTGGAAATGATAGCTTTTCAAGAAATGGTTCCATTTTCCCACTGGAAGGGATTGGCAAACGGAGAGAGAGAGAGAGAGGGGGAGAGAGAGAGAGAGAGAGAGAGAGAGAGAGAGAGAGAGAGAGAGGGGGAGAGAGAGAGAGAGAGAGAGAGAGAGAGGGGGAGAGAGAGAGAGAGAGAGAGAGAGAGGGAGAGAGAGAGAGAGGGAGAGAGAGAGAGAGGGAGAGAGAGAGAGAGAGAGAGAGAGAGAGAGAGAGAGAGAGAGAGAGAGGGAGAGAGAGATTACTAAAGCTTACCCTCTGTTTGCTCCCCAAAGACAAGCCCATGTTTTTGTTTATAGGAAGATCCCAAGATAAACATTTTTTCTAAGGTATTTTGCTGAATTTAAATCAAATTTAAATACTTTTAAGATTTAAATTAAATAATTTTTAAATTTAAATTTAAATTTAAAATTTTAATGATTTAAGTTGTATTTGGGGGGACTGCAACGCTTGCCTGAAATCCTGTTTGTTGAAGCGGCTTTGGTGGTATGTGGTGCTGCTCTGTCTGGTGACCGTGACTGACCGAGTTGAAAGCTCTCTGGTCCTTGCTGATATTTGTGATCCGGCTTTTTCTTGAAGTACAGTTGACGATTTGCTCAGCTTATTTGGGGATTTGTGTCCTGGCTGTTTGTACCTGGATTGGGTCTGTTCCTCCATGATCTGCAGTCATGTGCTCGGAGCTCAGAGTGTCTGGAGGAAATACTCTCCTTTTGCTTTCTGCGTGCTTTCCCGCAGCTCCTTGCTGGCTGTGCATCAAGGGGTGGGCATCGGTCAGCAGGAAGTCCAGGAAGCTTGGTCCACCCGCCGCCTCCACGTCGCCCGCTGGTGGGAAGGTCTACTCCTGGTGTGGCCCCTGTTGGTGCCGTGCCTGGCCCTTTAGCCGGCATCTGACCTTGAGGCCTGCTCTGTCTTTGTTGATTCATCCTGGGGTCACAAGAGAAGGACACGCTTGAGGTTCAGCCGACGAGGTGATGTAGATGTCTTGTTAGGACTGAGCCTAACTCGTGAAAAATCAAACAACTGCAGTGAAACAAACATCCTCAAAATGAGTGCTTTGCTGTGCTCATTGGCCCAAGAAAGCCTCAGGTGTAAGTGCCGTAGGACAGGGAGAGACGTTGCCGTGTGCCACAAGAGGCACAGAAGCCTGACGGTGCAGAGCCTCTTCTAGTCCTCACCAAGACGCCCATTGCCACGGGGAAGCTCAGAGCAGCCGAGGACAGCTGAGCCCACTCAGGGCCTGAGTACATTCAGGGGAGAGCGTACCCTGTCGACGACAGTGAGAAACGAACCCAAGTTGGGCTTTGAACTACGAGTATTCTTGTTGGCAAGGATTGTTTGATATTACTTGGCGTCTGGCGGAGGAACCCAGGCATGTTTGACCTCTCTGCCCGTAGCTGCCTTTCTCTCAGGAGATGCCACAGGCCACGGAGAGCCTGCGCAGCAAGGTGCCGCTGCCAGCAACGCACATGACCCAGCACAGACCACTCTTCTTCCACAGGTTTCCAAAAGCAACCCTGCCTGGACACAAAGAATGCCAGGGTATCTAATAACACACAGACAGTGAAGAGAGAAAAGGTAGGTTATCATATAAGGGTATACCACCTAACAGTGTGCTGTTCCCTGTGTCTGCAGGGAACACAAACTCCCAGGCTCCAGTAGTTTACTGAAAGGTTGCATGGTCTGAACGGTTACTCTTGGAAATAGTAATCTGCACGTCAATGATCATGGTATGGAAACCTGCGCCCAGGTCGATATCCCAACCCAGATTGGCTCTCTGCTGCCGTGCTGGTGTGCTTGCATCAGATCTGCTGCAGCAGTGAAGCTCTAGCAGGGCTGGAAAGGGCAGCTGGGCTCCAGGCTCACTCAGTGAGAAGGCTCACTCTTCTGTCGAGTGTGGTGCACATGACCTGTGCACAGCTTCCGCTTGCAGTTCTTTATCCAACTTCCATAGAAGCCTGACTTGTTCTCTACCCACTCCCTGGCACGTGCTCATCCGCACCAGAGTTGGGGCAGACTCTGTCTCCCCAGATCCTGATGTGCTCTGCTAGCCCCCCGGTGATGGTGATGATACCACAGCGCTCCCACTTCCCAGTCTCACAGAACATCTTCCCAGTCCTCAGGAAAGGAGAGGGAGGGACGGGTAGCAAGCAGGTGGCAGCAGGAGGAAGCGGGGGTGACTGAGGCATGGGCCATGATGGAAGGAGCTCTGCATGCGGCAGGCGAAAGCTGCAGAGACGCTGGCAGTAAATGTCACGTTTGGCAAAAGTGGCATGGCTAAGACTTGCTGAGGAAAGTCTTTGTGAAGAATCTTCCGGGGTGGGCATACTCAGAGAAGCTGAGCACACACAGGTGACGATAGAGCTGACCGCATGAACATGATAGAGCTGAGTACACAAATATGATGGAGCTGAGCACACACAGGTGACTGAGCTGAGCACACACAGGTGATGATAGAGCTGAGCACATGAGCACGATAGAGCTGAGTACGCAAGTATGATGGAGCTGAGCACACACAGGTGATGATAGAGCTGAGCACACACAGGTGATGATAGAGCTGAGCACACACAGGTGATGATATTGCTGAGCACATGAGGATGATAGAGCTGAGTACACAAGTATGATGGAGCTGAGCACACACAGGTGATGATGGAGCTGAGCACACACAGGTGATGATAGAGCTGAGCACATGAGCATGATAGAGCTGAGTACACACAGGTGATGATAGAGCTGAGCATACACAGGTGATGGAGCTGAGTGCATGAGCATGATAGAGCTGAGTACACAAGTATGATGGAGCTGAGCATACACAGGTGATGATGGAGCTGAGCACACACAGGTGATGATATTGCTGAGTACATGAGGATGATAGAGCTGAGTACACAAGTATGATGGAGCTGAGCACACACAGGTGATGATGGAGCTGAGCACACACAGGTGATGATATTGCTGAGCACATGAGGATGATAGAGCTGAGTGCACAAGTATGATGGAGCTGAGCACACACAGGTGATGATGGAGCTGAGCACACACAGGTGATGATATTGCTGAGCACATGAGGATGATAGAGCTGAGTACACAAGTATGATGGAGCTGAGCACACACAGGTGATGGAGATGAGCACACATAGGTGATAGAGCTGAGCACACACAGGTGATGATAGAGCTGAGCACACAAGGTGATGATAGAGCTGACCACATGAACATGATAGAGCTGAGGACACAAATATGATGGAGCTGAGCACACACAGGTGATGGAGCTGAGCACACATAGGTGATGGAGCTGAGCACACACAGGTGATGACAGAGCTGAGCACACACAGGTGATGATGGAGCTGAGCAGAGCACACACGCATGGTGGCGGGACCCTGGGCACTGAGGGAGGGAGGAGCCAACCCACGTTGGCGCCCGCCTGCCCCAGGCCGCGCTGCAGTGTCAGTAATCCAGCTGTGTAGCATGCTTGTGATTGCTCTTTTTTGCATGGAGAAATTATGCTCATAAAATCGAGTCACCGACTTGCCTGGCATTGCAAATCTAGAAACTGATTTCAACTCAAACTGAGCTTCTTCCAGTCAGCGTGCAGTCTCTGTTCCTCGATGCCTTCCAGAAACAAGCCAGCATCGGGAGGATTGGAAAATTGGAGGAAACAGGAAGAGAGGCACTGAGTTGTGTGGGTTTGTGCTCATTAGAGGTACAGGCCAGAATTCTGTCACAGGGGGAGGCGGGGAGATGACCCTTTACTCCATTGTGTTATGTGTGGGATTCTTCTAGAATAATGAGTGCATGCTTGCATTATGGTAACAACATAACAGCCCTATAAATAGGACACTAATAAAATAACAATGCATTGTGCAGAGCCTCTGGTTCTGGAGAGTTTTATTGTAATATCCTGCCAGGAGTGAACTTCGTTTGAACTGCAGTGAAGAAACTATTTGATATAGCACCTAGGCAGAAAGCGTCCTTACTGCCAGCAGGAAGCGCCACATCAACCCCGAGAGAGCCTGCCGTCTGACTGCTCGGGTGATAGGCAGCCTTTGGACAGACGGACGGACAGCCGTCCCGGGAGAGGGAGACCCTGCGCCACACAGCGGCCACTGGCTTGATTCACCTGGGAAACATTCTGTGTCTCGGACTTGCAGGGGGAAATACCCGTTTGCTCTTTTTGAAGAAGAAAACATTCTAAAATTTAGCTGGCTTTTTTTCTCATATGGAAAAGAGACTATTTTTCCATGTTAGGTGCCTGTATTTCTGTGCCATATACTGTGTTAGCAAAGTAAATATACTTAAACAAGGTAAAAAGCCAGAGACAGTATCTGACTATTTCACCTTTTCTGTGTTATATACTGGTACTGTGATTTGAACTTGGTTTGGGCTCTGGGCTTTGTCCTTTAGCTTTTCCCACTACAGGCTAGCTCTCTACAACGTGAGCCACAGCTCCACTTCGGGTTTCTTGCCGGTTAATTGGAGATAAGAGTCTCATGGACTTTTCTATCCAGGCTGGCTTCATAGCCTGATCCTTAGCTCTCAGCCTCCTGAGTAGCTAAGGATACAGGCTTGAGCCTCAGGCATAAATTTATGAAAAAGAAATAAACATTTTACATATAAGAAGCATGTTCAATGAGTTAAATAGTTCACACACTAATAAGAGTAGCGTGTTAAAAAATTCTTATCTTTTAATTTACTCATTGAAACACAGTGAATACAACCAATGGCAAGAGTTCAGGTGAAGAGAGCTGTTTTGTATAGGTGGAAGGTGGGAGCTAGTGTTCATCACGGCTAATCCATGTTCATATATGTGCTATGTGTGTGTGGTGTGTGAATATACAGTGTGTGTTCTATGCACACGTGTGTGGTGTGTATTTGTGTTAGTGTATGCATGTGTGTGGTATATATGTGTGACGTGTATATATGTGTGTACTAGCATGTGCCTGTGTGGCATGTGTGTAGTCTGTATATGTGTATTAGTATGTGCATGTGTGTGGTGTGCACGTGTGTGGTGTCTGTATTTGTGTGCTATGCATGGTGTGGCATGTATATGTGTGTGTTAGTGTGCATGTGTGTGGGTGTGCGTGTGTCTGGCGTGTGCAGTAGTGTGTGTACACAGGCGGTGTGGCGTCCACTCATTCGTACCCCACAGCACAGGATTAACTGTCGTCAGGTGCTGCCACACAGACGCTCTGCGTTTGCTTCTTGGATGAGCACCGGACGCTCCTGTTCACGAATCGCTGCTATGACTGTTCATGCGTGTGGGACAATAAAGGCACAGGAAACGGCGTTTTCTGCTCTTGCTGTTTCTCCGGCTGCCAGGGTCTGTGCGTGTCCGGCACCGGCCATGCGTGTAGGCGGACAGTCTGCGGTGCCGCGGTCTCCGCGTCACCGGGGCCGTGTTGCGATGGTGTGCGGTCCTGCGGTGGCTCGGGGCTGAATCAGCACGCCGCGACGCGCGTGTCAGCATCAGATCAGCACGCTGGATTCCAGGCGGCCGTCAGCCCCGTCCCCTGCTCCGAGCAGAACCGCACCCCCGACGAAGGGGTCCCGGTCCCCAGCTGTCTGTCACGCCGTTTGCCCGGCTCCGTCCCGTGGCCAGCGGCCGGCGCGGGGCCGCCCTGCGGTGACTGTTAGGTCTGGAGGCCTTTTCCTGGCGGTCAGCAGAGGGGTTGTTTCCCCAGCGACTCGGGTTCTGGGTTCTGGGGGTGCTTTGTGCGGTGCCTTGTTCTGGGGAGACGTTCAGCCAAGGTCCAGTCAGCCCATCATGGCGGCGGGCCTGGCCCTGCGTGGCCGCGGGGCCGGGGGCGGCTGGGCACGGAGGACGGGGTCACCCCTTGGGGCGTGGAGGACGGGGACACCGGGCAGCGGGGAGCAGAAGCCGGGCAGGGCCGGCGGAGACCAGGCCTTCTCTCCGTGAATGGCCTCTGCCTCGCCTCTCCTGCTCACTGACCCCGAGGCCCCGCGTCGTCTTCTTGGGTGGTTCTGAGGGTCACGGCCAGGTGTCCTCCCTGTGAGCTCCTCGGGGTGCAGACCTGGCTGCTGCAAGCCTGGAGCCGGGGTGAGCCGGGAGGCCATGGCTTCCCCGCGAGGAAGGGGCTGCAGCGCGGGACGGACTCGGAGGAAAGCTGCTTTGTGACGTGATTCGATCAGGGGCTGGAGGAGCCTCACGGGAGCTGGTCTCCCGCTCCTGGACCCATGCGTGGTGTCTGCTGCCACATTCTGCCCGGCCAGCGTTGACCGCCAGGCCCTGTGTCCCGGTTAGCTCTGCAGCACTCTGGCCCTCACTGCCGAGGGGTTCAGATGATGACAATACCCAGCAGCACTTTGCTTGCTCAGTCTGTGAAGAATCTCTGTGGTGCTTTTGTCCTGGAGTGCCCAGTACAGAAAAGAGAGGAGGACGGTCGATCTTAACAGAACAAAGACCAGTGCGCGTGGGCGGCGGCTCCGTCCGGCACGGCCCAGGTGCGCGTGGCGGCTCCGTCCGGCACGGCCCAGGTGCGCGTGGGTGGCGGCTCTGCCAGGCACGGCTCAGTCATCTGTGCACTGTTGGGCAAGGCCAGGCTGTTTCTGGAGGAAAGTTGTCCGCAGGGCCTGCGTGGCCCCCGGTGCTGGCTGCGTGTGGCCCTGTCCCCACGGCTAGAGACCATGCGGGCCCGTGGTGACCACGTGGTGGATTGGTGGCAATCGCTCAGAAATGTCTCTCCCGGGTTTCGTACATTTATTCTCTTTCCCACCAGTGAAGAGGGCACAAAGCTTCAAAGGCTATCCACATTTAAAATGATGCTTTCAAAGATCGCCGCCCAACATGTGTGCAGCACATGCAACTCCGTCAGCTCCTGGGAACAACTGCTCTTAATACCCATGTGGCCAGATGACTGGTTGAAGCAGGAGGGGCCATGGCTCAGCAGGGTTTAAGAATGCCCATCGAGAGTTGCATCATGAATTAAAGGTCCAGGGCAAGATGTAGGCTCCAGGTGGCAAATTAAAACATTCCTTGAATCATTCATTCATTCACCCATAGGGCTTGAACTCTAGGCCTGGGCACTGTCCCTGGGCTCCTTTTCAGCAAGCTAAGAGCTCTACTACTTGAGACAGACCTACTTCTGGGTTTCGTTTTTTTTTTTTTTGGTCTGTAATTAATTGGAGATTAGAACTTTCCTGCCCGGGCTGGCTTTGAACTGCGATCCTCAGATCTCAGCCTCCCGAGCAGCTAGGATGACAGGCGTGAGCCACTGGCACCTGGCTTTCTTTAAATTTTTGTTAAACAAGAACGGGAATGACTGCCAAGTTGTAAGGTGGAAATGCTCTTTGTTGTGTATGGACTGTTACTAAGTTATACGGGACTTTCTGAGTTGTTTAAAATGTGTCTTGGGGTCTTGGGATGCTTTTCCTTCTCTCCTTTTGTTTTGGTGTTGGGATGAACTCTTTGGACCTCAGTTGCGAGCTGATGGTACTGGGGTTACCATCTTGTGCCGTGGAGATGTTGGTGATTGAATGTAGGGCCTTGCGCATTCCAGGCAAGCATTCTGTGTGAGGCTCTCCTGGGTCCTGCAATCGACCCCGCAGAAGTGGCCATGTTGATCTCATGAGCGAGTGGTTCACCAGGCTGAAACCCCTGGACTGCTCCGGGGGAGATCCAGGTTCCTTCATTGGACCTCAGGCCGTCTGCATGCGCCAGGCCTGGCCGGGCTGCTCTGTGTCCTTGGTGCCGGTCAGGTGTTCTGTGCGGCTCTCCGAAGAGATCAGAATCCATGACCCATTTTAGTTGCTAAGAAATCAGTTTAAGAAGTCAAGATCGACACTGAGAAAATGATACAAGATAGCACAGAAATGCATTCCAAGTAGTAAGGGAAAGGATTGCTCTTTCGAATTAAAAAGAACGTAGTCATATAAATTACATACTTGTGGGTTATGATGTAAAGTGCATTTCTTAATTGAAAACCAAGTCAACAAGTTTATAAAACACTCTAAAGTTTGCTTGTGGGCGTGAGCCACTGAGACTAAGGTGATTGGACTTGCTCGTCTGTGTGAACATTCTGGAACCCCTGGCCCTGGGCACAGGTAGGGGCAGGGCTGGGCACCGGCGGCTGAGCAGGGGCCAGCTTTGAACCCAATCTGTGGCCTCCCATGCCCCTTCTTTCCAGGCTCTGTGGGGACTTGTCTGCTGTCTGCACGGACTCGGGACGGTCCACCTGCCGCAGTCACGGTGTGGACTTGTCTTTTATCCTGTACCTGTGTTGTAGGAACGCATTCTTCTCCGTCTTCGGTGGTACTTCTTCCTCTCCCTTCAACAGCAGAATCAGAGTAATGCCACACGCTCACACGTTGGCGTGCTGTTATTTTAGGGAGCTTTTGGGAAGATGAAAGTGCACAGAGAACAAACAGGTCCTGGCAGCCGCTCCCCCACCAGCAGCAGTGCTGGGTCAGACGCCGCTCGTGTGGCGGCTCCCAACCAGGGCACAGGGAACTCGGCCCTCTTCCCGGAGCATGAAACGGTCTGATGTTCCCTTTAGGGCCAAAGTCGGGGATCAAAGGCAGGGTTGAGGTGTGGAGGGGAGCCCCGAGCGCTGGAGGAACATGGCCATCTGCACGAGACCCAAGTGATTGGGAACAGTGTCGACATTGAAGTGGGGGAATTACCTCGGACATGAGATATATTTTCTCATCAGGGAGAAAGGATGGAATCGGCCCCAAGCTTAACTTTGTGTGGACCGGGAGTTACACAGCCCGGCACACCGCTCTGCTCTGTGTCCTCGTGTTCCTGTCACCTGCTTCGGGTCCCTGGAGCAGACGTCCCCAGCAGAGGTTCACATCAGCTCCAGAAATCCTGAGCTGTATCAGTGATTCCTACATAACCCGCGATCCCCGGGCTCTGCCCTGGCATGGACCCTGTGGACATAACCCCGTGATCCCCGGGCTCTGCCCTGGCATGGACCCTGTGGACATAACCCGCGATCCCCGGGCTCTGTGCACGGGCTTTGCCCTGGGAATGGACCCTGTGGAAATGTGCTTCGTTTTCTTGGTTATTGCAGCCAGGTCTGTGGAAGCCCTGGCAATTCAGAAGAAAGAAAATGCAGGCAGATGTTCAAAAAGACGACTTTGCGAGCTGGATCCCTTGGGTCCATTCAGCCTTGCTGAATGTTCAGGCAAGGGGGGGGGTTGTAGGGAGGGAGAAGGAGAGGGAGGGAGGGATGGAGAGGGAGAGGGAGAGGAGGGAGGGAGGGAGGGAGAGCATGCCCAGGAAAGAACTTACCGCAGAAGAACAATGGCTGTGCGCGTGGCCCAGCACACAGGACGTGGGCAGGGACCAGCCGTGCTTACCACCCCACACAGGGGTGTCCGCCGCCCACCAGCTTGCCCCAGCCTCAGCCCCACATCGCGGCACCACCCGACCCTCAGCTTTGCCCCGAGAACTGGACTGTGATTGCTTTGAAAGTTTCTGGGGAAATGCAATTAGTGGCAAGATTTAATAAAGCCAAAACATCCGAGGGCCATGAGGGCCCACCCTTTTGTCCTTTCTGTGTAAGAAAATAGCAAGAAAACGATTCCATTATGACTAAATGAATTAAACAAAGCTCCAAAACATAAATTAGAATCTAACTACGCCATTAAAAACTAATCTAATTTGCAAGCCATCATTACTAGATAATAAAGACCCATTGCAAAATGTACAACAATATCTTGTGAACATGTGAAAAAAAAACAAGCAATAAATCTCATTGGGCAGATGAGATTCTGTTACATTAGCAGATAAAAAATGCTGAATGGAGGTTTTGGCCTAAATGGAAACTAGCAAGTAATAGAACAATTGGTTGGTTTGATTTTTTTTTTTTTGCCATCAGTGGCTTTACAGTTAAAGCAAGACCTCAGGGAAAGCTAGAGAAAGGCACAGAGTGCGTAGGTTTAGTGCAGCAAAATCTCTCCAGCCAAGACAGAAAAAACGTGTTTACTTATTGTGTTTGTGCACCGATGAAATATACTGTTGTTGGCTCGAGTGCGAAGAATATCTTGTTTTAATCATTGCAGGTCTGAAGGCAATGCAGCTTTTTCTCTGGTGTGTATGTTACTAATTCATGTGGGGAAAAACGATGAAAAATCATTAAAAATTAAGAAATGGGAAAAGGAAATTTTAGTGTGGGGGTGTTGCTGTTTTAAAACCACTAAGAAAATTCCACCGGCGCTTCCCGGTCTGATCAGGAGGCAAAGCAAGTGTGTTTCGGCAAGCTCACTGTGCAGGAAATGAGCATTCAACACGTGCCATTCGACGGATGCTCAGAATACAGTGCTCTTTGCCCGGCCCGGTGGCTGCTGGTAGCCACCGCCAGCAGGTGGCGCCGGGGCTCTGCCTTTGCAGTCCCCTGTGCGCTGGACTCTAGAACTGGAAGGTCTCAGGATTCGCACGCAGCCCAGCAGAGAACCTCTGTGGGCCAGGTGGTGCGGAGCGGCCCAGCCACCAGAGGCTGTGTGGCGGCCGCCGGGCAGCCAGCCGGCTTGGGCGGCACCCAAGGGCAGGCTACCTTTCTGGAAGATGGTGGAATCTCATCAGACGGCTTGGCGTCCGATGGCATCGGACGCACTCAGGCATGGGTTGCGGTTTGTAGGGAGATCTTAATGCTACAGAGCTAACGGCTGGGCGAACGCCATGCTGCCCGCGCACCGTGGGCCTCGTGGCACTTACTGGTCCGCAGGCCCGGGGCAAGCCCCCGAGGCTTTGCCTGGGATTGTCTGCCCTGCCTGCCCTGCACCTCAGTGCTGACGTTGCCGCTTGCCCCCTGCTGTCCCGCTGAGGATTTGTTGGATGAAGTCACCGCGGCAGGATGGCTCCCAGGAAGCATGCTTTCTTATTACTCCGTGAGCAGTGTAACAGAAGTGTTCTCACAGCAGCGCCGCTTGGGTTAGGTGGACGCCTGACTGGGCCTGGCTGGGTGGGCACGGTGGTCTGGTCACCAGTGCGCGGAGGAGGCGCATCTGAAGAAAACCCGGTCTTCGTCTCCAGCAGGCTCACGCTGTTCCACCCTACGCAGACTCCTGGAATCCTGGAAATGAATCTAAGGACTCCTAACTTTAATTTTGCTGAAACAAACAGGAAACTTGACTGGCTGTGGTAATTAATAGAAAATGATATATCGAGTTGTATTGCCCGACTCTGAAGCGGGACCACTTTCCCACAGAGCAACTTCCGTGCAGTTCATTACCAAGAATGAAAAAATCTAAATCTAATGAAACAGCAGGAGAGACAGGATGTCAATAGTAAGGTGAAATGAACCTTTAAATGCAGAATTATCAATAAATGTTTTATCGATTTGGGAGAGCCATCATAGATGCAGTCATTTATTTGGGAAAGTACTTACTTTTTGTCAATAATTTATTGCAGAAGGAGCTGAGAAAAGACTAGGTTTCACTTCAAAACTTCTTATGTAAAGAGATGAAATAATTACCTGGGTGACCTGGCGCTGACTACATTTCCTTTATCTATATTTTAATGTCATCGCATTCTTGATAGTACGAGGCACTGAATGATCTCTTACAAATTCCTAAGCTAAAGGACTCCAGCTACACACCATTATCAATATGAAAGCATTGCCCGGGCCTGGCTGGGGCCTGGGCCTGGGCCTGGCTGGGGCCTGGGCCTGGCTGGGGCCTGGGCCTGGCTGGGGCCTGGGCCTGGCTGGGGCCTGGGCCTGGGCCTGGCTGGGGCCTGGGCCTGGCTGGGGCCTGGGCGTGGCTGGGGCCTGGGCCTGGGCCTGGCTGGGGCCTGGGTGTGGCTGGGGCCTGGGCCTGGGCCTGGCTGGGGCCTGGGCCTGGCTGGGGCCTGGGCCTGGGCGTGGCTGGGGCCTGGGCCTGGCTGGGGCCTGGGCCTGGCTGGGGCCTGGGCCTGGGCCTGGCTGGGGCCTGGGTGTGGCTGGGGCCTGGCTGGGGCCTGGGCCTGGCTGGGGCCTGGGCCTGGCTGGGGCCTGGGCCTGGGCGTGGCTGGGGCCTGGGCGTGGCTGGGGCCTGGGCCTGGGCGTGGCTGGGGCCTGGGCCTGGGCCTGGCTGGGGCCTGGGCCTGGCTGGGGCCTGGGCCTGGCTGGGGCCTGGGCGTGGCTGGGGCCTGGGCCTGGCTGGGGCCTGGGCCTGGCTGGGGCCTGGGCGTGGCTGGGGCCTGGGCGTGGCTGGGGCCTGGGCGTGGCTGGGGCCTGGGCCTGGCTGGGGCCTGGGCCTGGGCCTGGCTGGGGCCTGGGCCTGGCTGGGGCCTGGGCCTGGGCCTGGGCCTGGGCGTGGCTGGGGCGCATTCTCCTTCAACTCAAGTGCACTTGCCTTTGCCCCAGGTTTATGGGTTCCGATGGCAGAGAGCAAGTCAGCCCAGCCACTCACCTTCCTCTTGCTAGTACCATTCTGGGACGTCGATCTTGGACAAGGCAGGTTCTGGCAGCTGGTCTCCTGTCTACTATTGGGAAGAGGGTGTGGACCCCAAGGGCCCCGGCCCGGCCTGGCCCTGCTCTGCTGGCTGCGCACATGCAAGGCGTTTTTAATTTTTAGCTTTCGTTTGCTCCTTCAGAAGCAAACGGGGGTGGATGGACCATTATCTCCTTGGTGGGGGCCGTCCTGCGGCCAGTGCCTGCAGATTCCACTCCAGGCTGATTCCCCCGAGACCCCCGGTGGGCACCGTCCCCCCCCCCTGGCGTGCAGGGAGGTGCTTGGCAGCCGCTCTGCCGCTCCACATTCTGGTGACGCGGGCCTTGAACCCCAGAGACAGCCCGCCGCAGGGAGACAGGAGCAGAAGCCGGCCCACGCCCACCCCACGCCCCCCCACGCCCCCCGCGCCTGCCCACGCCTGGCCCACGCCCGCCCCACGCCCGGCCCACGTCCGGTCCACGTCCGGCCCCCGCCTGCCCAAGCCCGCTCCACGCCTGCCCACGCCAGCCCTACGCAAGACACAGCCGGATGGCTGAGGCACAACGCTGCACGCGGCTGCCGCCCATCCCTCCCATCCCCATCACTTCGGCTCTGAAACAGAGACGGGATGGCCTTCCTCCATGTGCAGTGCCGGCCTGGCCTCTGTGAAGACACGAGCTTCCCGGAAGCTGGGGGGGTGGTCAGAGCCACGTCACAGGGTGCAGCAAGCCAGGGGGGGGTCAGAGCCACCTCACAGGGTGCAGCAAGCCAGGGGGGGTCAGAGCCACATCACGGGGTCCAGCAAGCACACTCCCCCGGGGCCAGGACCGGGCGTGGGGCACACACTCCCCCGGGGCCAGGACTGGGCGTGGGGCACGCACTCCCCCGGGGCCAGGACCGGGCGTGGGGCACGCACTCCCCCGGGGCCAGGACCGGGCGTGGGGCACGCTCCCCTAGGGTGGATGCCAGGCGTCCATCCTCTGCTCTCACCCGACCCCTCCTGTCTGCGGCGTCTGTCCGTCCTCTACTCTCACCCGACCCCTCCTGCCCGGGGCGTCTGTCTGTCTGTCCTCTGCTCTCACCTGACCCTCCCCTGTCTGTGGTGTCTGTCTGTCTGTCCTCTGCTCTCACCTGGCCCTCTCCTGCCCGGGGCATCTGTCTGTCTGTCCTCTGCTCTCACCTGACCCCTCCTGCCCGGGGCATCTGTCTGTCCGTCCTCTGCTCTCACCCGGCCCTCTCCTGCTGGGTTTTCTGTCTGTCCTCTACTCTCACCCGGCCCTCTCCTGCTGGGTTGTCTGTCTGTCCTCTGCTCTCACCCAGCCCTCTTCTGCCGGGCTGTCTGTCTGTCTGTCCTCTGCTCTCACCCAGCCCTCTCCTGCCGGGCTGTCTGTCTGTCTGTCCTCTGCTCTCACCTGGCCCTCTCCTGCCGGGCTGTCTGTCTGCCAGGTGACCCAGGAGAGTCAGCTGAGCTGTGAACCTGCTCCTCCCGCGTCTGTGGACGGAGCCTCTGGCGCTGTCTCTGGATCGTGCTGGGGACGCCCCGGTGACGGCGCTTTTCCCTGGTGGCTTATGATCTTAGCTCTGACGTCAGGGTCTTCGGTCTGCTTGTCGGGTGAGGGGTCGGGGAAGGAGCAGGTCAGGCTGCTTCGAGCGTCCCTGCTCACCAGCTCTGTCCGGGGGCAGGACCGTCCGCTCCCCTCGCCCAGGAGACACGTTTGAAGAAGGCCACCCCGTGTCCAGGGGCGAGCAGGGTCCGGCCCCGGCTGTTTGTTGGGCTCCGGAAGCTGAACTTAATTTAGCAGAAGTCACCATTCATTAGCGGGAAGGAAATACAGGGCGAGGAGTGTTGGAAGCAGACATGCAGCAGGGACGTACGCATCGTCTTTGTTAACAACTCATTTCTAGCGCAGATCGCGGTGTTCTCAACCAGCACCCTGATAGTTTTTACAATCTGTAAGGCACTGGCAGTGAATTTTATACTTTATTTTTTTTTCCTCCTAAGAAATGTGACTGTTCTTAATTTAGAACTTGGAAATATTGTGTGTCATGAGGGAAAAATGCAAATGACCATTAGCCTACAGACCAGATGTTACTTCTGCGAATGTGGGCTGTGTCCAAGCCGGGCTTTATAAACACATGTGTTTTCTGTAGCCAGGAATAGCACCCAACGTGTGCACCCGTCCTGTTTCTTTTTTTTTCTTTTTCCACTTGACATTATTTTGGGAGCAGATTGTTGTTGTTTTTTGGCCACTTTGGTGAGTTTTAAAGTGTGTGGATGTTCGGGGATCGCAAAGCCAGGCCAGCGGCTGTGCAGAGGAGTTCCCGGGTCATTTTTGGGACAGGGTTCTTCGTGGCAGGCGCCTCCATCCTCACCGCGCCCCTCTTCCTCACCCCATGGGGTGCGGTGTTTATTCTAGCCGTTTCTGACTGAGTGTCCCAGGGTTCGTGGCCCGTACTCACCTGCAGGCTGCTGTTGGCATGTGTTCAGACGGCCGAGGAGTGGCCCGCAGTGCTCATTTTGTCTTTACCTAAGAGGTCTCGGACCCATCGGGGTGCTGACCGGAGTGACTTGCCGTGAAGCTCGGCCTTCCTCGACAGTCCCCCCAGTGGGCGTGGGGGCCAGGGCATGGGGGAGGGGGGCAGGAGGCAGAGTTGGGATCTAACTGAAGGCAGGCCTCGGGGGCCGTTCTGTACAAACGCTTCCCTGTCCCCAGCCCCTTCCCGTTGCTTGCTCCCTTCTCCTCCTCCCAGCGTGGCCTGGAGGAGGTGGAGTCAGCTGACCATGCACGGAAGCCACAGGTACCACAAGCCAAAAACCAGTCTTTCCCCCTCGGTGGCCGCAGGGATTTGCCACAGCCGGCAAAGTCTGATGGGGAACTGCACGCTCGCTTCCCGTCTCCATCTCTGCATCGCTCAGCGTTCCCGTCATGGTGACCGGATTCTCCGTAAGTCTCCATGAAATTAGAAGGCAGTGGACCAGGCCATGCTGCCCCGAGAGCTACGCACACGGAGCGCGTGCAGTGCATAGCGTCTTTACAGCTTGTTGACATCCTGCAGGCAGCCCGCGGTGTCCCGTGACGCGAGCTCATCTGTAACAGGAGGCCGGGCCGGACTTGCAAGACCTGCCCTGTGCCCCCGATTTTAGAGGCAAAACCACCCATCCCAGCCCTTCTCCACAGCACAGGAAGAGCAAGCAGGTGGTTTTACATGGAGACCAGTGGGAAATCAGAAGATGAAGATAGGCTGTGGGGATGTGGCTTTGGGGTTGCAGCCTCCCCCCGAGGTCTCCCTCCCCCCTTGCATCTGTGATGCTGGTCTGCAGAAGCCCTGGCCTTTAGAATTCACAGCCTTCACACACAGCCGTGGGCACAGGCCGTGTGGCTGATGCTGGTCTCCAGATCGAGCAGTGAATTGTGTGTGTGCCGTGTGGGGCTTTAAAAAGCCTGTGCAGGTGGACACGCAGACGTGGAACCACATGGATAAGGCTCTAGAGACGGCTGCCGAGCCCGCAGGGTCTGGAGGAGGCCTGGTGGGTGACAGCCTCGTCCCGCGCGGCCCTGTGGAATGGGTTCGTGAGCCCACGCTGTCTGTGAGGACGGAGCTCACGGCTCACCTCCACCTCCTTTACAGATGCGCAGGCTGGGCAGCGCCGTGCGGGAGCTCTGGGGCCCTGTGGCGGCGGTTTCCATTCCCTAGCCCGCAGCGCTGTGCCTGCCTCCCGGCTGGCCCCAGCTGTGCTTGGTCGGCCTGCCTGCCTCCCGGTGCTGTGCTTGGTCGGCCTGCCTCCTGGTGCTGTGCTTGGTCGGCCTGCCTCCCGGTGCTGTGCTTGGTCGGCCTGCCTCCCGGCTGGCCCCAGCTGTGCTTGGTCGGCCTGCCTGCCTCCCGGTGCTGTGCTTGGCCTGCCTCCCGGCCAGTGCTGTGCTGGGTCGGCCTGCCTCCCGGCCCGTGCTGTGCTCGGCCTGCCTCCCGGCCTGTGCTGTGCTCAGCCTGCCTCCCGGCCAGTGCTGTGGTTGGTCGGCCTGCCTCCCGGCCAGTGCTGTGCTCAGTCGGCCTGCCTCCCGGCCCGTGCTGTGCTCGGCCTGCCTCCCGGCCCGTGCTGTGCTGGGTCGGCCTGCCTCCCGGCCAGTGCTGTGCTCAGTCGGCCTGCCTCCCGGCCCGTGCTGTGCTCGGCCTGCCTCCCAGCCCGTGCTGTGCTTGCTCGGCCTGCCTCCCGGCCCGTGCTGTGCTGGGTCGGCCTGCCTCCCGGCCCGTGCTGTGCTCGGCCTGCCTCCCGGCCCGTGCTGTGCTCGCTCGGTCTGCCTCCTGGCCCGTGCTGTGCTCGCTCGGTCTGCCTCCCGGCCCGTGCTGTGCTCGCTCGGTCTGCCTCCCGGCCCGTGCTGTGCTCGGCCTGCCTCCCGGCCCGTGCTGTGCTCGGTCGACCTGCGTCAGGAGAGGCCATTTCCATCTTTTGTGATCATCTCACGTTTCCTTTGCGCCGCCAGACCTTCTGCTGTGTGGAGAGGCGGGTCAGGGTGACATCTTCCCTTTTCGGCTAATCTAACGGAGGCCCATCCCCATCACTTTCTTTGCTTTTAACGCTCCTTAGCTTAGGGAAAACCAAACGCTGAACATGAGGTCTGCAGTGCCTGGCGGCAGTGCCGTTGGCCGCCTCTTAGGTTGGGAATACGACCTGGAATGTGGAATGTATTTCATCTCTCAGTGCTGCATAGAAACACATACAGAGAGGTAAACTCATGGCGGAAAATTAGTTGGAAATCAGAAAACACGCTCACCAAGCTTTCTTCTGCATGTTGATGCTGCAGTGCACTCGGGGACACTAAGGGACGTCGCTTTCTCCGTGGCTAGGGCCGCAGGCCCGGCCCCGCCGCCCCCTTCCTGCTGGACCCGTCCCCGCTGGCCTCTGTCTGGTCTGCATGGGCCTGGTTTTAAACTAACGAGACAGGAGCTATGGCCTGCGCCCGAGGCCCCAGCTGGCCAGGGGGTCCTACCTCCTGAGGTCCATGTGAGGTCCATGCGGCGACCGGCACCGCACGCCGGCCCGGGAGGCAGTGGTGAGCACACCGGCTGAGCTCGCCACGACGGTGCGTGGACGGCGGCGTGAGCGCCACTCACGTGGCGTTTGTCAGGAAGTCGGGAGGGACAGGAGCGGAGGCCAAGTCAGCCGGTCCGAGGGTGATCAGGTGCAGAACGCTACAAACCTGGACAAGTCTAGATTGCACTTCCGACGGAGAAGTACCATTCAGGGAAGCAGCCATGGCTTTGGGCCTGTTGGACCCAGCCAGGCCAGTCACAGCACTCCTGGGGTTAGTCATTTAATTCACGAGTACATATGGACTGTCCACGCTGTGCCTGGCTCAGCACTAGAACGTGGCCTGCCAGGTCAGTCCAGCCTGACGTCTGTCCTCCGGCTCAGCCCAAAGCGGGAACACAGACGCAAACCAAACAGGGTTAGTGTGGCAAATATGCAAAATGCGTAGCAAGGGAATGACCAGTCTTGCTTAGCAGAGTTGGAGAAGGTTTACAGAGAGAGGAGCATAGGAAGGTTCTCTCATTTTTTCCAGTTTCGGCAGTGCAGGGCAGCCTTCCTACCACCGAGAGCCCCGGGGGGGCGGGTGTCTCTGGGTTCGGTGTCTCTGAGGCAAGCCGGGCCCTCAGTGGAGATGCGGGAGAGGGGGCGGGGTGGGGAGGGGCCCTGGCTGTGGACTGGTACAGCTGCCACCGGCACCCCTGGTGTTGAAAGTCTATCTCAGAAGCCCTGTGGTCAATAAAGAGAATTTAATTTTCCTTTTAGCCTCGAAGTTATCATTAGCTAAGAAATTATCATGGGCCTCCAGGGGCTTGTCAAAGCTCTTCATCAATTTTCCAAATATTATTTCACACCTACACTCGGCCAGGCGATACTGTAGGTGCTGGTGATACAGCGGTAAGCCACGTAGAAAGAGACAAACACACACAGAGGGGAACAAAGCCACCACCCCAGCCAATGGGCGGTGCTGTGCCACCACCCCAGCCAATGGGCAGTGCTGGACGGTGGTGGGCACCGCGGACGGAAGCGGCGAGAGGAGAGTCGGGGAGAGATAGCGGCGTCACACGGTCATCTCCACGGGTCAGTGACGGCCAGCGGAAGGCCACGCCGGTGATGGACCCCCCCAAAGCAACCCCAGAAAGACCGCGCCAGACACACGCTGGCAGACACACCAGGCCGGGTGGGGCTGGCGTGTTTACTGGAGGCCTTCCCCGGGAGCGCCCGTCCGGCCCGAGGGGAGAGGAGCCCGGTGTGGCACGCCCTGTCAGGACGGTTGGCACTCTGGTCACTCTCTGCTTCTCTGATCGCACACTCGGGCTGACGGGCTTATTGTCATGAGCATTATCCATGTTGCCTACTTCAAGACTCAGGCCTGAGGCCACCGACCCACTGTTACCGTGCGACAGGGCTTTGCAGGCAGGACTTGAGCATGCCGATCCTTCATCGACTCTTTGAGAAACAGCAGCATTTCGGGTGTCACGTGGCTAGATGGATGCGCTGTTCTGGATGAACTCCATCTGGCCACGTGGGCCCCCAACTCGTGGGTCAGATGCTGTCCGGGTGAGGAGGTGGAGGCCTTACAGCCAGCAGCCGGGGATGCTATTCACACACAACCAAATTCACCTTTGCTCTCGGCTGGAGAGCAGATTACATTCTTTGCAGCAAAGAGATGGCTCCCGCCACCTGCCGTGGGAGGAAAATAGTCTGGGAAGGAAGCGCTCAAGGATGCCAATGGCTGCCGCCAATGGCTGCCGCGCCTCCACCCCTCCCCCGTGCCCTCGGGCATGTCTGCGGCCTGGTGCGTAATCCGCCTTTTTGTGCTGTCTATGATTTCCCCCTGCGCTTTGTCTATCTTAGTCTCTGTGTATGCAGCCGCTGGATACCAAAGGCTACAGTCAAAGTATGTTTGGAAAATCATCTTTCTGTTGTAGATCATAAGTGTGATTGTTTTTTCATTCATCCACAGGACCTTATAGTAAATTCCAACACAAGAACTCGGTCTATGAGTGGGGTTTTGAACGTCTGCCAGATTTTATAATTGTAAATTGTTCTATTTATGCATGTTTTCAGGGGTGCAGTCACATGTTCTAGAAGGATTTTGAGGTGGCCCCTGTCAGAATCTCCTTACTTCTCTAGGAATTAGCCTCCCCTCCCCTGCCCCCTCCTCCTCCCTTTTCCTTCTCTCCTGTTACCCCCCACACCCCCAAATGACAAAGAGATGATAAACATCTAAGAGTATCACAGGGCTCTTGAAAGGCTGACAGCCTGATTCCACTTTTCCTCCAAGTTTGAGGTCTATCCATAATGAACTCCAAGAAGTAGAAACAAGAGCTTTTGTTTTTCTCTGTTGTGGTTCTTGTTTTCTGTTCCTCTTGTCTTGTTTGTAAGTTTATCTGTTTTTGTGAGGGCATGGAGAGCACCAAATGTATGGGACAAAGAGTGAACAAATGCAGCAGCGGTACTCACGAGACACTACGTGCAAGATGAACTGTACAACTTGTGGGTGCGGAGAGGAGGGAAAATCGGGAGAGAGCGAGGGAAGGGGTGACATTGGCCAAAAAGAAATGGACTCTAGCTGACTTGTGTAACTGTAATGCCTCTGTACATCACCTTTACAATAACAATAGTGTATATTTACACACACACACACAGATGTGTCCCCTGACTCTGGGAGAGAGGTGAGCCTTAGATCACTCCCTCCGTTTGGTTCTGGTCAGCGGGACCCACAGACGTGTGTCAGGCGATGGCTTTGATTAAAGCTCCCACCACGCTTTACGTAAAAGATCATCACCCATGACATAGAGCAAAGTATATGAATAAAATATAAATAACATTTTTGAATAGAAACTTTACTTATTAGTAGTTAAAACTATGTGTGGATTTATAGACCCGAGAGAGTTCTGAAGATCTAGTTCTCCACCAAAGAGGAGGCTCGGCCTCCTATTGATCAAGTCGGATCTCAGGAGATCTTGTCAGATCCTGGTCAGTTCTGTGACTCGCCCGTCCTTTCTCTCCCGCCCTGGCAATCCTCTGCTGCCTTCAATCCCGTCCCCTGTCCTCAGATTCCTCTGGAGAGCTCTCAAGCTTGCTGCCTACCGCTGGATTGAGATCTTTTGTGTCTGCTTTCAGCCTTTGTTCATAAATATAAATTTAACAAAGGTTGGAATCATCTTCATCCCACTTCATGTTGCGGGAAGTACTCTGAAAGGCCCTGTGTATTGTTTGAATCCGTGGTAGCAATTTTGTCATTCTGAAGAGTTATAATTCTAGCTTGCTGATTCAACATGCAGCCTTCTTTACAAGATCTTTTATTCTTCTCAAGAATGTCTCCCCAGGCGACCCACACCTCTCTCCCCTGTCCCTTGGCATGAAATGTATCCAATGTTACAACCGTCATGTCCCTTGATATTGAACTTTGGCAGGGCCGGCTTGGGGGGGCGGTGGATAATTTGTTGCTTTTGACCTATGGAAGGATCAGTTTTCTTTTTAATCATTTCACTTTAGACTCAGTTATTTAGGTTAATCTTATTTAAACATTTCTAAAGTTAACCAACACAGAATAAACTACCCAAGTCCTTTTGGCTTACCTTGGGTCGACTGGATTTACATATGAACACATTCTATCACCTGGCAGATATCCTGTTCTCCAGGTCAGCAAAGTAACCACGGTCAGTTCTAATGATGAAGGCCCTGGGTCTGCCCCTCCTCTGGGTCTGCGGCCACTCAGCCGATGCCTGCCAGGCCATTATCCGCTCTGAGCCTGCCTCTCCAGGCTCAGGGTGTCTCCCACAGAGAGGACAGACTTCCTATTAAGGACACTCGTGTCTGGAATCCGAGATCCTTTTACACCAAACACAAGGACCTTGTAGATTGCAGGATTGTATATTGCTGCTCAGGAGGAAAGAAAACTTCAATTTTGGGAGAATGTTGGCCATCCCTCAGGGTTGGGGGACCCTGGCCCGGACGCTGGCCTTTGCTGCCCGCTGACCCAGCGGGGGTGCATGTCTGTCCCCCCCACGGGAGCGTTAGGACCAGCAGATGGAGAGGGCTCTGTGGAGGGCCAGTAGAATAATAATGCGTGGAATGGAATTTAATACTTACTATTATCAGAAAGTGAGAAAGAAGAGCCACATTTCCTCCTCAGCGGAGAGATTTCATAGATATTTATTAAAAATCTGATAAGACCTAAGATTGGGGGAAAGGCTGGCTCTCATTTAGACCCAGCAATCTAATAATGGCAATTCTGAAGCCAAACCCAGAGGTCAATCAATTCTCTTGTAGGTCACTGTTAATAGACAGAGACTTTGGAGAACGGACTCGCATGGCTTTTTCCCTCTGTCTGTGTTTCCAGGGGGAGAAGGAGTAAAGGCGTCAGGCAGGAGGGCCTGGCCGCGGGCAAGGCTGTGGGTCTGTGTCAGGTGCCGACGCCGGTGGGAAGCGAGTTGTAACAAGGGCTCGGGTTTGGAGCATCCTTGAGCAGGGGCTGTGTTGGCCCGTCCTGGTTGGAGGCAGCGTTTCACAGTGGAGAGCGCGTAGCGGAGGAAGCAGGGATGGCTGAGGAGGGAAATGGGAACCCCCAGCCACACTGGGGACCTGCCTGCTGACGGCCCCAGGCTGGTGAGCCTTGGGGTACCTTCCCCACCCCAGCGACCGCAGGAGAATGTGCTGTGATTTGTAGTTCTCGTTTCTTGTGATTTTTGAGTGTATTTTATGATTATGCAATCGGCTGCATGCGCTTGATTTGTCCTGAACGACAGTGTCTCCTGGGCTGCATTACGTCATGCCTAGAAAGGGTCATTTTGTCCAGAGTCACTAAGACAAAATGCTAGATGACTGAATTCCTCACAATGGGGGCTGTGGTTTCTGCCTGAAATAATGTAGCTAGCAGATAGTTCTGTAGCATGTGTTATCTGCTAAATCACATTCTTAGGTGAATTCTCAGGAGAAACTAATGACATGAGTGTGTATGGTGTCTGTATGCATGTGTGTGTATGTGTATGTGTGTATGTGTATGTGTATGTGTATGCATGTGTGTGTATGTGTGTGTGCGTGTATGTGCATGTGTGTGCATGTGTGTGCATGTGTGTATGCATGTGTGTGCATGTGTGTATGCATGTGTGTATGCATGTGTGTATGCATGTGTGTGCATGCATGTGTGTATGCATGTGTGTATGCATGTGTGTGCATGTGTGTGTATGTACGCATGCAGGTGTATATCTGTGTATGGTGTGCATACATGTGCAGATGTGTGTTTATATCTATGCATGTGTGCTTGCATGTGTGTATATGTATGCATGTTTGCATATATACACCTGTGCACGTGTACATGCAGTGTTTGCTCTATCATGGTATATATGCATGCATGTTTGCACATGCCACATTCAGGAATATATGTTGGCACATGTGTATATGCATGTGTGAACACACACATGTATTGCACATATGTGCATATGTAGATGTGCATATGTGTGCATGTGTGTGCCTGTGTGTACCCTCACATGAATCTGGAGGGCAGTGAATGGAAACGCAGAAGCAAACAGTGTCTGGGTGTTGGGGAACATCAGCAAGGAGGCTGGTGGTTTGGGGTCTGGGGGAGTTTGAGAGGAGGGGGGCTGGTGAGTTCAGGTTTGGGGTGGGGATACAAGCTTCTCTCTGGAGGATTCCCTGCAAAGCCCGGGTCCCGAAGCTCCTGTGAGTCACCATGTCAGCCGAGAGGTCTAAAACGAGTCTCCTGGACTGTTGCTTCTGCTGAAAGAGCACAGATGAAATCACAACACCGATAAAACTTACAGGGAAAAGGTTCTGGAGCAGTTGGTAAAACTTAGGTAGAACTGGAGTATTTTTAAAGTAGGGCTTTCAAGGACACATAGGAAAAAAGGTCCAAGTCTGAAATTATATCATCAAGTAGCCACGAAACAATTCCATTAAACATAGAGTTGCTATTTCTACCCCCAGCAACTCCATTCCCTAAGACTTCTGGGGACAGAAAGGGGCAACCTTCCTTCCAGCTTTGTTCTAGGCAGAGGGCTTTCTATTTTAAATCGTATGTATATTCACACTTAGACAAGTGTGTGTTTAGTGGAGTTGATAAGGTGCCACGGTGATTTCTGTCTTCTCACTTGCTCAGACTTTTTGTTTTTAGTTTCCACCCTGCATCAGCTCTACATGCGCAAAATGCCTCCTGTCAGAAAAAATATAGTTCTTGCTTCCAGAAACATCTAGGATGGCTTCATGTGTGTTAAAACTTCTCTACAGCTCCACTCAGGTGAATGGCAGACGCCGAACAGAAAATGCTTCTATGTCCAGTGACAGATTACGGCGCAGGGAGGACGTGGGGACGGCCAGGCAGGCCGAGGGCCGTGGGCCAGGCCGGCGTCCAGGCGCCCCAGGGAAGCCGGCCGACCTTGGGAGTGTCAGGAAGATGGTCTCATAGAGCACGCAGGGCCCCAGACCAGAGCTCTGCCCTGCCAGCGATCCAGGGCCGCGTCTCCCGGCACGGGAGTGCGCGTCCCGGCTCCCCACGCCCACTGTACCCCTGCCCATTGCCTCATGGGCAGGAAGGGCCCCCTGGGTGACCTCGCAGGGGACTGTCTGCCGGTTCCCGCCGGCTGCTTCCGCGACGCCCCTAGGTGGCAGTGGTGCTCTTCCATTCGGACCCTTCGTCCCTTTCTCTGAAAGCTCTCCTCACTCCTGGGCGGCAGGTGATCTGAGTGCCCCGCGCCCCGTGGATGTGGAGGGATGTTGGTGTTTTCAGATCAGCTCCGTCCCTCCCTCCTCACGGAAAAGATAATACACTGCTTTTTCAGAGTCAATTAACACGCAGGGCAACGGAGACGAGGAAAGCGGAAGGTCATTTTCTAAAGGGCTGAGAGCATTCGGGTGGCGTCCGGGACTTGCGAGTTGCCGGGCAAAGAAAGGAAATAATAATTAGTTCATTTTGTTTCTTGATGACGCGCCATAGCGTGGCTTCTCTGCCCTGTTTCCCGGTCTGTGCTCAGAGCTCCAGCGGGGGAGCTCCTATCTCCCCCGTCCTGGAGGACTTAGCAGCGGAAGCAGCCCCAGAGGGCTGACGAGGAGAGCTGCTCCAGATGTGGCGGATGATAGGAAGGACAGACAGACAGAAAGCCAAGGCAGGGTCTCTCCTTCAGAGCCATCAGCGCCCGGTGCTGTGTGGCGCAGCGGGGCTGGGTGTGTGGCACGCCGCACCTGGACAGCTCTGGTCTGAGCTAGGATGCCATCTGGAGCCTTTGCCTGAGTGGGGGGTGGCGGGGCCGACGGACGCCTCGAGTCTCACAAACAGCGCAGGCCTTCATAACTTACATGACTTCCACGTGGAAAACAAGCCCGGACACCAGAACACAGCAAGCAGATAGCCAGACAGGTTGCCAGTGCGATACTAGCAGATTGGCTTTAGAATTCATGGCTGCAGTGCTGGTTGGCAGCCGTGGGGGAGCTGCGGGAACGCTCCGCAGAATCTCCTCACCCTCTCCTCTGTCTTTCTGTTTTAACGTAGAGCTTCACTGGGCTTAGTAACCTTTGCTTCTGGAATAAGGGGCTTTCTGTTTGCAATCACATGAATGGCAAAAGAGCTGCTGCAGAAACTCTGGGAGAGATTGCAAGGCACGCTCCCCAAACACGGGGTCTGGAGGAGCAGACCGGGCGGAGGGAGGGAGGAGCAAGTCCGTGTGGGGCGAATTGTTACTCGGTGGTTTTGAACTGGTCTTTAAAACACTGAAATAATAATTACAGCTCTGAAAGTGCAGTTGCCAGCAGGGGACAGCAGTGGTTTGTTGGAAACGAGCCCAGGGCCTGGGCTTTGTCTTCCTCTCCCGCTTCAACCTGCAGCATGGTAAACCCGGGAGAATTCTCGGTGGCCCAGGGGTCAGCATCCGGGGTCCGCCGTGTGTCCACCCAACCGTCCAGGCGATGCCTGTCCTGTTCTCGCCGGGGTGTTTTCAGGATGTGTCCTTCGACTAGAAGTGCCTCTCTGTGGGGCGAGAAGACCTGAGGGGCGCACACGCCGGAGACTCTCACGCTCACGCTTGTCCTGAAGACGATGAAGGCACATGGCTTCCTGAAGAGCCAGAGCCACGGCCGCCGGCCTCCTGGATAGGATGAGCACTTCTTGCGGTTGGCGAGATCAACTCCATTACAACACAGCAAGCGCATGGCTGATCCTCACCCCGGGTGCTTTGGTCATCTGGGTTGGGTCTGAACGGGGACAACTGTTAGAAACTCCCCAGAGAATTCTAGGGCTCGGCTTGGCCCGAGGACTGCGCACTAAAGACCTCCGAATCGTCAACTGTGTGGTCATGTGACAGCGGCCCGGGCCCCTCCTCAGGGCTGAACCGTGCCTCAGTGCCCACAGCCACTTGTGTGCGTGTAGTTTTGGAGATTCGGTAGTAGCCATAAGCAAAGACTTGAAGTCCTGTTCATCTGCGTCTGAAACTCCAGCCTACCACGGTGCTGCTTTGCTGTCTTGAAAACAAGACAAAACAATCTCTCTCCTTCTCGCTCATAGGATGATCACGTGATTTGAGTAAAACGCTTAGTTGATATGGTGAACAGGTCTGACCTAATTGATGCGCACATAAAACATTTTTATTCTGTAATTCTACTTTTATAGTGTGTCTTTAAGATGGATAGGACGGGTGTCATTAGTAAGCTGCTGTGGATTAGTTACGGGTAATTTAATGGGCAAAGTTTTGGGTGAGGGGAGGTGAATCTCCCTGTGTTGTCTGAGCTGTGTGGAGGGCCTGCGCTGTACCAGGCGGGCCTGGGCACCTTGAGCAGGGCCGGCCCTGGCCCACAAGGCCCAGATATGAGGCAGAGATTGCACGCCAATCCTGAGTCACGTGGACGTGAATAGGCTATTTCCTCATTTCTCAGAGACTCAGCCTTTGCAGTGAGGAGGTGAGGGAGAAGGTGGCGTGCTGTTCTTGTCTGGACCGCTGCTTTCCTCCAGGACGACATTCTCAAATGTCCGAGTCTTTGTTCACCTGTACAAAATAAGCAATGTCCCGAGGAGGACCGAGCCTGCAGTGTGTGGGGTCCTGCGTTCCTGCCCCCGTGGGCGCCCTGCTGGGTGAGGGAGAAGCTCCAGCTTTGTTGTCTCCAGTGGCAGATTGCTGGGCAGTGCACGGACTTGACCCCGATGGGTGCACAGGTTTCAGGATCACAGTGCGTCTGCAGAGAGAGATTCTGCCAGTCAGAGTTTCTCCTAGTGCTCTTCCTACAGCCGTGGTAGCACCTTGATCTGTCAGAAATTCAGCGTCTCAGGACCCTGCTCCTCATACTTCTGAACCAGGACCTCAGGCTGGCCCTTGGGAGTCTGCCTTGGGAAACACTGCACGAGGTGGGGAAGGGGCCAGAGAGTAGACAGACGAGCCGGGGGGTGGGGAGGGGTGTCGAGAGATTGGACGCTGGAGATGAGTTGTCTGGGTTTGGATCCTGGCTCTTCTGGAAACCAGCCTTTCTGTTCAAAGCTTTCCTGAAGGATTATCCACGGTTAAGAGCTGTCAGTGTGCAGACTGCATCTGGAGCAGCGGTGTGGGCTCGTCACCTTGGTCACCGTGGAAGCCACGGGCCGTGCTGAGCAGCGGGGGTGACGCCAGCGCTCCCGCCGGCTTTGCCCAGAGTTCCTCCTGCACCGGCGCCTGTGAGCGGGGGTCCAGCGAGGCCAGCGTGAAGCGGCCCCTGTGAGCGGGGGTCCAGCGAGGCCAGCGTGAAGCGGCCCCTGTGAGCGGCCCCTGTGAGCGGGGGGTCCAGCGAGGCCAGCGTGAAGCGGCCCCTGTGAGTGGGGGTCCAGCGAGGCCAGCGTGAAGCGGCCCCTGTGAGCGGGGGTCCGGCGAGGCCAGCGTGAAGCGGCCCCTGTGAGCGGGGGTCCAGCGAGGCCAGTGTGAGGGCTCTCTGTGGGCTCTTGACGCCCGACCAGCCTCAATCCTGCTGTCTCAAACACATACAGTATCCGAAACTCGTCAACTCCAAAAGGTTCAGGTTCTCAATTATTCCCCTATGTATCAGAAGACACACCAGGGGGCTGGAGTTACAGGGCACAGAGGCATTTAGCTGCTAGTCTATCTGATTTTAATGTTCTATAAAAGCTGTATTTTTATTGGGGGGAAATCTGGGCTCTTATATCAAGTGATGATTTGACATTAATGCCTGTTCCATGGCAGAAGTAATCAAAGGACTGAGGTTTTCTATCAAAGCACCTGATTGCACTCTAAGCTTTATTCTTCTGAGGTGTTGCATGAACCCAGGGCTCTTCCTCCGGTTTAGGAGTGATTCTGTTCTCCTGTACCAACCCCCTCCCGTGAAGGAGGCTGGAAGCGAATCCCGGGATGGGTCCTGAGCTCTGGGGGCAGGCACAGGTCAGAGCCATGGCTGGGGCGCGGGGAGGGGGGTGGGGAAGGGGTGGGGAGTTTCCTAGGTTGTTCACTGGCTAAAAAATATTGGCAAAGAAACACAGCAAAGACCACAGGATTTCATTTCCTAAGCAAAATTTCATCAAAGATTAGAAACCTTGTTCCAATATTGCTTTTAGAAGTGGAGATACTGTTTCTCCAGTGGGATTCCTGTGTTTCCTTGTTAGAAGCTCAACATCTGCTCTTGTGCCTAATGGATTAAAAAAAGGAAAAAAAAAACAACAAAGAATAAAAACAAAAATGGAGGAGGAGGAGGAAGAGCGCTGGGGGAGGATGAAGAAGCAACTCAACAAACTCAGATCTCCGCAGTTAGGTTGTAGCCTCTGTGCTCGGCCGCTGACCCATGTATTCCCAAACAGGACGGCAGAGAAGAAAGCTTTCGTTTGAAAATCAGAAAAGCAAACAACTGAGAAGAGCAGCGACCACCCAGACAGGTGCAGCCCCGGCCCCGGCCGCTCCTGCTGCTGCTCTTCTGCGTTGTGCATTGGAAAGGGGGTGCAAACCCCACGGGCCGTGAGCACATGAGCCACGGCGAGTAGGGTTTGTGCCATTTGTAGGACAGTGGACGAACACTGAGCGTGTGGAGAAGCAGCCTCCACGTGATGAGCCATGGTCTTCTAGAACAATGCCATTGCTGTGCGTGGTGAGAAGACCCCGCCGCAAGCTTCCCTGCGAGGCGGAGAGCGTCCCGGGGCGGGGTGAGCGGGGAGCAGCACGGAGCTGCGGGTACCTGCACACACACTTCCTGGCACGTGAGAGGTTTTACCTGTCTTCCTTGGGCGGATTTTTTATTTCAGTAGTTTCTTCTGTTATTTAAACTTTATGTGAAACAATTCCAGGACACTGGCATTGTGTAAAATGGCACAGTGTGTTCGCCACGGCCGCTGGTTAGGCGCTACTTTTGGTGATATTAGCTCCTAGATTTTCTTTTTCCCCACTCATGCTACTTACTGGTGCTTACGTGGTTGTGGTTTTTCTAAGAATGACGCAGGTGTATGCACTTTTCTGTTGGGATATGAAGTGTGAACTTCAAGCTGGGCGTGGAGTGGTGATACACACTTGTAATCCCAGCTCTTGGGAGATGAGAATCATGAGTTTGAGGCCACCCGAACTGCATCTTGGAGACCCTGTGTCAAAAACCCACGGTCGGGGGCTGTGGCTCCGGGTTAGAGTGCGTATCCTCCTCCGTCAAGGTCCTGGACTTGATTCACACAGCCTCTGAGTAAATAAAGTAGCAAAACACGCTCCATCCATACCAGGGGTCCTGGCACCATTGAGAGAAGGGCAAAGAATGTAGAGAGTAGAAACGTGTGATCAGAATCTGCCGTGGGTGCTCCCGCGGGGCTGGTCCGGGGCCCTGTGCGCGCTGCCGCCGGCCCTGGCACCTCACGGCGTCTGCTGACCCCCCAGTCCGCTGGCCCAGCGAGGTGCCAGCCAGATGATGGGCCGTGTGCACGCGCCCGCTCAGCTGATTGTTTCTTAAGTCTTCACGTTTGGCCTTTGTTGGCAGTTTCCCTCACACTGAGGTGACAGCGCAGCATGCACAAAGTTCTTCCTTTTCCCCACCCTGACGACTGTGCACGACACTGGAATTCCCTCCTGTCTGAGTTGCCTGGGGAGGCGGGCACCAGCGATCGGGGGTCCGCTGCCGCTCCTGTCGGGACTCCTGGGGGTGGCCCCCGTTATGCCCACGCCCCAGGGTCCGACAGCCAGGGCCCCTTCCCTCCCCGAAATGCACCGCTCTCCACGACCAGCAGCCGTGCAGAGAGGCTGGCGCAGCCCCGCGGCCTCGGCTCTAACGGGACTGCGATGTGTGGGGTCTCCCTCCGAAGCAGAGGAGTCGCGTTTCCACACAGCCGCCTCCGGCCGGTGTCGCTACAGTATTCTCGCCATAGTGCTTCCAGAACGTTCTCCCTGGGCTTTATCACGGTGGGGTATCAAGAACTTTGTTACCAGTATTAAAGGCTGTGGCTTATTCAGCTGAGAAACCCCTTCCTGCAGAATTTGCCTTTGGCTCCCAAGAAGCTGTTGTGATTCAGTTGTTCCTGTTAGTGTTGTATTACAGCCCGATGTCAACACTTGTCACATACATATATGGATGTGCGTGTGCTTGCATGCGTGCACACACACACGGATGTGTGCACACACACACACACACACACACACACACACACACGAGACACACCCCTGCCCTTCTCTAACCCCTACGTGAGCACACGTAGGCTGCTGAGGTGGTATTGTGATGTCGGCCGATCCCTAGGCAGAATTTGTCCTGTTCTCTGAAAGCTGAGCACACCTGGGCACTGCTCAAATCATCGGGCAGTGGGGATAACAGATATCACCAGTGTTTATGCATTCATCAGCCTCGTTATCCCACAGTTAGAAGGACTGGAAAAACCAAGCCTTTGGAATGACTCATGCCTGCTGAAATACTAGTTCTTGGATATGGCGCAGGATTGAAAGCATGCTTTAGAAATACCCTGTAACACCAGGCAAAGAAAAGAGCAAGGGCTAATTAGGCAACAGTTGCATTACTATGAAACTCCCTGTGATGTTACAGATTTCCCAACGGCGACGGGACGGTGGTGAGTCTGAGCTGTCAGCTGAGACCCAAGCATGTGGGTCCTCGGCTGGGGACCTCCGCTCTGGCCTCGACGAGGCCCTGACTCCTCTGCCGGCCCCTCTGGCCTCTGCCACTGTCCTTCCACAGTTCTCCGTCCCGGGGGAGGGGGAACCGAGGTTCTACTCTGCCTTCTTCTTGGTGACACCGGCCTCAGCCCCGTCATTCAGTCTGCATTGTGATGAAGGTGAGGCCCGGCTCCGGTTCACGCGGTGAGTTCTGAACAGGGTCCCGGCGGGCAGAGCTCGGGGCCGCACCCGCGCCCGCACCCGCGCCCCCACCGCCCGCCCAGCCGGAGCCCCTCCGCCCTCTGCCCACCTCCCCTGCCCCACCTAGAAGTCCGCGCACCGCCCCTGGCTTCCGCACTGTGGCCCCCGTGCCACGTCCGCCCAGAGGCAGAGCCATTTCTTCAGCTCCCCTCAGTCGAGCCCTGATGACAAAGAATCCCGGGGAATTTCCAGTGTCCGCCTCCTTTCAGAGCCACCGTTTCCCTGCTTTCCTGGCCACACTGTTTAATTAGCAGCAGCTCCTCCGGTAGCATCCCGTTGTATGACTTTAATGAAACTGAAGAGCATGAAATGTGCTTTTCCTGCTTTTAAATGAAGCTACTTTTATAGAAATAAGATGAGAAATGGAGAAATTGTTGAAGTCACAGTGCATGAAATTAAGGGAGCCCAAACTGTATTGGCAAGAGTGGGCGCTCCCTCTCTCCCTCTCTCCCTCTCTCCCTCTCTCTCTCTCTCTCTCTCTCTCTCTCTCTCTCTCTCTCTCTCTCTCTCTCTCCCCCTCCCTCTCCCTCTCTCCCTCTCTCTCTCTCTCTCTCTCTCTCTCTCTCTCTCTCTCTCTCTCTCTCTCTCTCTCTCTCCCCCTCTCTCTCTCTCTCTCATCTCTGTCTTCTTCAGTTGATGTTTTTGAGGACCAAGGTTGCAGGTGCCGGTAGGCAGGGCTGGTGCTGTTTTTCTTCATTCCCTTAAGTTCACAGTATCCTGACAGACGTGCCCATAAGGATGCCGGGCCTTGGTGCTTAGGAACATTGCAGGAAGCAAACTCTGTGCTGGAGCGCGCGCCAGCTGCACAGAGCAGACTCCTGATGGCATCGGTGGGCGGTGAGATCTGGAGGTGTGTGTGTGTGTGCGCGTGAGACTCCACATGCAGAAGTGCAACAGAATAACTACCAAAAATGTCGAGCAGCTTGTGCGGTCATGGTAAGCAGCATGTGCACAGATCAGCTCTGCCGACAAGGCGTGGTTCTACCGCACGCTTGCCGGCACGCTCGCCGCACACTCCTGACACGCTCGCCGCACACTCCTGACACACTTGCCGCACGTTCCTGACACACTCGCCACACACTCACTGACACGCTTGCCACATGCTCGCTGGCACGCTCGCCGCACACTCGCCGCACGCTCACCGCACGCTCGCCACATGCTCCCACCATGCCGTTCCCGCCCCTTCAGCCTCCAGAGCGGCCAGCGACATCGCCTCATGTCCGGTCCCTGCAAGAACTGCGTCCAACCCTCCCTTTGGTAACTGAGGAGTCTGCCCTGCCCCGCCCCTCATCCTAGACCCACCTGGCAATGGTCACCTGAATTATTACTGTTTAGGTTGTTTGGGGACTGATTTTTTAAGCACCCATTAAACCTATGAAGCTATGGATATTTCTTGGTGGTAAAACAGGTGATTAGTGTTTTGTTTTTTTTTTTCTAGCCTAGAAGAAAATGGCATCAAATACTCTTGACTTTAAAGAAAAAAAACCCTTCAGAAAAAAACCAACCAGAAGCTGTCTGCTCGGGAGCTCCATCCCAGACCGCAGGACGGGTCTGAGGGGGTTGGGGGGAGGCCGGGGAAGGAGGCCGGGGTCGGAGGCCACGCTCCAGAGCCCAAGCCTGCTTTTATAAGCAGACTTCTGCATTCTTTACATTTGTAACACATCGAATATGCCTCTGTGGTTGAAGACTTGCTTCAATGTGTGAGGCCCTGGGTTTGAACCGCCAACCCTGAAGAGATCCAATTTATCAAGAAAAATAGGATGATTATAAAACTTAATAGAAAATCACTAGTTAGAAAGATCAGTAGAATAGTTAAAAGAATAGAATAGTCACAGAAGCCAACTTCCAAAAATTCAACGGAACTCAGCATGGTTCTGACTTCTTCCTCTCTCTCTTAAATAAGCGGCTTTAAGCCATGAACAGGCCTAGGGAGCAGGCTGTGCAGTGCTGAGCCGTCTTTCTTAAATGACGAGTTTTCTGTTTTACCTCTGCTTGGTGAACTTTCTAACTTCCGTCCTCTACCCCAGTGGAGGGTTTTCTGGGTGCTTCTAGAAGCAGGTGCAGGTAGCGGTGCCCGGGGGGGGGTGGCGATATCTCTGTGGCCTGGGCGCAGAGGGCCGGGCGAGGGCAGAGCCGGGCAGGAGGGAGAGTCTGGAGCTGTGAGTGAGGCTCACAGGGCAGGCGCTGCTTCCTGAGCCCCTGGCGGCCACAGCGTCCCCCGGCTCTGCTTCCTGAGCCCCTGGCGCCCGCAGTGTCCCCCGGCTCTGCTTCCTGAGCCCCTGGCGCTGGCAGCGTCCCCCGGCTCTGCTTCCTGAGCCCCTGGCACCCACAGCGTCCCCCGGCTCTGCTTCCTGAGCCCCTGGCAGCGTCCCCCGGCTCTGCTTCCTGAGCCCCTGGCGCTGGCAGCGTCCCCCGGCTCTGCTTCCTGAGCCCCTGGTGCCCGCAGCGTCCCCCGGCTCTGCTTCCTGAGCCCCTGGCGCTGGCAGCGTCCCCCAGCTCTGCTTCCTGAGCCCCTGGCGCTGGCAGCGTCCCCCGGCTCTGCTTCCTGAGCCCCTGGCGCTGGCAGCGTCCCCCGGCTCTGCTTCCTGAGCCCCTGGCGCTGGCAGCGTCCCCCGGCTCTGCTTCCTGAGCCCCTGGCGCTGGCAGCGTCCCCCGGCTCTGCTTCCTGAGCCCCTGGCGCCCGCAGCGTCCCCCGGCTCTGCTTCCTGAGCCCCTGGCGCCCGCAGCGTCCCCCGGCTCTGCTTCCTGAGCCCCTGGCACCCACAGTGTCCCCCGGCTCTGCTTCCTGAGCCCCTGGCACCCACAGTGTCCCCCGGCTCTGCTTCCTGAGCCCCTGGCGCCTGCAGCGTCCCCCGGTGCACAGCCAGGTGTAGGACAGCTCCGTCCACGCCGTCCCACCAGAACACGCAGACATGCCACGGTCCAGGCTGATCTGCGAAGTCCATCTCTTCCTGAGCCAGCACGGAGCCGGGGCAGAGGAGCAGGTTATTCACAGATACTGCACACGCATGTGTGCACACGCACACACACACAGGTGCATATGCACACACCACAGACACCACAGAGAGACACACACACCACAGATACCACACACACGTACACATATACACATGCACACACATACCACAGACACCACAGAGACACACGCACACACCACAGACACGCGCACGTGCACACACACATACAGGTGCACACGCACACACCACAGAGAGACATGCACACCACAGACACCACACACATGCACACACATGTACACATGCACACATACCACAGACACCACAGAGACACACACCACACACACACACACACACACACATACACACACACACACACGACTGCTGGCAATTGAAACCGCACTCAGTGGCGGGAGAGCAGGGCAGCAGTATTGGTTAGCACCAGCAGCGGAGTCTGGTCTGTGCTCAGCCTGCTGGCCACGCTGTCCTCTCTGTCTGTTCCCCGCGGGGCCTGGGCTGTGGTCTGCCCCACAGTGGAGGGTCAAGGGGGTGGCAGATCCCTGCCTCAGCCCCGAGCAGAGAGAGCAGACGCCGTGCCACCTGGATCAGAAAGGTGCACGCGTTACATACGTGTGTAGCTGTAACCCCTCTGCACAGCACCTTTACAACAAGAGGAAACTGAAAATAAAGAGCGGAGAGTTTAACCGTTCTTTACCGAATAGGTATTTTTTTGCCCCATGGTGAAGTTGAGAATTACAAGCCAAAGTCGTTGATGGCTGTGCTTGCTCTGGTTGTTTCCCGGCTGTTGCCCTGGTATGAAGATGCTTTTCTGGATCTAGTCTGAGGCCTGCAGGTTCTTCGGGGACAGGGAACAACTCTCTCCAGCGTTGACTTCCGTCTGGTTGCATCTGGTTGAAGGTCTGTTCGTGGGAGATGTGTGCGGCTTCTGGAACGGATTCTGCTCTGCTACTATTGGGCAGAAGCGGTTGTCTGTCCAGTTCTGTGGGGCCGTGGGTTCCGAGGTCTCCACTGAGGTGGATTTCTGACTGCAGCCGAGCCCTGTCTGCTCTAAACTGGCATGTTCTCGTGTGGCGTCTGTCTTTCAGGAGTGTGTTAATAGTGGTGAGTGGTAACGATTCCTAACGTCAGCCTCTACAAGTACTGGCTTTTATAGAGAACACTGAAGTAGTAGCTATGGAGACTAGGTCGCAGGTCGGGCCCTGGCGTTCCGAGTGCCATTGATTCGTATCACGCAGGTCATGGCGTTACGCCCTCACCCTCTGCCTTCCTGAGTCACACGTGTGAGACGCTTAGCTCCCCACAGATGTCTGACCAGAGCTGTGACCCCCCACTGGTCTCAGGGAAGGGCTCCGGCCCTGAGTGGAAATGCCCTGCTGCTTTTGGTGTTAGGGGGTGGGGCGGGGACCCCTGCCTCCCTCCGGAGGGGACTCGGAGTTCGAGGTTGTCCCAGAGCTGCGTCCCTCCCGTCCCTGAGGGGGTGATGTCCCCTCCGGTGGAAAGCAGCCGCTGCCCAGACCCCCGGCCCCAGCCCCTTCATCCTGTCTTCCTGGCCTTGGCAGGGCTGTGCGTAGGTTTCGTGTTCAAAGTCTTCCGATTTGTAAGATTTTCGTCGTAACAGCCAGACAATGGCTGGTAACACGGCAGGTGAGTGCTGTTCCTTCCCAGATAAGCATTCTCCCCCCAAATGTGTGAAAACCCAGACTTCCTGACCCAAGACCCCATTTCCTCGTTGTTGGCGTGAGGACAGTGCCGTTTTCTGGCTCTAACCCAGCTCCCAGGCCGTCCTGATGGAAATGACGCTGTTTAATGGAGTGCGCTCTCAGCGCCCTGCCCTCGCATCCTGTCTGTCCCTATGGTATTTGAAGAGGGAGAAGCCTGTAAAAGCAGAATGGCAGTTGTAGGGGAAGGGAGTAAAACTCTACACGTTGGATCTCTGCAGGCCTGGATCCGTAGGGACGTGCACAGAGCTCTAACTCCGCAGGAGTGGATCTGGGGGTGAGGCTCGTGGAATGGATCTCCGTGCTTTGTTGTAGGGTGGTGTGAACGTGGCACCCTGCTTTCCCGGGGAGATGGGAATCTCCAGGAGGAGGCTGGAGGCCTTGGGTAGGAGCCAGTGAGCCACGCAGGGCTGAGCATCATGGCGGGTTTGGTGTCTGGGGAAGACCGAGGAAGGAAGGAAAAGGAAGGCAGGTCCTGTGGGTCAGGAGCCGGGCAGAGCTAAGGCGCCAGAGGTTTGCACCCAGCGGTGGTCAGGGAGCAAGGGGCGGGGGGCGTCTAGGGATGACAGCAGTGTAACCTGCCTTCCTTACGCGTTTCCTGCTGCTCAGCTGAACAAAGCAGAAACAAAACCTAGCAACGTCCAGAGGAGCCAACGGGATTACAATTCTCAGGGAAAACCGTGATATCAGGAGGGGCAGGGAGGAAGAGGGAAATGGCCGACATGCCATACTGACCGGAGGCCGACCGGTCAGCGAGCAGAGCCTGCCCTGCGCGGTCCCAGCCTGCTGACCGTGCCGGGGAGTTTTGTGACGACCAGGCCAAAGTGCCGGGAGGGGACGGAGGCTGGCCTTCATGCCGCTGCCTCCGCCCGTGCTGATGACCGTGTACACGTGAAGGTAAGTCTGTTCAAGATGCCGCCACAGGTTTTGGAGGACATGAAACTGTTACGCAGCGATAGGAATATGAACAGAAATATGGAGGACAGCCCCGCGTTGTCACTCACTGGGAGGGCGCGAAGACACACCCTCTTCTGTGGACCCTTACTCGGGCCAGAGGCTGAGCTCTGCGCAACAGGACCGCTGGCTTGTTCTTTTTAGTCTACAGTGGTAGGGTTCTGAAATGGCTGTGTGTGTGGTACAAAAAGAGTGGAAGTAACAGCACTCAAAGCCTGCTCCGGTTTTTACTGCTGTACAGTTGCTACTTACTGCCACTGAACTATCTGCTCCTGGACCCTACCTTCTCCTTTCTTCAGAGGGCTCACAGTGGGGCTCCTCCTGACGTCTGTCTACATGCGGTCCCTCCCCTGGCCTGCCTTCCTTCCTTCCTTCGTTCCTTTGTTCCTTTGTTTGTTCACTCGTTTGTTCCTTCCTTCCTCTGTCCCTCCTTCCTTCCCTCCCTCCTCCCTCCTTCCCTCCCTCCCTCCCTCCCTTCTTTCCACCCTCCCTCCCTGGAAGATCCAAATACAGTCTAAGAAGATGTGTGTGGGAAAACCCTCTGCTCAGTCTGCTGTTCATGTTTGGGAAATGAATTGCATCCTTGGTCCAGTTTCCTGAGATGATGTGGATTCTGCCGCCGCCCAGGGAACGTCCTCTCTTCTCCCGCATCAGTGTGCTTTCTCTCAGGTTCAATCTCCAAGTACAAGCTTGTGGTTTTCCCGCCTGGGTTCTGGGCTCCAGCATCCCGGCACCGTCTCCGGCGGAGGCTCCGGGGCCGGGCCTCTTGTGAGCCGTGAGCGTGTGTCCAGTCTCCGGCGGAGGCTCCGGGGCCGGGCCTCCCATGAGCCGTGAGAGTGTGTCCCGTGCTCTCTGTGTCCACCTGTTCTTGACTCAGCACCTCCTGGGTAATGAGAGCAGGAAGGCCTTGGGTGCCAGTGCAGGTGGCCGCCGCGGTTTCCACGCCCTTCACGTTCCCATTTGAAGGGTTTTCTTTTTGTTGTTGTTCAGTGGCTGTTTGGTGGATTCCTGCTGGGTGCCAAGGGTTGGAGCTGCTGTCCAGAGTTGGGTTCGACTCCTGCTCTCTGAGATCTCTCCCTCTAGTGAGGAAGCAGACAAAACCGTGGCCGTTACGGTGCCTGGGGTCGGAAACCCGTCTGTTCACATGTGGGGAGCACAGGAGCCTTTCCCTTCGTCTGTGAGTGACGCTGAGTTCCGCTGAGTTCCGAGCCTTGGCCCGGGGTGAGGAGGCCCCCAAGCAGAGGCGGAGAGCAGGTGGCCAAGGAGATGGCCGCTCACAGGGTGCTCTAGCGCAGGGTCAGGGGTCTGCTGCGGACACTGTCACTAGCCGCATGGATGGAGACCAGGGAGGCGGTGGACAGGCAGGGGGGTGGGGGACAGAGGGTAGAACGCCGGGTGGAAGTCCACAGATGCCGGTCAAATGGGAATACGGGTGCCTTGAAAACCGCAACACTGGGGCGGCCCCGGGGCCAGAGCTGCCACAGATCAGATGCAGGAGCCCGGAGAGCGCGGTGAGCCAGGGTGGCGTCCCGTCCACCCAGCAGCCGGAGGGCACTCGGGGCAGGCCGCCGGGGCCAGCACACCCGGGCTGTGAGCAGGGGAAAGCCAGGAGCCGGCACCGCCCGCCCGGGAGGCTCAGCCCGGGGACCGGAGGTGAGGACTGCTGCGCATGCTCTCTCTCACATGCGCGTGCGCACACACGTGTTTCTTAGTTGGAAACACTCATATGGATGGGGCACAGAGGCTTCAGATTCACGTCCCACAGAACATGTTCTTCACTCTTACACGCGTGGTCTCCTCTGCAGAATGGAATTCTGCCGGCTTGGTTCTGAGATGCTTTATCAGATGGCTGCAGCCTCTCTCTCTCTCTCTCTCTCTCTCTCTCTCTCTCTCTCTCATCTCTTTGTATAGCATCTAATATCATTATACACAAACTATCATTTGTGTATCTATTATCTATCCATCCAGCTGTGTTTCTATATATCTTTACATGTCTATATACACGTGCGTGTGTATATATGTATATATTCACATGTGCATCCCCACGCATGTTTGTGGCTCCTCCCTTTCTTTCTCCAAACAGCTCTGATTTGTGTTCACAACGCCACCTTTCCCCCCGACCACGCCCCTACATCCCACACTCCGCACAATGGCTCTGAGCAGAATGCCACTTAGGAAAAGGCTTTTATGATCTTGAATTTTATATTCTTAACTTTTTTTTTAAACCACCACTTTCAAAATATACATCCTTAATATCCCAGCAGAGGGTAGCAGATTAAAAAGAGAAATACCATAAAATAACTCAGTGAAGAGCTAATGAAGGAGACCATCAATCAGGGTGGCAGTAGTGGTTTCGTTTAACATCGCATCTAATGGTTTCTTTTTCTAGTACAAAAGAGCTCCATTAGCCGTGTGAGTCCTTTATTTTGGTAACTGGCAGGAGTGGCTGCCAGATGCCGTTTATTTTCAAGAGGGCACACTTACAGGAGCTGCACACCGAGCCGCAGGCCGACCTGTCTCACCAAAGGTACTCTCTAACGACCTTTCAGAGTGAAAATAGCACTGAAATCCTAAAACCAAAGCCCTCAAAATCAGGCCCGAGTAGCACTTCACGTTTACTCGATGGCTGGCTGGGAGGGCCGGCTGCCAGGGTGTGGAGCTGAGCTACTTCCCCGCAGAGATCAGCTCCCTCTGCCCACCTCTCCCACCCTCAGCCCTGCCTGCAGCCCACCCAGACACACAGCCAGGCCTGCAGCCCACCCAGACACACAGCCAGGCCCTGCTCTACCCAGACACACAGACAGGCCTGCAGCCCACCCAGACACACAGCCAGGCCTGCATCCCAGACACACAGCCAGGCCTGCATCCCAGACACACAGCCAGGCCTGCATCCCAGCCAGACACACAGCCAGGCCTGCATCCCAGACACACAGTCAGGCCTGCATCCCAGACACACAGCCAGGCCTGCATCCCAGACACACAGCCAGGCCTGCATCCCACCCAGACACACAGCCAGGCCTGCAGCCCAGACACACAGCCAGGCCTGCATCCCAGACACACAGCCAGGCCTGCATCCCACCCAGACACACAGCCAGGCCTGCATCCCACCCAGACACACAGCCAGACCTGCATCCCAGACACACAGCCAGGCCTGCATCCCACCCAGACACACAGCCAGGCCTGCATCCCAGCCAGACACACAGCCAGGCCTGCAGCCCACCCAGACACACAGCCAGACCTGCATCCCAGACACACAGCCAGGCCTGCATCCCAGCCAGACACACAGCCAGGCCTGCATCCCACCCAGACACACAGCCAGGCCTGCAGCCCACCCAGACACACAGCCAGACCTGCATCCCAGACAAACAGCCAGGCCTGCATCCCAGCCAGACACACAGCCAGACCTGCAGCCCACCCAGACACACAGCCAGGCCTGCAGCCCACCCAGACACACAGCCAGACCTGCATCCCAGACACACAGCCAGGCCTGCATCCCAGCCAGACACACAGCCAGACCTGCATCCCACCCAGACACACAGCCAGGCCTGCATCCCAGACACACAGCCAGACCTGCATCCCAGCCAGACACACAGCCAGGCCTGCAGCCCACCCAGACACACAGCCAGGCCTGCATCCCAGACACACAGCCAGGCCTGCATCCCAGCCAGACACACAGCCAGGCCTGCATCCCAGACACACAGCCAGACCTGCATCCCAGACACACAGCCAGGCCTGCAGCCCACCCAGATACACAGCCAGGCTCTGCATCCCAGACACACAGCCAGGCCTGCATCCCACCCAGACACACAGCCAGACCTGCATCCCACCCAGACACACAGCCAGGCCTGCATCCCAGCCAGACACACAGCCAGACCTGCATCCCACCCAGACACACAGCCAGGCCTGCATCCCAGACACACAGCCAGGCCTGCATCCCACCCAGACACACAGCCAGGCCTGCATCCCAGACACACAGCCAGGCCTGCATCCCACCCAGACACACAGCCAGGCCTGCATCCCAGACACACAGCCAGGCCTGCATCCCACCCAGACACACAGCCAGGCCTGCATCCCAGACACACAGCCAGGCCTGCATCCCAGCCAGACACACAGCCAGGCCTGCATCCCACCCAGACACACAGCCAGGCCTGCAGCCCACCCAGACACACAGCCAGACCTGCATCCCAGACAAACAGCCAGGCCTGCATCCCAGCCAGACACACAGCCAGACCTGCAGCCCACCCAGACACACAGCCAGGCCTGCAGCCCACCCAGACACACAGCCAGACCTGCATCCCAGCCAGACACACAGCCAGGCCTGCATCCCAGCCAGACACACAGCCAGACCTGAATCCCACCCAGACACACAGCCAGGCCTGCATCCCAGACACACAGCCAGACCTGCATCCCAGCCAGACACACAGCCAGGCCTGCAGCCCACCCAGACACACAGCCAGGCCTGCATCCCAGACACACAGCCAGGCCTGCATCCCAGCCAGACACACAGCCAGGCCTGCATCCCAGACACACAGCCAGACCTGCATCCCAGACACACAGCCAGGCCTGCAGCCCACCCAGATACACAGCCAGGCTCTGCATCCCAGACACACAGCCAGGCCTGCATCCCACCCAGACACACAGCCAGACCTGCATCCCACCCAGACACACAGCCAGGCCTGCATCCCAGCCAGACACACAGCCAGACCTGCATCCCACCCAGACACACAGCCAGGCCTGCATCCCAGACACACAGCCAGGCCTGCATCCCACCCAGACACACAGCCAGGCCTGCATCCCAGACACACAGCCAGGCCTGCATCCCACCCAGACACACAGCCAGGCCTGCATCCCACCCAGACACACAGCCAGGCCTGCATCCCAGCCAGACACACAGCCAGACCTGCATCCCACCCAGACACACAGCCAGGCCTGCATCCCAGCCAGACACACAGCCAGGCCTGCATCCCAGACACACAGCCAGGCCTGCATCCCACCCAGACACACAGCCAGGCTCTGCATCCCAGACACACAGCCAGACCTGCATCCCAGACACACAGCCAGGCCTGCATCCCACCCAGACACACAGCCAGGCCTGCATCCCACCCAGACACACAGCCAGGCCTGCAGCCCAGACACACAGCCAGGCCTGCATCCCAGCCAGACACACAGCCAGGCCTGCATCCCAGACACACAGCCAGACCTGCATCCTACCCAGACACACAGCCAGGCCTGCATCCCAGACACACAGCAGGCCTGCATCCCAGCCAGACACACAGCCAGGCCTGCAGCCCACCCAGACACACAGCCAGGCCTGCATCCCAGACACACAGCCAGGCCTGCATCCCAGCCAGACACACAGCCAGGCCTGCATCCCAGACACACAGCCAGACCTGCATCCCAGACACACAGCCAGGCCTGCAGCCCACCCAGATACACAGCCAGGCTCTGCATCCCAGACACACAGCCAGGCCTGCATCCCACCCAGACACACAGCCAGACCTGCATCCCACCCAGACACACAGCCAGGCCTGCATCCCAGCCAGACACACAGCCAGACCTGCATCCCAGACACACAGCCAGGCCTGCATCCCACCCAGACACACAGCCAGGCCTGCATCCCAGACACACAGCCAGGCCTGCATCCCACCCAGACACACAGCCAGGCCTGCATCCCAGACACACAGCCAGGCCTGCATCCCACCCAGACACACAGCCAGGCCTGCATCCCAGACACACAGCCAGGCCTGCATCCCAGCCAGACACACAGCCAGGCCTGCATCCCACCCAGACACACAGCCAGGCCTGCATCCCAGCCAGTCACACAGCCAGGCCTGCAGCCCACCCAGACACACAGCCAGGCCTGCATCCCAGACACACAGCCAGGCCTGCATCCCACCCAGACACACAGCCAGGCTCTGCATCCCAGACACACAGCCAGACCTGCATCCCAGACACACAGCCAGGCCTGCATCCCACCCAGACACACAGCCAGGCCTGCATCCCAGACACACAGCCAGACCTGCATCCCAGACACACAGCCAGGCCTGCATCCCAGCCAGACACACAGCCAGACCTGCATCCCAGACACACAGCCAGGCCCTGCATCCCAGACACACAGCCAGGCCCTTGTTGTGTCCCACCCAGACACACAGCCAGGCCTGCCTGCAGCCAAAGCTCAGCTCTTCTACACCATTTCTTGGCTAGCTTCTCTAATCAACTTGCGTTTACTCCGTTGCTCACAGATTTTTTGTGTAGAGCAAGTGACAAATGTCTGTACTTAGCCAGACGCGCCCCCGCCCCCGCCCCGTGGAGGTGCAGCACCCGGCCTCCTGAGAAGGCTCTCCATGTCTCGGAGACCATCTGAGTTCATCTCGGAGGAGGGCTGGTGTTCCAGAATCTTCTTGGGTGGCTCTTTCTGTAGTCAATGTCTCTATGGCGGCAAATAATTCAACAAATTTTATGGGACAACTATTATAAGCAAATCCGTATATAAGTTCCCCAGGGCTTAGAATAGATGAACAAGATACAAACCATGGACCAGGGACGTACAAACTTGGCAAGCACAAGACAGGCAAGCAAGAGATTTCACCAGCAGCGATGTCGGAGGCCCGTGGATTCTAGACAAGAAGACATGTGGGCGTGGAATGGTATTCATCAAATGTGTCACACAGGCAGGAGCTGCGTGGAAGGTTCCACACCAAGGGCTCAACACAATTCGTTTTCTAATTTCTTCACATCCATGCAGTTCTATCCAGTGGATGTCCATTAACCACACTCAGCACACGAGTACACACACTCAGCTCACACACACCCTCAGAACAAATGTTTACACACATAGCACACACGTGCACTCAGCACACACTCACTCCGCACACATAGTACACACACACCCTGCACTCACACCCTCAGTACAAACGTCTACACACAGCACACACTCACACCCAGTACACACACACACGCTCACACCACTGCAAACACTTTTCATAGTATGACCCTGTGAAAGGCGTGTCTGTGATTTACATCTCTCCTGAGCGGGTTCTTGATATCTTTTGAACCTTTCTCACGACAGGAGTGAGCAAACCAGACTCCTGGCACAGATACGGAGTGAATCTGGTTCCTGGGGTCTTTGAGACGAGGCTATCCCAGGCCTTGCTGGCTTCCGGAGGGGCCAGGACCTTGTTGGGGGGGTACCCCGGCAGCTCCCCCGGGTTTGCCCCAAGCCACCACTCTGCGTTTGAGAAGGGCTGGGGTAAGTGCGTGTCAGTCTCACTGCGTTCTTCGAGCTCGTGCGAGGTGACGGTCGCACGGCGGTATGGCGCGGCTTCGCGTTCACGCCCAGCCTGGAGCCTCAGCAGAGGGAGCACACCTGAGTTGAACCAGGCTGTGCCTGGAGTTTGCCGGCAGAACTCCTGTCCCGATCGCTGCCCTGGTCTGAAGTCCTAGCCATGGGAAACGGGTCCAAAGACTGGACACGGAACGAAGCTTAAGGAATGATTTAGCTCTCCACTCTGCTGCTGGCCGATTTTGTCTAAATCCTTCTCCTTCACGGGAGCATCTCTCCTATTTCAAAAATCCCCGCAGAGAAGGAAATTCTAGCATCTCCTATAATGCCATTATGATCCATGGAGACAACTTGCTTCCCTCAAAATAAATGGTCTTTTGGGGAGGGGAGGGGATTGTGTTTCTGGCAGTGTCTGTTGCAGCCATAATAAATTCTGGCACAAGTGCCACTTTTTTTTTTTAATGGTGTTAGTATAATGTATTAGATAGAGCGAAATCTGTATTCAGTGGTGAAGAGGAAAAGGTTTTTCTTCCAGACCCAGGTTAATTCTAATAAGGAAATAGAAAGTGCGTTGCTAACGATTCCGAGCACTGGCGCTTCCTTCCTCTTGAGCGAGCTGAAGCATGCCCGTGCATGCCAATGCGCGACCAGGCTTTCATTCTCTTTGCGCCTTGTTTATTCAAATATTTCCCCACATGTGATTTCCTCATGTATAAACTAAGTCGATTCAAATGCATGTTTTTTGTTTAAAGAAGTCTGTAAATTTCCCTTTAATGAAGGTGCCTTTCAGTGCCGGGAGCCTGTGTTCAAAGATGGGTTTCCCTCCTTCAATGATTTTTATCTTGTTATTAGAATGAACAAAGCATAGTCAAATGGAAATCAAGTTTTTGGGTTGTGATGGGATTCAGAACTCCTCATCTGCATATTGCTCCCAATTCCCAGTGGCTCCCAGCCTCTAGGGCTCATCCTGCCATGGAGAAAGGGCGTCCAGGGCCTGGGGCTGGAGACCCCCCGGGGGAGAGGAGGCGGTGGGCAGAGGAAGGAGATGCAGTGTGCTAGTCATTTCAGTCATGAACAGAGAGACGGGGAAACATGCTGTCCACAAACAGTAACGCACTCGCCCTTTGAAAAATTGCGAAATTAACTATCAAGTCACGCGCCATCCTGGATGAAGAACGCCGCGCCTGAGAATGGAAGTCAGGGTTTGCAGTCTTCATGCGAAGATTGCTGGTGTGCGCGTGGAAATGACACACAGACTGCTTTTACGTCTCGAATTCAGCGTTCTCGTTTTCAAGGAGGACTGTCTTGACAGGCTTGGGGAGAGAGAAAGATGTGAAAACAGCACAATGACCCTGCGCATGGTGCCGAAATATTCTGTTCACTCCTTGATGTGCCCAGCGGTCCCTTCCTCTCCCCGCTGCCCGGCCCGGGAGCCGTGCTGATTTTGGTTAACAAGAAACAAGTACTGTGGAAGGCCGGATAATTCCAACACACGGCCTGTCTGAACTATTGTGTGCCTGCTCTGCATACATGTATGTGTGTGTGCGCACATGTGTGCGTGCATTTATTTATTCAATACAATTTCGAGCCTCTTCTTTTCCTTAACTCAAAGCTTCCCACTTACCTGCAGCACCCAGCTTTTACCCATTCACCTCTCTCTGTGGCGACGTTTAGGACTCGGGAAAGCAGAGCGCCCCTCGGGAACAGTCCTCTCATCAGGTTTTCCTTTGTTCAACGTTTCTGTAAAACAAGTCCCCTTTCCTTTTAGGCCTGAAGAGTGAGAGGGGGAACAAATCAACAACCCCCAAACAAAACCAACCCAGCGTAGCAGAAAAACAACACAGCACCACAAAGAGCTCATTCAGATGTTCGGTGTGTAAAGCCAGAGGAGTGTGTGGCGTTAATTCTAGTGTACAACAACAACAACAAAAGGTCACCAAATCCGCACAAGTCAGAGCGGCTTTCTTCTCAAAAATTACCGTTCACTCTTGAAGGGTCACGCTGAGTTAAAACGTGGTTATGAAAATAAACAATGGGGTGGGGGTAGAAGGAAGCTAGGCTGGTGAAAAGGGTTACATGAAAAGCAGAAACAAGGAGGAAGAATGAAGAAAGCCCTTCACCTCTGCACAGCGTTACCAAGGGAGCTGCCTGCGCTTGCTGGAGGGGCCGTTTGGAAGTTCACGCAGGGAGAATCGTTAGTGGAGGCCGTGTGTACGGACGTGCGTGGCCCTGGGCCTCCTGCGCCACTCCGGCAGAGCCCAGCCTGGCCTGGACGGGGCGCACGCTGGCGTGTGCAGAGGCTGTCCCGGTGCGGCTGACCCCACTCGGTCCCCTGCGCGGCCTGTCCTTACTTGTGCGTGGTCCTGCGCATGGCCTGGGGACCCAGACCTCTGCAGAGACGGGGGTGTCTCCCCGGTGCCTTCCTGCCGTCCCTTTGCTGCTCACCCGGCCCCAGCATCCAGAGACGGGAGGCCATGATGCGGGAAATGCAGAACAGCCGAAGTTGGTGTGGAGGCAGCCACAGAGTGGGGAGGCCGGCCAGCTCGGGCTCGGGGAAGGCGCTGGGTGTCCTGAGCTGGAACTTGTGGCCTGGGGTGAGTGCTCACGGGAGCCTGGCGTGTGCTCACAGGAGCCTGGCGTGTGCTCACAGCAGCCTGGCGTGTGCTCACAGCAGCCTGGCGTGTGCTCACAGCAGTCTGGCGTGTGCTCACAGGAGCCTGGCGTGTGCTCACAGGTGTCTGGCGTGTGCTCACAGGAGCCTGGCGTGTGCTCACAGGTGTCTGGCGTGTGCTCACAGCAGCCTGGCGTGTGCTCACAGGAGCCTGGCGTGTGCTCACAGGAGCCTGGCGTGTGCTCACAGCAGCCTGGCGTGTGCTCACAGCAGCCTGGCGTGTGTTCACAGCAGCCTGGCGTGTGCCCACAGGTGTCTGGCGTGTGCTCACAGCAGCCTGGCGTGTGCTCACAGGAGCCTGGTGCTCACAGGTGCCTGGCGTGTGCTCACAGCAGTCTGGCGTGTGCTCACAGGAGCCTGGCGTGTGCTCACAGGTGTCTGGCATGTGCTCACAGCAGCCTGGCGTGTGCTCACAGGAGCCTGGCGTGTGCTCACAGCAGCCTGGCGTGTGCTCACAGCAGCCTGGCGTGTGCTCACAGCAGCCTGGTGTGTGCTCACAGGAGCCTGGTGCTCACAGGTGCCTGGCGTGTGCTCACAGCAGCCTGGCGTGTGCTCACAGGTGTCTGGCGTGTGCTCACAGCAGTCTGGCGTGTGCTCACAGGTGTCTGGCGTGTGCTCACAGGAGCCTGGCGTGTGCTCACAGGTGTCTGGCGTGTGCTCACAGGAGCCTGGCGTGTGTTCACAGCAGCCTGGCGTGTGCTCACAGGAGCCTGGCGTGTGCTCACAGCAGCCTGGCGTGTGCTCACAGCAGCCTGGCATGTGCTCACAGGAGCCTGGCGTGTGCTCACAGCAGCCTGGCGTGTGCTCACAGGAGCCTGGTGTGTGCTCACAGGTGCCTGGCGTGTGCTCACAGGTGTCTGGCGTGTGCTCACAGGAGCCTGGCGTGTGCTCACAGGAGCCTGGCGTGTGCTCACAGGTGTCTGGCGTGTGCTCACAGGAGCCTGGCATGTGTTCACAGCAGCCTGGCGTGTGCTCACAGGAGCCTGGCGTGTGCTCACAGGTGCCCGCAGGCCCAGGGTTTACAGAAAGTCAGAGGGTGTGGACAAGAAAGACCTATTGTTGCGTGATAGGGAAGCCAGGGGAGCCATGTTTCTTTGGGCCTGGCTTGCTTCACTTAATCCGATTTTGTCTAAGTCTTTCCATTTCCTAACAAATGGGGCGGTGCCATTCTTTCTGACAGAAGCGTGGATAATCTTATCAGATGAGCAGAAAAGCTCAAAAGTCTTGTACATATGACCCTGTAAGATGATGCCAAGCAAAACAAACCCCAAGATATGGACACAAGAGGTCTTTCTTTGCTGTTGTTTTTAACGTACTATGTGATTGTCTTTGTTTCCTTTGTGTGTTCTTCCCCCTGTTGTCACTGTAATTGATTTTGGTGTCCTGCATCTTATATACACATTTATCCAATTTGGGGAGGGGAAGGGAAATAACAAAATGCTGAAATAAGGACACAGGGTGGCCCTTTGCAACACTGACACCCACAAGACAGTGTATTGGAAATGAACCTTCCAACTCCAGGGCCCAGGGGGGAGGGAGGGAGGTGGGGAGGGAAGGGAGGCGGAGAGCAACAAGGGAGGGGGCCACAAAGCTCGCCAAGAACTGTTCTCACTGCCTTACGCATCGACTGTGGCCTTCTGTGCAGCATCTTTACCATAAAAAATGGCAGGCTGCACCACGGTCACAAAACGAAAGACTGTGTTGTTCCTTCAGACTCATTCTTTATTCGCCTTTATTTAGCACTTGTATCCTCAGCTTTTGCTTTCTCGGCCCTGGGTCAGCCGGTGAGCCAGTATCCTGGACATGTGACGTGTGTGGTGTCGGGGTGTGTGTGTGTGTGTGTGGTGTACACCGCTGGGCGGTGGTGTGCTGTGCGGGGTTGACGCAGGGAACGTTTGTGTGTGTGTGTGTGTGTGTGTGTGTGTGGTGTGTGTGTGTGTGTGTGTGTGTGTGTGTGTGGTGTGTGTGTGTGGTGTGCACCGCTGGGCGGTGGTGTGCTGTGCGGGGTTGACGCAGGGAACGTTTGTGTGTGTGTGTGTGTGTGTGTGTGTGTGTGTGGTGTGTGTGTGTGTGTGTGTGTGTGTGTGTGGTGTGTGTGTGTGGTGTGCACCGCTGGGCGGTGGTGTGCTGTGCGGGGTTGACGCAGGGAACGTTTGTGTGTGTGTGTGTGTGTGGTGTGTGTGTGTGGTGTGCACCGCTGGGCGGTGGTGTGCTGTGCGGGGTTGACGCAGGGAACGTTTGTGTGTGTGTGTGTGTGTGTGTGTGGTGGTGTGCACCGCTGGGCGGTGGTGTGCTGTGCGGGGTTGACGCAGGGAACGTGTGTGTGTGGTGTGTGTGTGTGTGTGTGTGTGTGGTGTGCACTGCTGGTCCGTGGTGTGCTGTGCGGGGTTGACGCAGGGAACGTGTGTGTGTGTGTGTGTGTGTGTGTGTGTGTGTGTGTGTGGTATGCACCGCTGGGCGGTGGTGTGCTGTGTGGGGTTGAGGCAGGGAACGTGTGTGTGTGTGTGTGTGTGTGTGGTGTGTGTGTGTGTGTGTGTGTGTGTGTGTGTGTCATGTGCACCGCTGGTCCGTGGTGTGCTGTGCAGGGTTGATGCAGGCGGGCTGTTGTATCTGGGGCTTTCCTTGGCCACTCCTTGGCCATCATGTTCTTTCCTTTCCACACACAGACCAGGGCAGTGGCTGCTGCCGTGGATGTGGAAATGCATTTGACTTAGATGACATGGAGGACTTGTGAATCCCTGGACTGAGATTTCACTTGGAAGTGACTCTGTTGGTTCTCCTGAACACAGGTCCTTAAAACAGGGTTTTAAAGGCATCTGAGATGGCAGCGCTCGCTGGCCGCTCAGGAGGCTGAGCTGAGGGTAGATCTGAAGCCAGCTTGGACAGACAAATTTGTGAAACTCTATTTCCAGTTAATTAGCAAAACGCTGGGCATGGAGGTGAGGCTCAGGTGGTAGAATGCCACGTTGAACAAGGCTGGTGAAAGCCTGAGGCCTGGAGGCCAATCTGGCACACACAAACAATAATAGGATAAAGGCACGGTAAAGCTATTTGATTCTGAAGCACAGTGATAACTCTACTAACTTCTGACTGGCAGCAGGAGACCTCTGTCTGTTTTCTAGTAGCTTTTCCCACATCCCTCTTGTTTTGAGTTTGCTTCTACATGTCTGTGACGTATTGGGCCCAAGTCACTAAATCCTCTTGTTCTGGTCTCTTTGTTGCCATGACATGAGTGACAAGAAAACATCCTCAAATATTAATGTCTGGCTCCTTCTCCTCAATCACTGGCCTGTTTTGCCTCTGGGGAGATGTAAAGTTGCTTCATGGGACTGGAAAATACAAGGAACAGGCAGTCAATGCTTCTTTTTAGCTTTCCGAATAGGCTTTTGACAATCAAAGGCAGGCCTGAGGTGTAAGGCAAAGAGTGTATTATATACAGCACAGCAGATCTGGGAAACCAGAAGCGCAATCATACCCTCCTCTAGAAGGGTAGCTAATGGCAGAAAGAAGAGGGACAACTGACCCCTGAGGGGGCTGGCCCTGGGAGATGGGGCGGGGGGGGCACAGTGGGGAAACAGACCAGCCCCGAGCCTGGCTGGCTGCGTTGGTGGGCATCCTGCCGGGCATGAAGAAACAAAGAAAGAATATCTTCATTGGCATGGCTTCACCAAAGGAAGGAGTTTTAAAATTTTATTTTATTGTAAAGATGCTGCGCAGAGGGGTTACAGTTAGACAAGGAAGGGCTGGGAAGGTGGCTCAGTGGTAGAGTGGGTTCAATTCCTCAGCATCACATACGCAGAAAAAAAAAGCCGGACGTGGTGCTATGGCTCAAGTGGTAGAGCACTAGCCTTGAGCTGAAGAGCTGAGGGACAGTGCCCAGGCCCAGAGTTCAGGCCCCACAACCGGATCCAAAAACAAAACAAAACAAAACAAAACAAAAAACAGACAAGGAAGGCAGTGAGTGCATCTCTTGTCGAGCATTGTTACCCCTTCCCTTGTTGTTCTCCCACTAACCCTTCCCTCCCGACATTCCCCCCCAACGTTGTAAAGTTCATTTCCAATAGACTGTCTTGCAGGTATCATTGTTGCAATGGGTCGTCCTGTGTCCTTATTTCAATGTTTTGTAATTCCCCTTTCCCGCCCTTCCCCCCCCCAATTAGACAAATGTATATACAACATTCAGGGCACCAAAATCAAGTACAGTGACAACAGGGGATATACCATAGGGGGAAGACCATACAAGGGAAACAAAAAGGATTTTGGATAGTGGTGTTATATTACCAAAACTATTACTTCATCACAAATCACCAAAAACATAATGGTTAGGACAAGAGTTAAATCACCATTATGTCTCACAGGTTGTGTGGGCTAGGAATTCAGTGGCATTCCTCTCCACATATCTCAGACCTCGTTAGCATAAGACTTAGAGGTTGGAGGTTTAATTGTATTGTACAAGAATATTTGTTGGGATCAGTTTTATTGCTTTTATCACACACATGCATGCAGTCAGATGGCTGAGGTGGCAGATAAACTAATTTATTTGGGTATAGTGGCGTCAGTACATCAGAACACGGTGTTGTCTGCCTTAAGTACATGCACTTGGAGTTGAGGGGTTGGGATCATGTTGGGGCTAGTTTTCTCTCTGGCTTGGTAGTCATGATGACACTCTACTGCGGGTTGATTGGCTGGAACACTCACTTCCTCATGTTGCTTGAGCTTCCTTCCGGCATGGTGGCTGGGAGTGATGGAACATGAAGACAGAGGCTAGATTGACCTTCCTGAGCTTTGCTTTTGAACTCAAGCAGCATCATTCTGCTGAGTTCTAGCCTCAGACAGTTAACAGGTTCACTCAGGTGCAGGGGTGAGGAACAGGTCCTCTTCCTGGTGAGGGAGCATCAGTGTCACATCATCAGGGTGTGGGGATGGAAGATGCAGCCACGTACGTTGGCCCATTGTATCCGCAGCTCCATGGAGAAGATGGTGATTCTTTCCAGTAGTGTGCATTTCCCAAAGAGGAACAAGTGAGATCTGAAAACTCATGAGTGTTTTATAACAAACTTCTCAGACGAAGTGACATTCTTCTGAAACAGAGAAAGGCTTTCATCAAAACTGACTTTCAATTTCATAGATGCGTAATTAATTTGTCTTGGAATGTAATAGAGATATCACACATCGTCATGATTTATATCTACCAATTTTACCTCAAGATCCTTTGTCAGATTTTCCTAGTTTCTCATTTAAAATAATACTGTTAGAAATCCTGACTAGGGGGAATAGGCTCAAACTTTCAATAAAATTCTTTGATTATAAGGTGAGATTCATGTGTCATGTATTTAATTGTAATGTCTAAATGACGAATACATGAATTATTAAATAGTAATATACTTCAGTTAACTAAGTAGAAGAGAAGTAACTATTTCTAGCTTTCTCTCCTTTTTTCCTGTTAAGTTTCTTTAGGCTGTGACTCAAAAGCAGTGTAATTATAAGTTCCTTCATTAACAAGCACGTAAGGAGCAGGTGTTTGGTAGTTCACACTCAGGCCATCCTTTTCTGGGGGTCTCTGACTCTGGCTGGGCTTGTCCAGGGTCTCCGGCTAGGCTCCTCACTGTTGACTTGAAGCTCATGTGTAGCCAAGTCTGCAGTCTGGGCATTGTCTGTAGACCACAGTGGGAAGCGCTAACAGAGTCTCTTCTGATGCTTCCTTCTTAGGCAAAGAAGCCTTTTCCAGAAGCTCTCCTCTTTGCTAGGGCTAGGTCATGGGCCCATCTTAGAAGTTTTTTGATGTTTTTTTTTTTTTTTTTTAAATCCTAGTTTCTGCTAGGAAAGCTGGGAGAGACCTTTGTTTTCAAATACAAAGTCTGTCAGCTGTAGCTGGGTCAACCCAGCCTACCCCTGACCCTGAACACCTGTCCTGCCACCTGACCCTGTACACCCAGCCTACCCCTGACCCTGTACACCCAGCCTACCCCTGACCCTGTACACCCAGCCTACCCCTGACCCTGTACACCCAGCCTACCCTTGACTCTGTCTGTACACACACAGCCTACCCCTGACCCTGTATTCGTGGGCTACTGCCTCATCTGTGAAAGTGTCTGTGGTCACAGTCATGCCCATGCATTTATGCATTGCTGAAAGATCTCTTTGCACAAAAATTACAGAGCGGACTGGTTTTAACAGAGAGCAAGACACCTCCATAACCGAGTTTGTGGACTCTTAGATCACAGAACAAGAGCAGAGCTCTGTCAGCAAGGACAAGCAGAGGACAAATGGGAGATGGTTGACAGTGCCTGCCACGGCTCCTACTTATTATTTTCCCCGTAGGAGCACATGCCAATCTCCACAATCCTACGGACAGAATGACGTCCGCATTGTGACCTTTTATATTGTTCTTATAGCCTTTGTCTCAGTGAGTAAGGCTATGACAGCTGCAGGTGATTCTGTGATTTTCTCCCGTGGGTTTTGAGATAATGATCTGTTGTCACCAGTGAAGAGTGTGTGTTTTCCTTTGCTTTGGAGTGGCCACTCATCCTATCAGCAGCCAGATCACTTTTCCCTATTCAGAACTTGACCAACATTTACAGAACCAGTTAGCTCGAATGATACTTCATGAAGGAGCCGTTCTGTATAAGAATCGATGTGTTTTCTGTTTCTATTGAGGTCAATTTCAATCTGCGATGAGGGGTGACTCATAAGAGCTTCCTAAAGGAGCTTGGCGGGGGGCGGAGGGGGGAGGTGGGTGCAGTCTAGCTCTGCTTTCTAGACTGGGCTTTCTAGAACGGTGGACATCAAACCCACCTCCTTCTAAAGCATGGAGCAGCCATCTGGAGCGTGTGCTTCTCGAGTAATATTGCCCTGGACACATCATCTTCCATGTTTAATTAAGGGAAGCGGCATTCGTAGAAGGCCGTTGGCAGGGATGCAGTGTTTTTATACGTAGCTCTTGGATCTGGGCATCCGGAGTTGTGTTCTTCACTCACGCTTAGTTATTTGAGAATGCCGGGCTTGCCTCTCATCTTGTCAGTTGTTTCTGCAAGAGTTCCACCTCGTTTGGCCGATGTTAGCAGGGGCCCTGTGCACGCCTCCATCTCTCCAGGTGGCCATGCTGGAGCTGGCCCTCTGGCACTGAAGTCTTCAGGAGGACGGAGGGAACCTCCCGGTACGGGGCTGTTGGCCAGCAGGTGGTTGATGCGGATTCTCCCCAGAGTCACATGTCAAATACGATGCCCTGTGATCCCCGCCTTCGATGGGGTGTGGACAGCGGGAGGGCTGGGATGCCACAAGGCTCCAACACCCAAACCACAGAGAAGCCACTGCGTGTGAGAGGTGCTTGCCAAAAGAAGCTCTGTCTGTCTGTCTGTCTGGCAGCTGGCAGTCTGGAGTCGACAGAGAGGAAGTGGGAGAGGCAGCGCTCGGATGACGAGAAGATGGAGATTTGCGGCACGGTGCCACCTCTGTGCACGGGCCTCCTCTTCCTTCTGGGGCAGTTCTGGCGGGGAACGCAGGCTGGGTAGTCATCCTTCAGGTGCTCGGATGTCTCTGCTCATGGCCAGGCTTGTCAAGTCAGTTCCACAGCAGCCTGAATGGACACTTGGTTGAGGAATTTCTGTCTGGCCGTGCCCGGGCCTGGGCGGGTTCTGACGGGCCCTTGGGCGGGATGCGGGGCTGGAGCAGGTGTGTGGCGTCCCAGGACCTTCCTCCCTCCACGCCTGGCTGTGCGGACGCCGGAGCCCAGCGCAGAATCGCCGTCTACTTTCACACCGACTTGGCTTGACCCCACCTTCCTCCAAATTCCGAATCTCCACAGTAACAGCCACAAATCTTATTAAAAAGGGGATCTTTGTATGAAATGTTCCAAGTTTCCCCTTTTAAAGGGTGCGGTGTAATTTGAGCGTCAGAAATATTTCTAAGATACTAAGAATTTCACCAAGGATCTGTAACAAGCTCATTATATAATTGCTCTCTGCAGCATATTAAGCCTTCTGTCAGCTGCCTCCTATAGGACTTGAAACCACAGGTAAACACACAGATTAACACCTATATTTTAGACCTGTTTTCTAGCTCGTCACCAGAAGGCACAATGGATAAAAAGCGAGAAGTGTAGGTGTAAGGCCTCACCTTACAAAAGTTGTTCTTATTTCTTGCAGATTTCTTTTTCCTCTTGAGATTCAAAAACTGTATTCAATCTAGCATCCTTCATTCCCCGAAGCTAGCTGAAATCCTGCCGTAACACTCTCGCCTCCCCCGATATCTTTCCGCACAGCAGACTGGAGCCCTTTCTAGGGCTTTCTAGCAGCGTCTGGGATTTGCTGCTGCTCTTAGGAAGACTCTTGGCTTTGGTGGAAGCATTCAGAGCCTGTACCCTTCAGAGCCGGCCTTTGCCGCTCTCCAGTGTGACTTTCGGCAGTGCTCATGTCGGTAAAAACCTAGATCTCCATGGAGTCTGTGGAAACACGGAACAACAAAGCCTTCCTGTGGATGGCAGCGTTGGTGATCTCTGCAGCCACGCTGACTGTGCCAGGGGCAGGGCAGAGGTTCAGGCGTCCCAAGCGGCAGATGGAGCGGAGTAAACTCAGCGTGTCTGGGGTGCGTGTCTCCCGTTCCCGCCGCCGCCCTTCCTTCCTCCCCTGCCCAGCCACGGCCAGCGTGGAGACTTTGCCCTCACACCAGCACCGCCTCTCCCTCCGGGGAGCGCTGGTTCTTCAACACTTCTGGGTGTGTAAATGAAATCATGGAAGTGGGCTGTAGGTACATTGTCTTCTCTAATTGAGCCCTGTAGTCAGAGAGTGACGTGTAGAAAGACGGATGGAAGCTGGCTGGACGGATGATCCAGGAGATAATAGGATTCACACCACTGTCACTCCAGCACATTCCCGGAATAGCCACCTTCTCTGAATAACAAATGGTGTCAGGATGAGCCGTCGTAGGGACAGTGACAAACCGTAACATGTCTGCAGGATCAAGTCCAGGACGGGGCAAAATTATTCTCCTCTCCCCCCAGTGCCCAGTGCCCATGGCAGGCTATTTTAGGCCTTTTTACTTTCTCGGCTGGAAGTTCTCAGGAAGGGTGATGGGAGGAAAACGACCCAGGCAGAAGGAAGTAACATTAAAGAAACAAAACCCTCTCCTTCCTTCAAAATCATGGACCTGGCCGCTCCGTCTCCTCCCAGCATGGGGGTGAAGCACAGGTGTTCTCCCCTTCCCCCTGGAATTGCGGTGAAAGGGATCCTTGTTCTCAGGGAGGACCTTTCATTCTGAAATCCCAGGGGCCGCACGGCCCCCGCAGGGACAGCCTGTGTGCCCTGGCTGGCTGGCTCTGGGGCTGTTTAACCCTTAACCCACGGGGGACAGGGCTCCGTCTACGGATGGTTGTGCACATTGACAGACCCTGCCACCAAGCCCTGAGCTCATTTCCACTGGTCTACTCCATGTAGAGGCTCGGCGATTGAGTTCAACATCCATCCCCTATGGTCTTGAATAACCTCTTCCTTCCTGTCTTGAATACCCTCCTCCTTCCTGTCTTGAATACCCTCCTCCTTCCTGTCTTGAATACCCGCCTCCTTCCTGTCTTGATACCTTCCTCCTTCCTGCCTAAATCCCCTGGGAATAACTTCACTGGCGAAAGCTGAGACTTGGGGATTAGAACATAGGCTCTGAGCTTGGTTTGTCTCCATTAAGAATGTGAGGACACTACCCCACAAGGAACAGAAATTCTGTGAACTCCCAGGGAGGGCCGGGCAGAGGCCGGGCGGGTCCCTGTCCCTGTCTAACTGGAGAGGAACGTTCTAGGCTGGTGCATTGGGTGTGTTGCGCAGCGACTCTGTTTCACCCCGCTGTGTCGTGGGTGCAGTGACCTGGACTGCTGCTGGCGCTCTGGGAAGCTGCTTATGTCTGAGAGAACAAAATGGCCCCGCTGAGCCGCAGACCAGCCCAGAGAGAGAACGGAGAGGCCCAGGGGCTAGGGTCCATCCGGGGAGGGGCTGCGGCCGCCCCTCATTGTCACCCCAGAAAGAGCATGCTGCTGGTGCCGGTGTGGGGTTTACAAAGAAGACAGGACCAAACATCCTTCAGACGAGCGAGAGAGCCCACAGAGACGAGCACACGGTCTCCCGTCCTTGTCACTTGATGACTCGGGACGTGTGGGGAAAGGCACGCTCATGGAGTCCCCAGAGCAGGACTGGTGTAACCGTGCTCACGGCCGCCTGGCCACGCAAGGCGCTCGGCAGCGGGTGCCCAGCTGGGTTGGCGTTTGCTGTGAGGTCGAATGAGCTCTTTGTTGTTCCCGCGCTGAGCAGTCATTTCTACCAACTGGGTCTGGGCTGCAGACTTGGTGAAACTCTCCTTGATTCAATGGTGCTTTAACACAAGACCATCAGTTGGCCGTATCGAGCTGCCAGGCCCGTGTCTCGCCCGGTTGACGTGAGATTCATTTGCTGGGTTTTGCGGGCTCACTTTGATCTTCTTGGCTGGCTGGATCTTCAGTCTGCGTGTGACACAGACTGTGCACTCGGCTCATTTGTCAGACCCCGAATATGCAGTCGTTAGTAAAATGACACCCATAGCTTCCTGCATTCATCGGGAGACAAAGGCAAAACAGTGCACCAGTAGTGCATAAGCACCACATGTAAAACAGAATTGCTCTGGAGAGAGTCACAGAGGGAGGGCACACATGCTCAGTCTTCTCCGAGTCTCTGGATTTAAGCTGAGGCTTTAAAGCTGAGACGAGGCTCCATCTTGCACAGATGAAGGACTGATGAATTTCCTTCCACAGCATGGGATTGGTGTTTTGTTTTATTTATACAGCAGTTGCTTGCTGGGCTGAATCTGCAACCCTCATCCATTTTTTTCTTTTAAAAAAATTTTAATTAAACCACCAAAAAGCCAGAAGTGGAATTGTGGTTCAAATGGTAGAGGGCTAGCCTTGATCCCAAAAGCTAAGGTACAGTGCCCAGGCCCTGAGTTCAAGCCCTAGAAAGGTATGAAAAAGAAAATGTCTCCTTGGGCTGGAATTGTGGCTTAGTGGTAGAGTGCTTGCCTAGCATGCATGAAGCTCTGGGTTCAATTTCTCAGTACCACATACAGAGAAAAAGCCAGAAGTAGCACTGTGAAGTTCAGGAACAGTGAGTGCCCAGGCCCTGAGTTCAGGCCCCAGGACTGGCCAAAAAAAAAAAAAAAAGCCTCCTTGTATTGCAGAAGTATTTGGGAAGAAAAATACTTATGTTTGTCGGGAAGGGGGTGGGGGTGTAATTGTAACCCCTCTGTACCATATTTTCACAATTTAAAAAACTTATTAATAAATAAAATAAATAAAAGTTAAAAACAAAAAAAAATTTAATTAAGTATTTTTAATTGTGAAAATACCATACAAAGGGGTTACAATCACATGAGCAAGGTAATGAGTGCATTTCTTATCCAGCGTTGTTGCCTCCTCCTTTGTTTCCCCTTCCCATCCCTTCCCATCCTCCCCACCCCCCAGCCAAAGTTGTGAAGTTTGTTTTTCGACATAATGGGTCCACCTGCTTTGTTTTTGCCCTTCCCCTCCACAAATCATACCAACATCAAATACGGTGAAAGCAGGGATTTGAACTTAGAGATTGTATCGCAGTAGCTCTTGAGGTTTGGCCTAGAACATCTCACAGGCAGGCCTTTCCATGGTGGAGGCAGATTCCTGGCTTTTGGGATTCTGCCTCACTGTCCCGCGAAGGGCAGGGCTCTGTAGCCACTTCTGAAGGGCTGGCCGATGGTGGCGACATGGGTTAAGCTCCAGCAGCTGCTCACAGCTTCGCAGAGATCAACACAACCAGGAAAACCCCGAGACTGCGGATCCTGGCCTGTCCAAAGTTGTCATTTTCCATGTTCTGGTGATGAGCTGAGGAGCTGTATGTGGATAGAGGAGAAGAGTGTGAGAGAGTGAGCCAGAGAGCAAGTGAGAGAGAGAGAGCAAGCGAGAGAGAGGGAGAGAGAGAGAGAGAGAGAGAGAGAGAGAGAGAGAGAGAGAGAGAGAGAGAGAGAGAGAGAGGGAGAGAGAGCGAGCGAGCAGAATGCCTTTTCTGGCCTTGCTACCTTGTGAATTCTCTCTATGCTACCAGCTCTATAAATGACCTGAGCACCTTTCATCTTCCTCTGAATCTAAACCTCCACATTAGTAAGGATTCTCCATCTTCCGCATCCTCTGTTTCTCAGAAGTCACAGTTTGGTTTGGCGCTCTCCTCTCCAGCTTTGGCGTTTTGCCGTCTTGAGCACCTCTGTTTCTGTCTGACGCTGTAGTCACTGGGCACAGGGGACAATCTCGTTTATCTTCAGTGAAATGTAATGAGACAATGCAACTTCTTGGGTGCACTGACATAGAAATGCCCTGTGGCGAGCAGCTTCTCCAGGAAGGGCAGCGTTAGCAAGCACTGTTATCAACAGGAAGTGCTGTTGGGCAGTGCTGGCCGGGACCCCTGCCTTCTGGTCCCCCCAGTGTGGGGTTCTCAAGGGAAGCCAATCCCTTCTTAGTGGGCTCCTTGCTATCAAAGTTAATCTTTGCAAAGGGTTGATCTAGGTATGCTCTGGTCCTGTCCACGCTGGACCCCCATGTCCACTGACCTCTCCAGCTCATGCTGGGCTGCCTCATGAGCGCTCAGTGTCTCTGTGGAAGTTCTTCTCTTTAGGCCTTTAGGCACCACCTGTAACATCTGTTGTATTTTATTTGGCATTCAACTTAAAAAATACCAAATCTCATGCAATTTCTGACTCACTCAGAATAGAAAGTGCTTCTGAATGAATGCCAGGAGGGTGGGGTCAGGATGAGATTGCCTTTTTCTTCCTTTAATTTGATGTGATTAATTTGTTTTTCTTGAGTCTCTGTGACCCCGCCCCCTGCCAGTGCGGCCGCGTTACGCCCGGCATTGTGTGCCCTGTCTGCTTCCCGACCCCTCAGGTCTCCAGTGTGACCCCCTTCAGCTCTTCGCCAGAGTTGATCTGGGTTGTTGGTATGGTTTTCCTCTTCCTTTTCCTTTTTGTTTCTTTTCCTGGCAGCCCTAAACTACCCTACATTAAACTCTTTTTCTTTCTTCTTTCTTTTTAATGATAGCATTGAGGGATCAATGTGGGAAGAGACAACGGAGGAAATGAACTAGAGGAATGTCAAAGGTTTAATTTGTGTTACTGTTAATACTAATCCTCACAGGCTGTGTAAACTTTGCTCAGTTAAGCAAATACTCCAGAAGACAAGGATTCTGTATTTGCTGGGAAATTCACAGTTGCAATGCTTGTGTGTTTTCTGTATCCTTAGGAACCTTAGCAAATAATGAACAGATTTGCATTTTGCTTTCTACCTACAGCCAAAGGCCTGTGTGCCCCTCACTGAACAATGACATTAAATACATATCCAGAGAACAGGACTGGAGTTGGCAGAAGGGATTTGGGCTGATCTTTGATTTTGGAACAGATTACTAACAAACACTGTAGCCCAGTAGGGATGATAGAATTAAAATTACATTTATAATTATATTTGTACCCAGTCCATATGCACTGTTAACATAAGGCTTTAAAAGCATCACTTTTATATAACAGGTGGGTCAGACAATTCCTAGAGCAGTAGCCAGTTCATAGTGAAGTTAGCTCAGGTCGCTGGGGAAAGGCAGATTCCTGACATGACTAGCTATGACCTTAAAGTCACATTGAAAACCTCTCCAGCAGGGCACCCAAGGTTATAGCCTATGCTTAGAGAAAGGAACACTAAATTAAATTATTTAGATAAATGAATTATCTAGTTTTGGATACTCCCAAGTTAAACAATGAAAGAAAGTCAATATGTTTAAACCTCTACGTATTTATACATACTTAACATTTTACAAGGATTTACATAAACAAAAATTGTAGGCAGAGAATGCCCTGTCGGGGCTTTTAACAGCACCAGTCCTGGTCAGGGCGCGTTGACTGTGCAGATCTGTGAATGTCACTTTAGATTCGGTAACAAAGGAGAATAGAAAAAGACGACTTCCTGAAAGTGACGAACGAGGAGACCAGAAGCCCGAGAGGGAGAAATCCCCTGTTCCGTTGGGAAAGGAGGCGGGCAGCTGTGTTGAGAAGCCGGGGCCTGGCTGGGGAGAGGCGGTGGCGAGGGGCGCCTGCGGCCTTGTGCTGCTGAGGGACGGTGAGCAGGGGTGGAAAGTTCTTCCAGCTTGTTTTACAGTCTTGGCTCTATGGGAGAGAGAGTTACCAGCCAATTTTTACTTATTTGCTAGTTTTAAGCATGTATGTTTGCTATTAACACCTGACTTCTCATTTTCCTTAAATTAGTTTATTAAAGCCATTTATGCTTACAATAGCAGTCATGGGCTCACTCCTGGCTGTAGCAAAATCTGATATATATATATATATATATATATATATATATATAGAGAGAGAGAGAGAGAGAGAGAGAGAGAGAGAGAGAGATGGATAGATAGACAGACAGATAGATAGATGGATGGATGGATAGATAGATAGATGGATAGATAGATAGATGGATGGATGGATGGATGGATAAATAGATGGATAGATAGATGGATAGATGGATGGATAGATAGATAGATGGATAGATGGATGGATGGATGGATGGATGGATGGATGGATGGATGGATGGACCTCCTCTAAATACCTTTGATTTTCATGATGTGTTCTCAGCCCAGATCTGGAGCTGGGGGCTGGGCGGCACTGCCTCCCAGGATCTGGAGCGGGGGGTGGTGGGCACTGCCTCCCAGGATCTGGAGCGGGGGGTGGTGGGCACTGCCTCCCAGGATCTGGAGCTGGGGGCTGGGCGGCACTGCCTCCCAGGATCTGGAGCTGGGGGCTGGGCGGCACTGCCTCCCAGGATCTGGAGAGGGGGGGGGGGGGGCTGGGCGGCACTGCCTCCCAGGAACGCGTCCTCTCTGCCCTTCCTTCACACATTCCTCTTGGAAAGAGGTGGCATCGCTTTCTGATGACGTAATTTCTAAACCTTGTCTACACCGCTGTCCCTGGGTCACAGGTCTGGCTCCTCAGATGGAGCCGTTGGCGGTCTTTACCCCGCTCCTCCTGCTCGGCGCTGGTCCCTGTGCGCTCTCCGGCTAAGCTATTTGTTTTGATTCCTGCTGAAGGAAGCCTCTTCCCTCTGCCTCGCACTGAGGCTCCTCGCTCTCTGCGATGCGCAGATCCTCCGGTGCATGGACAAGCCTTCTTCCGGGCAGTCGGCCTTCCTCGTCAGCTGAGCAGACCTGTCCATCCGCCGGCTCCACGCCTGCTCAGTCTTCCCGTGTCAACGTCCTTTGGCTACAGGAAATATTTTCACTCCGATTCCTTGGACTTTTTTTTTTTTTTAAATCTGTGAATGGAAAGGAGTAAATGATGTTTAGTTTTAGTTATATGTGAGTACCATAGCTGTTAGAGTAGCAGAAGGCAGAGCGTTGGCGAATGTCTGTGAGATGGACGTGGCATTCAGAGAGATGGTTCTAGAACTTGGCATTAGCTAGGGTGAGGAAGCAAGGTCTAGGTGAGCGTTCCAGGATCTCACCCTGAGTCCTTCAGTGCTGGGTCTCAGTCCCCCTCCCGGCTCAGTGCTGGGTCTCAGTCTCCCTCCTGGCTTGGTGCTGGGTCTCAGTCTCCCTCCTGGCTTGGTGCTGGGTCTCAGTCCCCCTCCTGGCTCAGGGCTGGGTCTCAGTCCCCCTCCTGGCTCAGGGCTGGGTCTCAGTCCCCCTCCCGGCTCAGCGTGGGCTGGAAATGCACTGCATCCTGGGAGCTCTCTCTCTTTTCCCGCCATTTAGTTCTGTCTTTTCTGGCCTTTTCTCCGCTGGGCTTCTGGGGAAGAGCTTGTCATGGCTGGAACCATCTCCTGTGAGTGTGGGAAGCCCAGGAATGCAATGGAGAAGAGAGATCCTGCTTACAGCTTGCGTTTCCCGCGTCGTGCGTTGAAGTGGCCAGCTTCGCCCCGAAGGAGCTGTGCTCCTGTTAGTGAGTGGAGGGGCTGCCATGTGGGCTGGTTATCATGGGTCAATTCCAGTGTTTCAGGGTCCGTAGCCCTCGCGGGTCTCCGGCCTGCAGGCCAGGGGCTCCGCAGGGACCCCCAGGCCCAGCCTGTCTGGTGCTTCCGGCCTTGCCTCGTTCCCTCCTGCAGCAGCCCCCCCGGCTGCCCCTGAGCGCGCTCACCGCTCTGGCCACAGAATCCACACTTTGGGCTTCTGCTTGCGACACCGTCCTTGTCTGTGTCATCTGTCACCCCACAGAGAGGCACGTGGGACTGATGTAGCCCAGCTAGCTCTTATTCTCCATAATCATTAAAAGCAACTCCATTCTGTGACAAAACAAAGACAGCGCCCAACTCCCAGACCACCGTCTGATCCTAGGAATCGAGTGAAAAACGTTAACCAATTTGTTTTCATTAGTGAGTCACTGTATTGGCCGCCCCTGCATTGGGTACGTGGGCCGTGAGGCTGGCTTGGTCAGAGATGGTGACAAATTGGATAAGCATGGAGGAAATAAATTCAATGTATGGGACTGGAAGAAATGCATAATACATTGTATGGGCGTGTTTCTTACAGCTGAAGAAGTGAGAACCACTAGGGACAATTGGACACAGACTTAACCCATCCAGGAAACACCTCTCCAGGCGATTGTGACTTATAAGATCATTTATTCGATAAAAAATGATGTTAACGCGCATTGATATTTTGTCTTTAGCTAACAAAGTTAGCCGAACCTTGGGCTATTCAGTGGGGTGATGGATTTTCCTTTGTAAAAGATAAATCCTGTGGCCATGACTTTCACTTCAGCAACAACAGGAAGCTGCCATTCGTAGAATCTCGTGAGTCCGTTTTGACTCATGAGCAGTGACTTTGTATGTATTTATGAAAACACTCAGCCCTTTCCTTTGGTGAACGACCGTCCTCATCCAGCTCAGAGGCCTAACACGTTTCCCGTCTTTTGTGTTTCCTTCAGCGGCAGCCGTAATCCATGTTCTCCGGGCTGGCAACACAAAGCCCGCAATCAGCCCATTAGTAAATTTGGCCATTATGCCCAAATTATACATTAATTTCACCTGAATTACTTGGAGCTAAGAAATGAAAAAAAAATCTGCTTCAATATCTGCTGCCTGAAAGGTTATTGAATTCCATCGTATGGAGATAATAGTTTTAAATTAACATTTATATTGAACTTTACAGGCATGCAGTTCTTAAATTATTGAAACTGGTTAGTGAGATCACAGGAACGGCATCCGACGAGATCTCCTTGCCCCGGCCTTCCTCTCCTCCCAGCCATCCGTCATCCGTTTCCGAGTGACAGATGGAGCCCTGTGTCTTCCTGCTTGGCGCCGGGCCCCGACTCCTTCCCACCTGGAGAATCACGCTCATTCCCGTTTGCTCAGTCTTCCAGGCTATTCACAGTTCATTGCCTGCACACACCCAGCTTCCCCCACCTGCTGTTCTCACTCTGACCCGGACAGATAAACCTTCATTTTCCAGTTATGCGCTGGGCTCCCTCCACTCTTGTCAGCGCACGGCCCTCTGCTCACTGAAATCAGCTCGCCACACTCGGCCGCCTCCAGCACACAGCTCTGACTCCACTTCCTTCCTTCCGGAAGGCGTTACCGAGTTCTCCTTCAGCAGGTGGCATAAATGAAGGAAAGAGTCTGATTAACAAGTAAAACAAAGCCATTTTTACCCGCTGGACTAGTTTCCAGTTAAGTTATGGGATGCATACTGCTTAAACAAATGTGAGGTATTGTAGCTTAAATACTTGCCATGACGTGGGTTATTTACACGTATTGAAAACATAAACATAGCCCTATTTATGCCAACTGGGCTTTGAATTCTGAGTCTTCTTAACAAAGCTTCAGTGTCCACTGGTCCATCAAGAGGGCATGTGTATGTGTATGTGCAGATGATGCACATGCATGCATGCACATGGCTGTACATATGTGGGTATGTATGCATGTGTGCTTTCACACATGTATGCATGCATGGGTTGAATGCACACACGTGTATATGTGTAGGTATACATGTGTGCATGGGCATACATGTCTCTGTGCACATGCATTTGCATGTGCATAAGCGTACAATGTACATATGTGTACACACACATATATACATGTGTGTACATGTGTGTGCATGTTGGTGTGTATCTGTGTGGACGTGTGTGTGTCCATACATGTCAGTTGCTGATTTCTCCTGGTGAGTGGGCTCAAGAAAAGCAGATGTTAAGAGTTCTAAGGAAATGCAATTCAACGGCCAAATTTCATCTAGAGAAGAGATTTCTTAAACATTTTCCCTATCTGGTTATTACTTTAGGTTCTACCCTAGAATTAACATTTAACAAATGCCTTCTATATATGGGGCAATGTGTTAAATGCTGCGGGGAACAAAGATAATTTTAAGATCTTGGTGGAGAAGAGATTAAACCTGCATACAAATAACTATAATGCAAGGTAGAACATGCTAAGCGCCATATGAGAGATAAAAATAAAATGCTAGAGGAGTTCAGGGGAGGAGGATTCACACATCCATGTGCAGCTGACCTGTTTTTGCGAACACTGTGATAATCTTAGTTCCGCACCTCATCTCAAACGCGCAGATGTTAATTTTGCAACTACTTTGACCTCGTTCAGGGGACAGCCACTAAAAATACTCCGTTTACCCAGGACCTTGGCGTCACTGGGAGTGCTGAGGACAGGCGGGTGGGGCTGGGCCGCGGCTCTGGGTTGTGAGCTGTGAGCGACTGGAGGGGATGGAACTGGAGGCTTGCCACTCCCCGGCTGCACCCTGGCCCGAGAGGCAGCGTGGCACTGATGACCGCATGGGCAGCGGGGACCAGGAGGGCAGGGCACACGGTTCACGGCCACACAGTAGGTTTTTATCCTGGCTACAGCTTCTCACCCCCTGTCTATGGAAGAGTCAGCAGATGCTCCAAACAGAGGCCTCTGCGTGAGTCCTGGCTCACCAGAAAGGCCGGGCTGCTCTCTGTCCTAAGGCACCATATGGGTCTACAGAGCTGAGATCTCCCCTGCCCTCCCCTCCCCTGCCCTGCCCTACCCTCCCTCCCCTCCCCTCCCCTCCCATTCCTCCCCTCCCCCCTCCCCTCCCCTGCCCTCCCTCCCCCCCTCCCCTCCCCTGCCCTCCCTCCCCCCTCCCCTCCCCCCTCCCTTCCCCTCCCCTGCCCCCTCCACTCCCCTCCCCTGCCCCCTCCCCTCCCCTCCCCTCCCCTCCCCTGCCCCCTCCCCTCCCCTCCCCCCTCCCCTCCCTCCCCTCCCCCCTCCCCTCCCCTGCCCCTTCCCCTCCCCTGCCCCCTCCCCTCCCCTCCCCTCCCCTCCCTCCCCTCCCCCCTCCCCTCCCCTCCCTTTCCCTCCCCTGCCCCCTCCACTCCCCTCCCCTCCCTCCCCTCCCCTCCCCTCCCCTGCCCTCTTCTTTTCTTTCATAGACTCTGCCGCAATTCCCGACCTCTATGATGTTAATTTATAACTGCCCATCTTCACACAGGTAGTGTTCTCCTGTCAATGGAAGCCCGCTCCTACACCAAATCTGCTCTCTCAGGGCAATGTATCTGGAAAGCCGTGTGACAAATGCAGCTTGATTCCTGGTCCACGGCTCCGCGATTGTGTCACTGAGTGGGATTGGGGGGTCTCCGACTCCTCATTTAAAATCGAATGCATGGTGGAGTAAGTGTGAAATGTAAAGATAAGCCTGAATAGGCTGCAGGAGGGTGGTATACTGTATAGAAAGCCACACGTTCTTTGGCATTGAGCAATGCTCTCCATTTTACCACTATGGACATTTATTATGGCTCGAGATCAAAATGGAAGCTCCCTTTTCCTGGAAGTGCAGTTGGAACCACTTCCAGCTGGTGTCTGTCTTTTCCTGGCACAGACGTGCACGCTCTCTAAGGAAACGGTTATCCGGAAGCTGAGCATGGAGGGGCACGCCTGCAGCCGTACCTCCTCAGGAAGCAACAGTAGCTGAAAATGAACGTGGCGTCTTTGGAACGCTGCATTCTCCCATCAGCTCCATTTTCATACATTTCACGCAGAATAGGAGCATCTAAGTAAAAGAGCGTTTCAGGAGCGAGGGGAAGCGCGGGTGGTAATTACAAGCCAACGTTCCCCATGCTGACAGCAGCACCTTGTTTATGAAGTCGGCGTTGTAATGCAGTGCCATCGCCCGTGATTGAAATCTTGGCCAAGGCTGACAGATGTGCCGTGCTCATTGTCAATCCCGAGAATGCGTTAATGAGCTTGGAATGGCTCCTCTCTGCCGACGCAGAGGATGTGAGCAGACTCTTTGGGGCAGCGTGGTTTGCGTTGGATAAGTGGTGTGTGGTGGTCACGGGTGGAGATCGCGGCTGGAAAGGCGACCACGTTCTGCAAATGGCCTCCCTCAGCCTGTGCCGCTGAGCCCTTCTCAGCTGCTTCAGAGCGAGCCCCAACGTGGCTGAGCCCTCCTCACTTCAGAGTGAGCCCCAGCGTGGCGTGAGAACGTAACCACCGCAGCTGCAAACGTGGGGAGATGCTCGAACCTTAGCATGTTGGAGGTTTCAGAGTTTTGCTTTAGGAGATTCCCTAGGCGCGTGTGTAAAGTCGCCCTGGCGCGTATCCTGATTGTTTCCAATGAGACTGCAATGTTGAAGGGTGAGGGAGGGGGAGGAGGAGGAGGAGAGGAGAGAGGGAGGGAGGGAGGGAGGGAGAGTGAGAGGAGGTCCTGCTCCGGGGTGGCACAGTCGCTGGGGGCCATCGAGGACACGGCCAGGCCGCTGAGGTGGGGAGGGGCAGGGGCTTTCCCCTCCCCAGGAGAAGGCCAGGCCGCTGAGGTGGGGAGGGGCAGGGGCTTTCCCCTCCCCAGGAGAAGGCCAGGCCGCTGAGGTGGGGAGGGGCAGGGGCTTTCCCCTCCCCAGGAGAAGGCCAGGCCGCTGAGGTGGGGAGGGGCAGGGGCTTTCCCCTCCCCAGGAGAAGGCCAGGCCGCTGAGGTGGGGAGGGGCAGGGGCTTTCCCCTCCCCAGGAGAAGGCCAGGGCTCACTGTAGGTGACGGCAGAGCCCAGGGATGGCGGGCAGGCAGAAGGCGTGAAGAAGGAGGACAGGATGGCGGCTCTGGGAGGCTCTGGTGTGCGTGGCTTTGTGCACCTGTCAGGCTGGGAGCAGCTGAGAGGCACGGGGGTACTCGGCCATTGTGCCGGGGAAGCCGCACCCGCGGCCCGGCGTTCCCTTGGCCGTGGGCGGGCTGCAAACGGCGAGCTCTGCTCCGAGTGCAGCATTGAAGCGTGAAAAGCCCCCTGGCCGCCCCACTGATTACAGCCCAGGCCCCTTCCACCCTCCAGGCCTCCCGCCAGGCCCCACGGCCTCCGATTTATTTTTTACTGAAGCTCTACCGTGGGTTTTAACCCGAAAGAAAAAGGAAATGGGAGGCATTTGTTTAAGAAGGTTCTGGACCCTTTCTTCGGCCCACGAGGGGCCGAGGACACCGGTGGGGGGTATTGTGAGCCCCTTGCTGTAAGTATTTTTTCTGCCTGTAATCAATAGCTTTTATATTCCTTGTACTATTTCTAAACAAAAAGGAGTATCGCGTGGAATACAAAAGCTGTTGACGGCATCGCCCGCCGAACAGCAGCAGAGAAGCTCCATTGTGCTGCCAAGCGCCTCCCTTCATTCCTTCTCCAGTCTTTGAGAAGCAAGCAAGAAAGGAAGCTCTTCCCCCTCATTTCCAGTGAAGCCATGCCTTTTCTATACACATAACGCTGTGTGCATGAAACACGCCTGCAGCGTGTTTCTGGCACTTCTGGCATGGGTGTCACGCGTGTGGGTGTGAGTGTCTCACATTCCCCCTCCTCTGGTCTTCCCTACGGACGCAGTGTGCACATCACAGACCGAGGGCAGAGCTGGCCACCCTGGTGGTCTTCAGGACATGCCGGGTTGAAGTTTTCTCTAAGTCCCCATCTGAATCTGTGCCATCCTGCCTTATTCTCTCTCTCTCTCTTTCTCTCTCTCTCTCTTTCTCTCTCTCTCTCTCTCTCTCTCTCTCTCTCTCTCTCTCTCTCTCTCTCACACACACACACACACACACACACACGTGCACACAGCCTTGTAAGCCCTCCCTCCCCACTGATCTTCCACACCATGAACAGGACACAGCTCCAGAGCAGCTGTTTTGAGCTCTGTGTGGAGGTGAATGTGTTCTGGTGGAACGTGGTGTTGAGTCCACCTTTTGATGGCTGAACAGCGTCCCTGTAGAACAGAGACAGCGCTGTCTCCATCTGGGAAGACGGCTTTGCTGTCTGAGCCAGGGCGGGAAATGCTTCCTAGATAGTGGTGGGTGTTGTCTAAAAACCAGTACGGTATTGTGGTCTTGCTCACCGTGTGACCCGTGGAATTATAAAATGAGTCAGAAACTGGCCTGGCTGTAATTAATAGAAAGAGGTGATCATCAATCAGATGACATGGATGGCTTTAAACAAGACACAAAGGTAAAGAAATTGGCAGACTGTCACTGACCCAATAAGAAGTAAAACTAGGCTATCACCTAGAAAAAGGAATAATTAAATACCTTAGTAATTGTTTAGTATTTCATTTAATATTATATAATGGTTCATAAAGTAATTAATAAATGATCGAAGAGCTTGAATGTGGAAGTTAAGGGGCACATGCAGCTCTTGCCTGTGCAGACTTCCCTGTGACCTGGCCACAACATCGCTAATAAGAACGAACCCCCAGACGCTGCTGCTTCAGACTGGCATTCCAAGGTATTCCGGGGCATTCCAGGGCATTCTAGGACATTCCAGGACATTCAAGGCATTCCAAGGCATTCCAAGGCATTCTGGGGCATTCCCAGGCATTCCAGGGCATTCTGGGGCATTCCCAGGCATTCCAGGGCATTCTGGGGCATTCCCAGGCATTCCAGGGCATTCCAGGGCATTCCCAGGCATTCCAGGGCATTCTGGGGCATTCTGGGGCATTCCAAGGCATTCCAGGGCATTCCAGGGCATTCCCAGGCATTCCAGGGCATTCCGGGGCATTCTGAGGCATTCCCAGGCATTCCAGGGCATTCTGGGGCATTCCCAGGCATTCTGAGGCATTCCCAGGCATTCCAGGGCATTCCGGGGCATTCCCAGGCATTCTGGGGCATTCCCAGGCATTCGGGGCATTCCCAGGCATTCCCAGGCATTCCCAGGCATTCCCAGGCATTCTGGGGCATTCCCAGGCATTCGGGGCATTCCCAGGCATTCGGGGCATTCCAGGGCATTCCAGGGCATTCCCAGGCATTCCAGGGCATTCCGGGGCATTCTGAGGCATTCCCAGGCATTCCAGGGCATTCCGGGGCATTCCCAGGCATTCCCAGGCATTCCCAGGCATTCTGGGGCATTCCCAGGCATTCGGGGCATTCCCAGGCATTCCCAGGCATTCCCAGGCATTCGGGGCATTCCCAGACATTCCCGGGCATTCCAGGGCATTCCAGGGCATTCCCAGGCATTCCAGGGCATTCCCAGGCATTCGGAGCATTCCAGGGCATTCCAGGGCATTCCCAGGCATTCGAGGCATTCCAGGGCATTCCAGGGCATTCCCAGGCATTCCGGGGCATTCCCAGGCATTTGGGGGCATTCCCAGGCATTTGGGGGCATTCCCAGGCATTTGGGGGCATTTCCGGGCATTTGGGGCATTCCCAGGCATTCGGGGCATTCCCAGGCATTCGGGGCATTCCCAGGCATTCCGGGGCATTCCCGGGCATTCCCAGGCATTTGGGGCATTCCCAGGCATTCGGGGCATTCTGGGGCATTCCTGGGCATTCCCAGGCATTCCAGGGCATTCCCAGGCATTTGGGGCATTCCCAGGCATTCGGGGCATTCTGGGGCATTCCTGGGCATTCGGGGCATTCCAGGGCATTCCCAGGCATTCCAGGGCATTCCCAGGCATTCCAGGGCATTCCGGGGCATTCCCAGGCATTTGGGGCATTCCCGGGCATTCGGGGCATTCCCAGGCATTCCAGGGCATTCCCAGGCATTTGGGGCATTCCCGGGCATTCGGGGCATTCCCAGGCATGCGTAGGCAGCCGTTGGTTGACTGGGGAAGAGTTTTTCCTCTCTCTGTGTGGACGTGTCTGGGCTGGAGGAGCAGTCTACCCCTTCCAATGGCTGTAGCGATGTAGCTGAAAACTGGGCTTTTCTTTACACACACACAGTGTAGAAAATGGAGGCAGACAGTCTCAAGGGTGAGCCTTACCGGTGGAATCTTGAGCTTGCTCTCGGACGGTGAGGAGCTGGCCGCCCCAGGATGCCCTCCAGCAGCTCCTCGCTGTGGGGCCCCGTGCCTCCAGCCAGGGCCAAAGGGAGGCCGCGACCCCCATCCCCATCCCCCCCTCCTCCAGTCGCAGCCGTGGCAGCTCTCCAAATCCACGTGGCACACAAGCAGAAGAGAGACCACCTGCTACCCTTTATAGGTGCTAAGAAATACCAAAATTATAAGTACGGGAAGTGCGGCACTCTAAATACAGAGGGGAGAGGAATGGCAATGAACTTCCAGACGAGACGCCTGTGGCACAGGCTGAGAGGATGCAGAGACCCTGGCCAGGCGCCAGCGAGGGGGCTGTGGTTTTAATTTCTAATGGCCCGTTGCAAAAATGCTCATGTTTCAGAGCTGGTGTGGATAGATCTGTGGGTTCACTGTCCAGAGCAGGTGCTGCTTTTCGGGGGCTGTGTGTGTCAGGGGAAGATGTTTCCTCCTGGGAAGCCAGCTCAGGCTCAGAGAAGACGGTGGCTGGTGGCTGTGTGCGAAGCGCCAGCCAGGAGCTTGTTGTGTTGAAGACAGTCACGTTTCAGGGGGAGCCCAGTACCCCCGCCCGTAGACTGGGCTTTTCCTGCAGAGATCTTCTCCTAGCCATTGCCCACGTCAGGGTCCTTCAGACATCGTACCCACTGAGGAACGGCATTCGAGTTTCCAAAACACGTTCTGAGTTGTGTGAGTTGACAGTGAATCTCAGCCCTCCTGGGGCTCGGGCCGGCGTGAGGGGTTTGCCCAGGCTGGGGAGAGGCACCGAGGACGTGTGTGCTGCGGTGTACTTCCACACGTTGTGCTCTAAAAAGGTTTCTGACTCTAACACCTGCACACCTGTGTCTCCATGTGTGTAATAAGCCACAATTTCCCTCACTCCAATGTAATAATCCCAACGCATCCATGGTTACGAATTAATGAGCCGGTCAGGGCCATGTGGAAGGTTGTCTGTCCCAGCCATGTCGGTCACAGAGACCTGAGAACTCAGAAGTCCTGTGACACATCCAGGCATGTGAGTGAACACACACCTGTGTCTCTTGCACTTCTGCATTCTCTTCACTGAATACTGGTGGTGTTACTGACTACAGTATGGAGAAAGCAGAGATTTTTTTTTGTTTTTTGTTTTTTTGTCGGTCGTGGGGCTTGAACTCTGGGCCTGGGTGCTGTCCCTCAGCTCTTCAGCTCAAGGCAAGCGCTCTACCACTTGAGCTACAGCGCCACTTCCGAAAGCAGAGATTTTTTAATGCCGGCATTTGGGGGACCTAATCGGAATGGTGGTTACTAGGTGCAGTAGAATAGGATGCTTACAAATGGCACTTTTGACTTAGGCCCATCTATTCCTTCCAATTGCAACTCCGAAGCCTGTTCCTTCCAGTTTGGTGCTGGTGACAGACGCTGGGCTGCTCCCCGCTCCCGAGCGTGGCAGGTACGCTCGGTCCCCATGCTGCCCTGCGGCGACCTCTCCCCGAGGCCCAGGACCACTCCACATCTGATACAGGGTCAGCTGGGACGCGCAGAGGCCAGGGGTGAATTTGTGGCTTTGTAAGCGCCATGGGGACAACGTCCGTGTGGAATGTCGAGGACGCTGGCTCGGTGAGGAGGGGCGTCCGCGTCCTGACCATCGCAGGGCTCTTGCGGGTGGGGAGGGGACGGGCAGTGGGAGGGTGCAGCCTGCCATTAGCCAGGGACCACAGATCGGCCCACGCAACCTGACTTCTGGCTGAGAGAGCCTCTTCCCAGCCCCATGTCCTGCAAGGCGGCCGTGGGGAACGCGTGCACTTGTGTAAAACGCACGGTTTGTTTTCCCTGGTTCCACTGGAGTGCACGACAGAATCCATTCCATAAGCCTTTAACAAGCAGAGAGTACCTTGCTGTAGACACACAATCGCACTATTCATTTACCTTTTAGGACGTTAAATAATGCTTTTGGGTTTCATCTGAATGGAAGTACCAAACTGGTATTCCAATGGGAGACTGCGTGTCTTAAGGTTTCTCGGAACATTAGCAAACAGCAGTGTGTTTGCTCTACTTGACTCACTTTGAAACTTCATTTATTCCTCTTGCCACCTGCAGAAGCATGTGGTGCTGTGATTGAAGTCTTAGTCAGCAGTGGTGAAGACGTCTGTGTTTTGGTCCGCGTGCTTGTGGGGGGTGGGCGGAGCAGTGATGCTCGGTGGCGGGCGCCCTCGGTCGGCCCTCGTTCTGGTGGGCTGACACCCAGCCCCCGCCTCAGCGCCTCAGGATTGGGGGGAAGTGGGCCTGGCCTGAGTTTAAAGTGTGGAACGGATTTACGCTGCTGTCGCTTTACCTCCCGCCCTTAGACTTTCCTCCCGTAGACCTCCGTGTGGAAGACTGTGTGTCATAATCACTATGCACACGCTCTCCTCCGACTCAGCCAGAACTGAGACATTTCCAGCAGTGATATTTACATGTTTGAAAACACGTCTTATCAACCTCAGAGGCCTTGTGAAAACTAAAATCTAGTGCAAAGTCTCCATCTGTGAACGGTGGGAACGCATGGGGAGCCAGAGCTGTGTGCGTTCAGCCAGCCCGGCCTCTCCGCGGCCTCAGCCCTGAACGCCCAGCGCTGTGGCACCCAGTGCTCAGCCCTGCTCCAGACTGTAGCTGCCTCGGGTCTGCGGTTTCCTGCCCTGCTTTGGGTCCTTCTGTCGTATGTATGATGTTTAAATAAAAACGATGCAGCCCTTACGCAGCTCAGCTTCTCAGCTGAACTTCCCGCTCAACATTCCCAAAGTCATTCAGACTAATGCGTTTCCTGGAGTAATTTAAGTTCCAGTGTGTTGAACCTGACAGTCTGTTAAATCTGTAATCATTTCCATCTTTGTTCTACAATTCATACAAATGGACAAGGTAGCGTCTATCCACGATTTTCATCTTCAAAGTTACCAGAAGAAAAGCATGTAGATAGACTATGGGGAAAACTGGGGCTCTTCTGGAAGGAGAGGGCTTGTGTGAGCAGAGCACAGTAAGATGTGTTGTTCTTCTATTTCGGGGCAGTGTTAGAGCGGGAACTCAGAGCCTTACACTTGCTAGAGTGGTGCTCTACCTCTTGAGCTGCGCCTCCGGGTCTGGGTTTTGCTGGCTATTTTGGAGATGGAATCTATCGGAGGCCGGCCTCAAACCTTTATCCTTCAGACCTCAGCCTCCTGTAGCTAGGGTTACAGGAGTGAGCCACCGGAGCCCAGCTGGTGGCAGTTTATTCTTCGTGTCAACTCCTCTTGTCTTCCAGCGGTTCTCCTCACCTTTCCTGCTGTTTTGCTGGAATCTCTCCTCCGCTCCTTTGATCGCTCCACCGTTTGCTAAGCAGGGCTTTCTCTCTCGAGTGCTACTTTGTTCTGTTGTGTTTCACTGAGCATCCCTCATCTCATTCATGCAAGGCAACTCAGCCCTCGCTCAGGCGTGTGGAACCAACTCTGGGAATCCAAGAGGAAAGGAACGTATCCTGGGGTGTGCGGAGAGAGCTCCAGACAGCCCTGTCTGTGTGGGAACGCGGCACCACAGCCCATCCTGGGCTCATCCCCGGAGCCAGCCGCCCCACCCCAGCCCCTCCCGGGCTCCCAGCGTCCTCTGCAAGACACAGTGCATTGTGGGAAATGGCGCCTCAAACTTGACCAGATTGTCTCAAAGGAAAACGCGTCCAGATCTACAACGCTCACGACTTCCATCAGCTCTCATCTCCCCCTCTCTTATTGCTCTCCGGGCTGTCTGTCTGATTTCCATAATGTGTGTTCGTATGAGCATATGTTTATTACGGCAGATTGCTGAGTTAACTTATGACTTTTCTGCATTTATATTTTCTCCCAATTTAAAGTTTTAAGAGACACTGAGGCGATTTTGACAGTTACCTAATCAAGCTGGTGGTGTGCAGACAGCGGGCGCGCCTGGGGGCCCGGCCCGCCCCTGGCTCTGTGAGAGTGAGCCGTTTGCCTGTGCTGCGTTGATGAGATCGCAGGCCTGCCTGCAGAGAGCCCTGGGCAGGCTCTGGGCCGGAGCCCGAGGCAGGCAGGGAGGGAGGGAGGGAGGGAGGAGGGGTGATCACCACCAGCAGCCCAGGTGGATGCCTGTGACACCAGCCACACGCCTGTCTCCAGAGGGACTTGAACTCACGCGGGCTGAAGGGGGTGGGGAGCTTCGGTTCTCTGATCCTGTCTTTGAGTGTCTGGAGAGAGGGGCCAAGGCTCAGTAAACTTACCGATGATCCCTCTGGGGTCTCCTTTAATTCTACACGCGCCTCTGCTTTGGGCTTCCAGGAAAAGTGAAGTAATGTAAAGGAAATCAGCCCTGCCCAGTCAGATTCTGAGAAGGAGCGCATTCCCTCCCGGGAAAGTGGGATGTTTGGATGGATTTGGGATAGAAGGCACTTGTTCTTCAGCATGGAGGATTCTTGGGGTCCATGACTTAGGGTACGGACTTACGCTACCTGGAGCGGCCTCCCCCTTGGTGTTTGGAAGGGTGCTGGGGTCACCGTCCACCAGGGCAGGATGGTCCTGAGTAGGGTCCTTCTGACAGGGCCGTTTCCCGAGGATTGGCTGGAATTCCCGTCCCACCATTGACAGTCTCAGCTTAGTGCCATTCTCTGGAGCTGCACTGCAGCCATTCTCCTCTTTCTTGAGAAGGCTTTCAAATCTCCGAGCACAGATTTACGTCCCTGCTCTGTCTTTTTTTCCAGCCTTCCTCATTTTTAAAATTCCCTGAAGGATGTAATTAGAAGATTCTTAATTCTCTTTGTTGCCATCCTTCGGACTATGTGTTAGAGGTGATAACTCAGGGTGAAATGTGGTGCTTTGGGTTTGGGGAGCAAAATTCACAGACAATGCAAACTTTGTGCCTTCCCCTTTTTGATTTTGGTGTTTATCTATAACCCACTGTCATATAAGCTATTTTAGCTGGTGCATTTTGTGATTATCTTATGCTCATTAAAAATAAAGATTGCTCTTGTATTTATTTTTCATTTTGAAATTATGCAGTTAATTTTTGAATGATGATTATATTTGTATTTATTCTCATGAAGTTATATTTTATACTCTCAGAAGCTAGAAAAGCAGATTGTAGCTAAGAATGGACTTATCTTCTAATTTAGGGTGACCTATATATTATATATTATTGTCTATCCATGAATAAAAATGCTTAATAGAACCTAATTAAATCACTGACAAACATCAAAATACGGCAGTGTGAAATACATCTTTCAACTTGTATTCCATGCTCATAACAACATAAGCATCATTACTGTCTGGCTATGATTCACACAACTACCAACCTCTGAATGCTACTACCATCTAGCTTCCAGGCTTCCTAAGCAATCATGAGAATTTTTGTTATTTATTTCTGAAATTCACATTTGCACTCTTTAGGCTAGCATCACGGAGGAGGTAGGGATCCAGCTGCAGAAGAAAGGAAGTGAATTGATGGGATTTCTATAGGCCCCACAAATACAGTTTATCTTAACATTTCCCACCATACATCCTTAATTTTCTATTTTTGCCACAGATCAACTTCACATTACTAGACGATTTGGAAAAGGTGGGACAAGTACACTTGGCCAAAAAGGGTCGTGGAAAGGTGTTTGCCAAGAACTTGTCCACCACCTCTGCAGGGAACAAGATGAACCCGCGTCTAGTTGCAGTCAGTCTGGTCCTGAGGATAGCTGGGTGGCGGGACTTCCTCAGGAGGAGCAGGAGACGGAGCGGAGGCTGAGGGAGCCAGCTGAGCTCCCTTCCACCTGGGAGTCGGCAAATCCTTGCTACCTTCATTTCTTTTTTCCCCTGAATTGTCTTCTTCTGTCTAGGCATTTCCCAGCAGTGTTCCCACAGTGGTGCCCACGTGATCTTCCTCTGTGTGTGTGCTCCATCTCTGCTTGGAGACTTGATGATAATTTGAAACAACTTGCTCTTCTTGCCGTTTCCTTGTTTAATTTGCGCGCAGTCCCTTGGTAACGAAGTCTGGTCTATCATTTTCTTTATTAAAGAAGTGGAGTTAAAGTAGAAACGCCGTCTCTGCTGTCCTTCCATCAGCTCTTCTCCATCTCTGGTTATCATTATGCTCCGAGGCGCTGCGTTCCCTTCATCCAAGCGCTTCAATAAAACAAGTGTTTATTGTGTGCTAACCCTGTGTCAGATCTGGTGCCATTTATAATACCTCATTCAGTCTCCATTTATAATAATATCCCGTTCAATCTGCAGAACCCAGGGGCGAAGTATTGCTGGCCTCACTTTACAAACGTAGAAAACTTCAAGCAGCACTAGCCAGAGCGGCCACACTTGGAGTTGGCGATGCCCGTCTTCAAATCCTGCTCAGCCAGTGCTCCCGTGGTGCTCCGTCGGCTTGGCCGTCTCTCCAGGCCTCCCCTCGCTGGTCTCCCCAGCAGCTCTGATCTGCTGGGAAACTCCCTTCCTTTGTCATGCGCACCTTCAGGCTTATCTACCTGTGGCTGTGTTGGTTTGTCTGGCTGGCAAAGCCCTCTGTCCCGAACTGAGAGCGTGTTTTCGGGATGATTTGCACACAGGCTCATTCTGAGGGAACTGTGTGGCTGGCGTTGATGAACGGACGTCTTCTGCAAACGGCTGAGGGTGTGGAGCAGCCCACCCCTGGCTGGGGGCGTGAGGATTCACCCACGCCCGCTGCGCGTGCAGGGCCGGAGCGGGGGCAGCGTCTGCAGGGTGAGCGGATCTGGTGAAGCGGCCGTTCCATTCAGTTATGTACCCTGACCTCGCTAGGGCATCTAGGGCTGGAGGGGGGGTAGATTCTGCTTCTCTTGTAGAACAAAGGTTTGCACGGGTTGTACCGCGTTTCTGGACGTCCTCAGCCACGCTGACCAGGCAGGCCCTGGACGCCGTGGAGATCCAGCCTTTCGTAGAGCGTAAGGCTCATAAACGCAACAAGGCGTGCAACGCCACCACTCTCCACAGCACATTTGCACTTTTGTACCCGTCTGCCAATCAGATGTCAGCGGGCAGACCGTCTTCCCGCCCTTGCTTCCGTGCTCTCGTTCCCAGGTGTGTCTGGGCACCTGAGAGCCGCCCTCCGACGTGGCCGGGCGGTGGCCACGTGTGCACCTGTGACTGCGGCTCCTCCAGAGCTGGCCTTCTATCTAGGGGTGTCTTTGCAAACGCTGGTGTGTGTGCCATGCTCTGATGCCTTCACTGCCCAGCGCTTGGCGTCTGTCTGCATCTGTGTGTCTGTGGAGCTGTTAGTGAAGGCGTGGGCTGCGGGGAGCAGGCGCCGCGCCCCTCTGGGGCTGTGAGGAGGAGCGATGAGTGCGGGGCACAAGCCCCTCGCAGGACACACGCCAGGCATTCATGGGCTGACCGTTGGCTCTGGACTTGGCCTGCCCCATGGCCGCCTTGTCCCGGCCAGCCGGGCTGTGCCGGTGGGGCACCCACCCCGCCCTGGTGGAATTCAGCAGACGCGCAGCGTTAGTTATCTCGCGGGGACAGCCAGCCAGACGCCGAGGAGCACTCGGCAGACAGAGTCCTCTCCTGTGTAAGTCCTGCGTCCCGTTCACAAACACAGCTCGGGATAATCAGACCACGGCGCCAGGAGCTTGTTGGAAGAGCTCCAGACAGCTCCCATCCAGATAGATGCACACAGATTGGGATGGGTCTGGAATGAGAATCTGCCTGATTAGGAAAAATAAACGTTGAAGGCCCCCGCCCAGAGGAAGCCACAGAGTCAGCCCCCCCTGCCCCCGGTGCCCGCCGAAGGTCAGAGGTCAGGGCTGGAGTGGTCTCGCTGTCTCGGTGGAGACTTAGGGTGCCGAGTAATTCATGGAGCCTTATGTTCCGATGGATGCACCCGGAACGCTGACATGGCCTCTGCCGACCCCTCCTCCGCCACCGGGCCTCCGTCCTTCCCGGGCAGCACCGTAGGCCGCGGCAGGTGCTGGAACACATTTGCTTTAAGTTGTGTTCTGGCCGTCCCTCCGGCATGCCTCCCTGGGCTGACCTTCTCCCCTGAGCCCTCAGCTCGGGGAGGGCATGCCGTCTGGAAAGGCCCCGGGCGCCCTGGGCCCGCTGTTCACCCCTGAGCAGGCTCTCCTGGCGTTTGCCTGAGGTAGCAGCGCCCCCCCCCGTACCCCACGCTCAGGCCATGGAGGAGGAGCAGGTGCGGTGGGAGCCCCATGGAGGTGGAGCTGGGGCCAGTGCTGTCCAGGGCGTCAGGTCTGAGCTCCTCTGGACGCGGCTGTCCGGGCCCCTTCCTCCCCTTCCTCCCCCCCCCCCCGTGAAGCCGGGGCCCCAGCCTCTGGGGACAACCCTGGCATTGCCAGAGCGGGTCCCCCTCGGTGTGTGCGTTGTGAGCATGGTCTGGGGCAGGGCCATGGCTGATCGGGGGGAATGGGGACCGTGAGGGGGTCTGCCCTTGGCAGCATTCAGAGTTTTGAGCCAGACAGCAGAAAGCAGACTGGAGCCCGGAAGACATGGAGGGAGAGGTGGTGGCGGTTAACCACCAGCGTGCCCGTGAGGACAGCTGACAGGCTGGCTTGGTTTTGAGGCGTTGGACCCAGGGCCTTGCACACCGAGGCCTTCCTCCCCGCCGCCCCCACGGACCCCGCGAGGCTCTGAGAACCAGTTATGCGTGCCGGCGTGGGCGCCACGGTTAGTGATGGAAGCATGAAGTCAGGTGTTGGGATTTTTTTTTGCCGGTTATGGGTCTTGAACTCTGGGCCTGGGCGCTGTCCCTCAGCTCTTCAGCTCAAGCGAGTGCTCTACCACTTGAGCCAGAGCACCACCTCTGGATTTCTGTTTGTTTTTGTTGTTGTTGTTTAAATTGGAAGTAAGAGTCTCATGGACTTTCCTGCCCTGGCTGGCTTTGAACCACGATCCTCAGGACTCAGCCTCCTGAGTAGCTGGGATGATAGTCGTGACACACCGACTTGGTGTTCTAAGTGACAGGGAGAGAGATGGCAGCGGAAGCTGATGGGTGGCAGTTTGTGGAACGTAATTTAAGGACGCGACTGTTCCTCCTTCATTGCTCCTGTTAGTGTGTAATGAGAAACAAGAAGTCTTCTTAGGAACTAAGCTTTCCCAAGGCGGCCCTCACACGGCTAACGAAACATACCTTTGCCTTGCACTCTCCGCTTCCTTCGACTGCCCGATGGAGGAGCGTTTCCTCTCCGCCTGACCCGAAGTGAGCGGTGAACAATCCAAGGCTAGTGTGGTTGCTGCTGGTTGGCCATGGTCCTGCGGAAGAAGCTGGGGACAGCAGACGCACAGAAGCCTGAGCTGTGGGCTGCCTGAGGGCGTCGGAGCCCAGGCTCCGGGCCCTGCCGAAACGCGGCAAAGGCTCCAGTGTAGGACCCACAGACCCATCTGCCACCATCGCGGTGGCAGAAAGTGGCCCTGGCGGTAGCACCGCAAGCACCTTGCCCAGCGAGGTTCAGGGTCTTCCCCGGAGAGCTGGGGGAGGCCCAACGGAGGCCGGCTCTTCAAGGCCAGGGCCCCTGCCATCTCCCTGGCCAAGCCCACACGGGGGTGTTTGGGCAGGCTGCTGACAGCTCCACAGCCACAGCACAGACTTAGTATTTGAGGCCACTCTGAAGGGTTTTTCTGTACTAATATAGAACTTACATGGGAATTCTATACACGCATCCCTAGGTGATTGGCCAGTCCTTCATTGCTAGATGATGGGTAAAGCTTTAGCTCCCATAACAGCTTTGCCCTGGTTCTTTACCATTCTTATGTTCTTGCTACCACTGAAGTGGATCTAGTCTTCTCCAGGGTACGCTGGGTGGAAGAGCGCTCCGCCAGTTGCAAATGATGTGTAGTTTATTCGTATGTGATTGGTTGATGTTCAGTCCATGGCAGAAGCGAATTGTGCATCTCTTTGTTGCCACCCGTGCTGCACAGCGCTGGAGACGCCCTTTTCTACCTGCTCTTCAGAATGACGCCGATACCTCCACGCAGGGGAGCTGTCTGCAGCTGCGCCGGGAGGAATTTTATTCAGCCTCCCTGATGGCAGGAGAAAATAAGAATCACCTCTGATTGGATGCCCTCCCTGGGAGACCAAGCCTCATCTCCAGGGGACTCCTGTCTCTGATTGTTCCCACAATCAGACGCCAGCCCTCCTCTCGGCTGGCTTAGGTGAGGCCGACAGGTCCAAGGGCTCGAGGCGTGACTGAACCCGTCCAGGAGGCTGCGTGCGGCTCCACTTCCAGAGTGGTTTGCGGCCTAGGGCCAGGTCCTGCAGAATTAAAATACCATCAACCCTGGAGTGTTAAAAGGGGGCCACAAAGCTATGGGTTATTTCCCAGGAAAGCTCATAGGAGGCAGTGTGGAAAATAGTTCTTAGATGACGTTCAGCCCACGTTGGGTGAGGAATAAATTCATCATGGCGGTGGAAGCAGAGGGAGACGGTCCGGGCGGTCCCGTCACACGGAGCCCTGCGCTTGGATGTTGGTTTGAACAGTCTTGCAATGTTCACTCGGCAGAGGGTGAACAGCGCTCTGTGTGGAGAGCTGGAGCTGACAGAGAGCTAGCCGGGTGCGGGTCTAAGACCGGACGTGACCCGGAAAAGAGGGTCAGGCTGTGGGCACAGCGGGCCGGGCGCTGGCTCGGGCCAGGAGGGAGGAGTGAGCGTCAGCGTGGCGGGGTGGGGTCCTGTCTGCTCTGCCGGGCTCCCCACACCTGTGAGCCCAGCCCCCAACTGCAGGGGCCGGAATCCAAACTCCTGATTCCCACCTGTGCTCTTCCTACTGTTTCCGTTTCTCTTTCTTCAAAATCCACCCTGAGGACATCGGGAAGACGTAAGGACGCAGGGAGAGGAGCCTGGGTTGAAGTCCAGGAGAACCTGTGGACAGCACGAGCAAGCAGGGCCCTGGGCTTCCGGGGAAGGAGAGCAGGGGTGAAGATGCGGGGCGGGCCAGGACCCCTGGGTGTCGGTGGAGGGGAGAAGCAGCGCCTGGCGCTGTGGGCCGGGGTGGAGGGTCCCCGAGGTGCTGGGAGGCTGGGTCAGCCATTCCGGACACCAGAGTGGGAGGGGAGAAGGCGCAGGAGGCCAGCTCTACTCCTGCAACCAAATCCACCCATTTAGAAGCCCTCCCTAGCCGAGCGGGGCAGCTCCCACCTGTAACCTCAGACACTTGAGGGAAGGGGCTGGAAGGATCACACTTCAATGCCAGCCTGAGCAATAAGGAGGACAACACGTCAGCTGGGTGTGGTGTCGCTCAGCTTAACCCAGCCGCAGGAGAGGTTGCAGGTGGGATGCAGTCGGAGGCTGGTGCAGGCGAAAATAAAAGACGCCATCTGAAAAATAACCAAAGCAAACACAGGGGGGGGAGGCGTCTGATAAGTGCCGGGAGCCTGGCCTGTAAGCCCTGGAAAGACTGCGGTAAAACACAGAGAGAAGGTGTGTGCTCAACACAGAGAGAAGGCCTGTGATCATCACAGAGAGAAGGCCTGTGATCTACACAGAGAGAAGGCCTGTGCTCAACACAGAGAGAAGGCCCGTGATCAACACAGAGAGAAGGCCTGTGATCTACACAGAGAGAAGGCCTGTGATCTACACAGAGAGAAGGCCTGTGATCATCACAGAGAGAAGGCCTGTGCTCAACACAGAGAGAAGGCCTGTGATCATCACAGAGAGAAGGCCTGTGCTCTACACAGAGAGAAGGCCTGTGCTCAACACAGAGAGAAGGCCCGTGATCAACACAGAGAGAAGGCCTGTGATCTACACAGAGAGAAGGCCTGTGATCTACACAGAGAGAAGGCCTGTGATCTACACAGAGAGAAGGCCTGTGATCATCACAGAGAGAAGGCCTGTGATCATCACAGAGAGAAGGCCTGTGCTCAACACAGAGAGAAGGCCTGTGATCTACACAGAGAGAAGGCGTGTGCTCAACACAGAGAGAAGGCCCGTGATCAACACAGAGAGAAGGCCCGTGATCAACACAGAGAGAAGGCCTGTGTTCATCACAGAGAGAAGGCCTGTGCTCATCACAGAGAGAAGGCCTGTGATCAACACAGAGAGAAGGCCTGTGATCTACACAGAGAGAAGGCCCGTGATCTACACAGAGAGAAGGCCTGTGATCATCACAGAGAGAAGGCCTGTGATCTACACAGAGAGAAGGCCTGTGATCTACACAGAGAGAAGGCCCGTGATCTACACAGAGAGAAGGCCTGTGATCATCACAGAGAGAAGGCTTGTGATCATCACCGAGAGAAGGCCTGTGATCTACACAGAGAGAAGGCCTGTGCTCTACACAGAGAGAAGGCCTGTGATCATCACAGAGAGAGAAGGCCTGTGATCTACACAGAGAGAAGGCCTGTGATCTACACAGAGAGAAGGCCTGTGATCATCACAGAGAGAGAAGGCCTGTGATCTACACAGAGAGAAGGCCTGTGATCTACACAGAGAGAAGGCCTGTAATTATCACAGAGAGAAGGCCTGTGATCAACACAGAGAGAAGGCCTGTGATCATCACAGAGAGAAGGCCTGTGATCTACACAGAGAGAAGACCTGTGATCTACACAGAGAGAAGGCCTGTGATCTACACAGAGAGAAGGCCTGTGATCTACACAGAGAGAAGGCCTGTGATCTACACAGAGAGAAGGCCTGTGATCTACACAGAGAGAAGACCTGTGATCTACACAGAGAGCAGGCCCGTGATCTACACAGAGAGAAGGCCCGTGATCTACACAGAGAGAAGGCCCGTGATCTACACAGAGAGAAGGCCTGTGATCATCACAGAGAGAAGGCCCGTGATCTACACAGAGAGAAGGCCTGTGATCTACACAGAGAGAAGGCCTGTGATCTACACAAAGAGAAGGCCTTTGATCTACACAGAGAGAAGGCCTGTGATCTACACAGAGAGAAGGCCTGTGATCTATACAGAGAGAAGGCCTGTGATCATCACAGAGAGAAGGCCCGTGATCTACACAGAGAGAAGGCCTGTGATCTACACAGAGAGAAGGCCTGTGATCTACACAAAGAGAAGGCCTTTGATCTACACAGAGAGAAGGCCTGTGATCTACACAGAGAGAAGGCCTGTGATCTATACAGAGAGAAGGCCTGTGATCTACACAGAGAGAAGAACTGTGATCTACACAAAGAGAAGGCCTTTGATCTACACAGAGAGAAGGCCTGTGATCTACACAAAGAGAAGGCCTTTGATCTACACAGAGAGAAGGCCTGTGATCATCACAGAGAGAAGGCCTGTGATCATCACAGAGAGAAGGCCTGTGATCATCACAGAGAGAAGGCCTGTGATCTATACAGAGAGAAGGCCTGTGATCATCACAGAGAGAAGGCCTGTGATCATCACAGAGAGAAGGCCTGTGATCATCACAGAGAGAAGGCCTGTGCTCTACACAGAGAGAAGGCCTGTGATCATCACAGAGAGAAGGCCTGTGATCTACACAGAGAGAAGGCCCGTGATCTCCACAGAGAGAAGGCCTGTGATCTACACAGAGAAAAGGCCCGTGATCTACACAGAGAGAAGGCCTGTGATCATCACAGAGAGAAGGCCTGTGATCTACACAGAGAGAAGGCCTGTGATCATCACAGAGACAAGGCCTGTGATCTACACAGAGAGAAGGCCTGTGATCATCACAGAGAGAAGGCCTGTGATCTACACAGAGAGAAGGCCTGTGATCATCACAGAGAGAAGGCCTGTGATCATCACAGAGAGAAGGCCTGTGATCATCACAGAGAGAAGGCCTGTGCTCTACACAGAGAGAAGGCCTGTGATCATCACAGAGAGAAGTCCTATGATCTACACCGAGAGAAGGCCTGTGATCATCACAGAGAGAAGGCCTGTGATCTACACAGAGAGAAGGCCTGTGATCATCACCGAGAGAAGGCCTGTGATCTATACAGAGAGAAGGCCTGTGATCACCCCAGAGAGAAGGCCTGTGATCTACACAGAGAGAAGGCCTGTGATCTACACAGAGAGAAGGCCTGTGATCATCACAGAGAGAAGGCCTCTGATCTACACAGAGAGAAGGCCTGTGATCATCACAGAGAGAAGGCCTGTGATCATCACAGAGAGAAGGCCTGTGATCATCACAGAGAGAAGGCCTGTGCTCTACACAGAGAGAAGGCCTGTGATCATCACAGAGAGAAGGCCTGTGATCTACACAGAGAGAAGGCCTGTGATCATCACAGAGAGAAGGCCTGTGATCACCCCAGAGAGAAGGCCTGTGATCTACACAGAGAGAAGGCCTGTGATCATCACAGAGAGAAGGCCTGTGATCTACACAGAGAGAAGGCCTGTGATCTACACAGAGAGAAAGCCTGTGATCACCCCAGAGAGAAGGCCTGTGATCTACACAGAGAGAAGGCCTGTGATCTACACAGAGAGAAGGCTTGTGATCATCACAGAGAGAAGGCCTGTGATCTACACAGAGAGAAGGCCTGTGATCTACACAGAGAGAAGGCCTGTGATCATCACAGAGAGAAGGCCTGTGAGCTACACAGAGAGATGGCCTGTGATCTACACAGAGAGAAGGCCCATGATCTACACAGAGAGAAGGCCTGTGATCTACACAGAGAGAATGCCCGTGATCTACACAGAGAGAAGGCCTGTGATCATCACAGAGAGAAGGCCTATGATCTACACCGAGAGAAAGTCTGTGATCATCACAGAGAGAAGGCCTGTGATCTACACAGAGAGAAGGCCTGTGATCATCACAGAGAGAAGGCCTGTGATCTACACAGAGAGAAGGCCTGTGATCTACACAGAGAGAAGGCCCATGATCTACACAGAGAGAAGGCCTGTGATCATCACAGAGAGAAGGCCTGTGATCTACACAGAGAGAAGGCCCGTGATCTACACAGAGAGAAGGCCTGTGATCATCACAGAGAGAAGGCTTGTGATCATCACCGAGAGAAGGCCTGTGATCTACACAGAGAGAAGGCCTGTGATCTACACAGAGAGAAGGCCTGTGATCTACACAGAGAGAGAAGGCCTGTGATCTACACAGAGAGAAGGCCTGTGATCATCACAGAGAGAAGGCCTGTGATCATCACAGAGAGAAGGCCTGTGATCATCACAGAAAGAAGGCCTGTGATCTACACAGAGAGAAGGCCTATGATCTACACAGAGAGAAGGCCCGTGATCTACACAGAGAGAAGGCCTGTGCTCATCACAGAGAGAAGGCCCGTGTTTTTCTCGGCAACTTGTTTTTCTACCTCCCCTTCTGTCTTCAGTGCCGTATATTCGGGTATAAAGTGAGGAGGCTTGTCTTGAACTGTGGTTAAGACACACTTACTGTGTTTTGCTCCCGTTTTCACATGGTGTTAACACAGACTCCTACAAATATTTGTTTTCTGCCATCACAGACCTGAATTGCGTTTCACCGTCATCCTGGTGGGATCGAAAAATACTTTAAAAACTCTTGTCGCATGACACAAAACTTGGAAATTCAAGTGACAAAGGATTACTTGACAGCTGCCATCGTTGTTTAAAACTAAAAGACGGGTTAGGAAAACTTTCCGATATTCAGACTGCAGTGGTAAGACTCGTTGAGCCTGGCCTCGAAGGATAACCCTTCCCCTGACGGGAGTATTGGGAGTGTGAAGCGTAACTTTTTACAGTAACTGACTTCGCAGAGCTTCTTATTGTAAAAGAGAAATTCTGTCTCAACTCTGCCAGAGAAGTGACTGGCACTAAATCTAACCAGACTTGCAGATCTGTATTTAGCCGCTGAACTAAATTGAGACGTGAAGTTTCATCAAATAGAGGAAACAAAACAAAACAAAATTAAAAATGCAAACAAAGCTTCCGCGTCCCGAGGCCTTATTTGTATAATTTTGACAGTGTTTTAAAAACATGATGCGTCGGCTTGCTTTCTTCCTCACCTCGGGGCCAGCATTCGCGTTCTCTGTGGAATCCGAACCCAGGTCCAGGGGGAGGACCGCTTTCCTGCGTGAGCCGCACATCTGCACATCCGTGGGGCAGGCCCCGTGGTGCACACCACACTCGGTGGTCAGCAGGAGTGCAGGGGAGGGTCCTGTTGGGCTGCGATGTCCCCAGGGACAGTGGAGTGGCTCCAGGTCAGGAGTGGCACCGTGTGAGGCCGAATGCCTCCCCAGTCACAGTGGAAATCCCACACCCTGTGCTGCGTCCTGACGCGGGCCTGGTGAAGGCCTCGGCCTGCGCCGTGTGTCAGGCCCTGTGCGTCTGTGCTCACGCCGTGTTGTGCGTCTCCTCCTGCGTGTGATCGTCTGTGCCTTTCCTGTGTGTTCTTGTGGGTTTCCTCTCAGCTTTCCCTTCCCGCTATCATGTGCGTGGGAACTTGCTTTGTTTGTTTTATTCTTTTATTACCTTTAAGTCCTTGTGCATAGGAGTTGCTATTTAACAAAGCAGATCATGAATACAATGCCTCTTGATGGTGCCGCCCCTCCAACACTCCCAGCCTCTACCACCATGGAAGAGTAAAATTTCATTGTGTGTATGTGTATGTAGACATACCTATATCGATGTCTACATACCACATTTTCTTGTATGTGTATGTAGACATATCTATATCGATGTCTACATACGACATTTTCTTGTATGTGTAAGTAGACATATCTATATCGATGTCTACATACCACATTTTCTTGATCCATGTGTCCATTGAGGGGCCTCTGGGCTGATTCCATATCGTGACTATGCTGAATAGTGCTGCGGTGAACACGGCTGTGCTGATGTCTTCACTGTATACTGGTTTGTGTTCTGTTGGGTAAATGCCCAGGAGTGGGATTGCTGGGTCACAGGGAAGGTCTGTGTGTGTCTTTTGAGGAACCTCCACACTGCTTTCCAGACTAGTTGAACAAGTTTACATTTCCATCAACAGTGAAATAGCATTCTCTTTTGGCCATATCCTCTCCAGCATCTGTTGTGAACTTGCTTTTAACAAGGTCTTTCACCATGTTCCCTACCTGCAGCATATTCTGTGCTTGCCCCCAAAGGTTTTCACCCTGCTTGAAGGATTTAGTATCATTTCCTATAGCCCATAACCTTGCTTGACCAGAAATAGCTGAAATTGTGGTTTCCTGAGATGACGCTTCTAACTAGAGGCTCAGACTCCACAGCAACAACAATCCTCCAGAGAAAAGAGAAAGGTATCATGAACCCAAGTCTTGATTAAGGTGATTTTAGTTTTGGATACTCAGCATTAAAAAATATTAATTATTTGTCATGTTTCCTTGTGTGTAAGTGAAAACAGAGATCACAACCTTATAAAATGTCTACACCCTGCCTTCACCATCTCTTGTGAGGGAGGGAAACATTGTATTTATATCTCCAGAGATCACTCAAGGTTCAGCATAATGAGCATAGAGTTTTAACTAGAATAATGTTCCTTCCTGTTGCAGTATGGGGCCTGAACCCAGGGCCTGACACGGGCAGAAACTTTGCACCTCCAGCCACATCCCCAAACCAACCTTTGCACTTTTGCCCTCTTACCTGAGAGGAGCGAGGTGGAAATTTCACATTACCACACACTTAGGCCGTGCCCATAACACGTTTCCCTGTGCTGCGTTACTGGCCTGTCCGCATTGGGATCGTGCTGTGTGCAGACATTTTGAGTTACTAATATCAGTAGCAAAACACAAAAGACAAGCATTTGCTCTTACAATGCAGTTTTACTAAATGTTTGGGAGTGTTAATTCTGAAGTAAATTAATTCATCTCTGAACACACTGGGCAGGCCGGGCGGCCGGGTGGCGCTGTAGAAGGCAGGGCATGGTGCCTCTCCCTCGTGGGCGGAGCTCTCCTGGAGGAAGGGGAGCCCCCCTCCGGGTGGGACTTCAGCCCCAGCAGCTACGGAGAGGGTGTGGTCAGAGCTGCTAGGGACACACACCCGCCACGCAGGTGATCCTGACCGAAGAGCTGCCTTCCGAAATCAGAAAGCGGCAAATGCCCCTTCTAGCTCCCTCACCCGCCAGCAGCTTCACAGGGTGATCACCAAGGGTTTTGTAAATGAAAAGCCTGGCACCCTCAATGCGTCCAGGCAGGGGACAATTCTGAAGTAGAATTTAGCAGAAACCAGACGGAACAGCACTAAGGAGTGTTAGATGCCACAGGTGTCTCTGGGGACCGTAATGAATCATTCCTACAGACCGCCAGCACCCCTGCCTGAGCACTGAGCACAGGAGCCAAACAAACACGTTTACGCTTCACAGGAGGGAGAGAGGGAGGGAGGGAGAGAGAGAGAGAAAGGGAGAGGGAGAGGGAGGGAGAGGGGGGAAGGGAGAGAGAGAGAAAGGGAAAGAGGGGAGAGGGAGAGAAAGGGAGAAGAGGAAGAGGGGGGGGGAGAGCGAGTCCTGGTTTTGTTTTTCAATTTTACACTTGCTGAAAGGAAAAAAATGAAATAAGGACCTGTCATTGACACATCATTTGGTAGGAATACTGAATGTGCAAACCACTGGTACATTTTTGGAACCAGATTTGCCAAATTTACAACCCACTGGCCTCGATTCATAGCGGTGCGGGTGGCGTGGCCCCCGGCGGTGAGCTCAGCTCCTGCTCAGTACCGTTCACGTGTGCCAGGCCGGTCATGCAATTCACAGCTCGCCACAGCCCGGTATCTGGGTGTGGAGAGTCAAACATAGAGAAGGCGCCCACAGGTGAAAGTCCATGTGGACAGGGAAGCTGGTTGGGGAGAAAACAATGTTCTGACTACAGAAACATAGAGAACTGCTGGGTGCTGGGACCCTACGCACCTTGAACTTTGAACTCGATTTCTACCAGTCCTGGACAAGGGTTACTCTCAACCTGAGGGGTGCACTAGGTGGTCTATCCACGTTAAGACCTGAAATGAGATTGTAACCAAAGTACATCTTCAACGAAATCTGTCAAAACCCCTCAAAGTCAAAAGAAGAAAGCAAAAGAGAAAAATAATAACTCCAGATTTTGACTTGGATTCATTTCAAGAGTTCCCATAAAATACTTAAAGAAGAATGTCCACTTATTATTGCTTACTGTATCAATATTTAACTTCACTTTCAAATAGTTCACTCTTGTTCCTCGTCAATGATCAAATGTTTTCTTGGCGTTCCTTGAAATTTGATTCAAGTAGAGGGTCGGTGCCCTTCCACTAGTTATGGGCCTAGCCCTACAGGGTTGAATAATGTTGGCAGGGACGGTGCTAATTAACGTGGCTGGGGCTGTGATGGTAACCTAACTTAGCACTAGGGTCCTGTCGTTCTAATCAGAGTGTGGTCACACTGGGTTTAGGGTGAGTCCTAAATTCAATATGGCGGGCTCCTTTCTAAGATGAAGAGTGTTGCGGTTGGTGGGCAGCCCCAGAGCCAGGATGGGGTCACAGAATGTGTTTCTGCTCAGAGCCTCCAGGAGTGAACTGACCCTGCCCAAGCTCCATTTTGGGGTTCTAGTTCCCCAAAGCATGAGGGTGTGAGTGTCCCCTGTCTTGAGCCCATTTTGTGGGGTTTACTGTGGCAGTTGTGGGCAATGAATGCATAATTACGGTCTGCCTCCCTCCTTCTCTTCATACTGAGGAATTCCACATTGGATTTTGGCTGCTGATGTATTCTGCCTTGGTTCTTTGAGTTGGATTTCCAATATAATTCCAACTCTGAAAGCGGGGAAAGAAATCATGGCACTTCCCCGAGGTCATTAGGAGAGCAGAAAGCGAAGATGACACTCAGGCCAGGGGATGAGGCGACAAACACAAACACACCTGAGCCCCACAGCCTTGAGCAGACAGAGAGCCGTCCTGCGCCCAGACCCGCATCTCAGGCCGCTCATGGCCAGCTCTGAGGCCGATTTTACCAGCTGAGACCCACACACCCTTTTTACTTGTCACATTTTCGGCTCATATATTAGGAAAGAAGTAAGAATAAGGGAACACGGAAATGAGATTATGAACACTTTAACTAAAGGCGGTTTCTGTTTGGACGGATGCTAAGCTGAAAGTCCTGGTGCGTCCAGCGACCCCTGCAGCGGCCACACCACAGGAGCATCTCCTGAACCCGACCTGAGCCAGCCCAGCGCTCAGCTGCCACCCACGGCTGCCTTTGATCGATCCTCTCTACAGCTTAGTTTGTGTTTTTGAAGATGGACATCTTTTTGTGTTCCACAGTGACAAGAAGGCACTTCTATGTCTAGATTTGTGAATTATAATAATCCGTCCACTTCAAGGCTTTTCGCTGTCCCTTCCCCCACGCTGGACTGCCGCGTCCCCCTGCTTCAGAGGGACGAGGTCTCGAAAGGTAGATTCACGTTGCTCTGCTCATAAGACAGGGTGAAATGTTACATGGGGAAGTCCTTCCCATTCAACGACTGTGGGCAACATGGCCCCTTCATTTCATGTCCTCACCCACCCTGGCGTGAGAGCATGCGCCCGGTGTGATCTCAGCGAGGCCTGGGCTCTGTCACCGCCACCCCGGCCCAGGGCCCTGCGACTGGTCCACTCAGCCGCCGCATTTTCTTCTCTGCCAGTCTGAGTAGAAAGCATTTCTGTGTTGTCCTCTGTGTGCAGCAAAGCTGCATGCAGTCCAAGGAGATGGCCCACACCTCCTCCATCTTCTTTCAGGAGTCACCCATCAGTGCTCTGTCCACACAGGACGGAAATGGAATCCTTTGACCTACGATGATCTGTGACCTGTGACCTAATGACCTACCCTGCTGCTAATGACCTTTTAGGGGATTCTCTCATTGTTCGGTTTTCTCGTTATTTAATCTTGCTTCGAGCTCGGTGACTGGCCAGTGATAAATGAAATAATTTGTAAAGTGATGAAATAGCAAGGTGCATCAAGATAAATACATTTTACGATCGTGTTGGGATTTCAGGGTAGAATGGATTTAGTCCACTTGTAAAAAGATGAATAAAGCTAATCTTTGTTGTGGAAAGACGGTTGATGAAGGATGGATGGGATGCCATGGGACGCCATCTTTACAACCAGCCAAGCTGGGGTCGAGTGGAGGCCGTGGTGCCCAGCGGCCCGGGAGGAGGTGAGGCCGAGGGGCCTGGCCGAGGGCCCTGGTCCCGCCCCACTGTGGGCTGGATGTCTTTTCTGAGGGATGTCGGCCTTCCAGCTAGTGGAGTACTGTCCACGCGTGCCGTCACACCAGCGTGGCCACGATCACAGGCCGTGAATTTCCCGGGTCTGAGTCCCCCACGGCCTCCCGGGAGACAGGAACACGGCCCACACCCACCCTGCTTCTCCCAGATTCCCATGGAAAGTCCCCGTTCTGTTCACTGGCCTGCACGAGAGGGGATTCCGTCGCTCTAGATCTGTGCTCTTAGGAACAGCTTCGTTCCTACCTCTAGATCACCCTGATCACCCCAGAGAACGCAGTGCCACAAACGGTTGGGTCTCTGGCCATGGAGCCAGACTCGTGGGCATCTGTCCTGAGGACGGCCCTCCCTCTCTGACAGTGGTCAAGATGTCTGTTACCCCTGTAGCTGCTCCATCCTCAGGCCCATCAACGCTAAACTGGACAAGTTATTAGTGTCTTCTTACAGAATCACTGCAAAGACTAAATGCCATTATATACTACGGGTAGTATATATTGCTCATATTTTCCATGGTTAGCGAGTTTTCTTCCAGTAGTTGTAGAACAGTTTCGTAACTGTATCCTGATTAAAATTAAAATTACAGTGGCTTAGAAGAGGGTATGCATAGCCCAAAGCTTTACATGGAAAATTCAAGGATTGAGCCAGGCATCTCGGTACCTACCTGTAATCCCAGCATTTAGAGGCTGAGTCAAGAGGACACAGGAGACAGTCCATCCGCATCTGCTGCCACCGTTAGTGTCAAGACATCGTGACTGCATTGAGCGGGACTCATTCTATTTCTGGAGTCTCCCAAACAAATGTCTTTTGTGGCACACACATCCAAGTCTGAGAAGCTGGCCATGTATTTCCCCTTGTAAGTTGAATATCTGAATTGTTCAGTACTTCTCATGATTTATTAGTTTCTTTTCCTTTCTTTTAATTACTTTGATCACCTAAGTCTTTGATCACCCTCCCTCCCTCCCTCGCTTCCTTCCTTCCTTCCTTCCCTCCCTCCCTTTCTTCCCCCCTCCCCTCATCTCTTCTCCCCTCCTCTCCTCTCCCCCACCTCTCATTTTGAGATAGTGTCTTGCTATATAGCTCAGGCTGGCCTTGAGCTTTGAACTCTCTTGACTCAGCCTCTAAATGCTGGGATTACAGGTAGGTACCAATATGCATGGCTCAATCCTTGAATTTTCCATGTAAAGCTTTGGAGCTATGCATGTTCTCTACTAAGTCACTGTAATTTTAATTTTAATCAGGATGCAGTTATGAAACTTTTCTACAGCTATTGGAAGAAAATTCACTAACCATGAAAAATATGAATCAAAACCACAGTGAGATTTCACCTTACCCTGTTAGGAAAGGTCAGTATCACTAAAAATACAAAGCTGACCAACAGAACAGAGGAGCATGGTCTCAGGCATTGCTGGTGAGAATGCGAATGATCAGAGCCATTTTGGAAAACAGTATGGAGGCTCACCAAAAACATTAAAAACAGAACTGTCGCACCATCAATCTCAATCCTGAGCATGTATCTGGTAGAAATAAAACCAATATGTCAGAAATCATTACCCTATGTTTATTATAGCACTGTTCATCACAACCAGGATTCACAATTAATGTAGAGGCCGGAAATCAGTCAGCAGAGTGGACATGGGAAGTGGGGGCCTGGGCGGTCTGGTCCCGGGGAACAATGGTGCCGTGAGGCACGAGGAACAGGTGCTGATAACCCATTGCACAGATGGCCGTATATACTTAGTAATCACGCATCTCACAATGCAAAAATGACTGGAAAAGTTCTGGACGCAATGTCCATAAGTGAACAAAGTTGGATATGCTTGGATATGCTATTTCCATTATTTGGACATAGCACAATATATACATGAATCACAACTCCATATTTCACACCATACCTACGTACCACCACTGGGTCAACCATAGAAATGTGAATGGTTGTGACAGGAGATAGACAATGCACTTGCGACGTATCTTAGAGAATTATGGTCTTTTAGTGTTCAGAATTTTGTGGGTTTTTTTCAGTCCACAGAGACCATCTTCTTAAAATATAAAAACAAACTTCTGGTGTGGAGATCACCATGTTTCTACTGCACAGAAGAAGCAGTGTTACAGGTGGTATAGCCACTGTGTGAGACAGGTCTGCGATGAGTAATTTATAGTAATTTATCCTACAACGCAGTTTCTTCCTGTGAAGGGATTATGATCCACAGATCAGACCTGAACTTGGGTTACTGTCTCTTCTCTCTCCCAGCCTTAGGTTTGATCACCGTGTGATTGGAATATTGAACTAGTTAGATCTGGTCAATGAGAATTCTCTAGTGACAACCTTTAACTGCTGGCCTTGGTAGTTCCATTCTCCGTGGCACCCAGAGAGACATTTTGTAAAATGTTATTGAAAATTGGGTGCACTGTGCTCTAAAATTTCTCTGGGCTTCCAGAATAGAAGCCTTGACAAAATAAACAAAATGAATAATTCTCTTATTGAACCTAAGCCAACTTTTTATAATTAAATGTTAAATTTGTTAGATCTCAAGAATTAAAGTTTATCCTTAACCTCAGAAGTTGACAATGTGACAATGTATTGCCTTCCTTGTTAAAATTCCAGACCAATTTTGAATCCAGCTGTGGTACCTAACTCCTCTGTCATTCTCTAACTCTTCGTTCTAAAGGTTTCATGTGAATAACACCTGAATATCAGGAAATGAGCCAGGCCAGAAGCTGCAGCCGCATTTGGGTCAGCAGCTCAGAGCCCTTTTGGAGGTGCTTTTGGGAAAAGATTTTCATCCGGAGACTGTTCTATCTGCTAGAGAAATCAGGAGTGAAATACAAAGTGGACATTTTGATAACTAAGAATTGAGTGTCTGATTTGTGCCACAGATTGCCTTCTACGCATGAATACGAGTTCATGCCTGATCTCGGAGTCCCAAGCCATTAGAGGGGCCCATGTTTCTCTCCTAGTTCTCATTGCTCCACACATTTTAGCATTCTTAATATCATTCTCTTCCTGTCATATCCCTGAATTATTCCTCGTAGTTTGAAGCTCAGATTGCTTTGAAACTGATTGGGCATGCACAATTGCCTGTCTTTCTGAACAGCTATGTGGAGCGGTGAGAGGTGTTCATAGAGGGTCTTCTGTGAGGGTCTTCTCTTTGCTGCTGCTGACAGTGGGATGGGGCAGAGGGGGTGAAGCCAGCCGGTGACGTCCTGGCACTGGCCTCGGATGCCTGGACCCGACTGAAAGGAATCATGCTATGGACTTCCTCGTCTTAGTCCATAGTTTATCCTTTGTGTTTGCATCGTCTACTACATTCAGTCACGCACACACACACACTCAGCTCAAGAAACTTTACTCTGGAGTCCACTCCTGTTCACACATCCCTCTGTTCTTATTTCCTACTTTGTCACATACCTTAAATTAGCCAGTATCTTTTTATATATTCACATCCCCATTTTTGCAAGGTAGATAAAAGAAATTGCTCTCAAGTGGTGGGATCTTTACTTGCTGAGTTTCAGCTTAAAACGCACTTTTCCCCCCACAGAAAAAGTAGTTTTATGAGCATTTGCAAACAGGCAGCGTGAGGGAAATTGCTGACACAGCTGTATGTGCAGCCACACAAGTGATTATGAGGAGGAGCAGTGAAGACAGAGGAGAGAGCCGGCCCTTCCCAACTTGCGTCTCGATACGCCAGAGGCCAAGGCCGCTTAGGTAACTGAGCACTCTGAAGTGTGGGCGTGTTTCTCCTTTGTCAGCACTTGGTCGGAGAGCTCCACTCGAGGTCTGTGTCCCGCCATCTCCATGGAGTTGCGTGCTATTTCTCTGCAGAAAGCTCTGTAATGAATGAGAGGAGAAGTGCATGCTGTGCCCTGGGAAATTCATGGATTCCTCGAGGAATTAGAGTGTCGGTGCACCTGTGTGCCAGGATCATGACAGTGCCTGTCAATTACATGTGCAGAAACACGCACGCACATGTGTGATGCACAGAGTCCCCTCTATGAATCTTTTTCTTACTGGCAGGAGGATTAAGTTTGAGTTCAGGGCCTTGTAGTTTGATAGGCAGGCTCTGGCTCTTTTCTGTCCCTCCCTCCTCCCTCCTTCCTCCCTCCCTCCCTTCTTTCCTTCCTTTCTCTCTCTTCTCGGTCTGCCCGTCTCAAGTCCTCTGCGTGTTGGAACGGAGCTTAGACAAATCTTGAAGAGAATGATTGTCATTCCAGTATTTGCTGAATTGAGAACTAAGAAGGGTCATGACCTTTTCTAAAAACTTTGGTCCTGAACCTTGATCCTTTGGAGACTCATCGAAACAGAGTATTGATTTTTTAAAAAAAATCTCTCAAACGTATTTGATTGAGGTCATTCTTCTTTTGCCAGGTGTGTGACTAGATAGTACTTGAGAGACCATTTTGAGCTATTGAGTCTGCCTACTTTGAGATCATGTATTAACAGTTTGTTTAATGATTGTGCCCGCATTTCCCCCTCCTCTTCCAGTGTGTTGCTCTTCCAGAGATGAAATAGAAGCCGTTCCAGGCTCTGTGGGCAGGGTCAGGCTGATGGCTCCCTCGGGGCCTTAGGAAGAGGCCCCCAGGGAGCTAGTTAGACAGGTGCATTTATATACTCAGACATCAAAGGTACTTTTGGAGTCTTGGTGGCATTATGTAAGCCGGGAGGAGCGCGCTGTGCCCGCGGTGGGGGTGGGCGCGGGCTGTGTGCTCGGCTTCCCTACGCAGGTCTGACCCTCAGTGCCCCGACCGTCTCAAGGCACCGCCCGCAGGGCCGTCACCCCAGGAGTCGGCCCCAGACACCACGAGGGACTCGAGGCCCTGCCGCCCCCACCCCTTGCCCACGTGGCCTGGCCTCCGCCGTGGCAGGGGCGGGTCTGCGGCGGAGTGGCTGGGCCTGGCCAGGCTGGTGGGGGGCCGTGCGTGGACCCGTCCTCTCCACCACGGCCTCCGTTCACGGCCGTTTCCCCCATAGCACCGTAGCTGGAGAGCCAGGGTGGGAGTCATCCCGGTCCGAGCAGCCTGCGCTTGGCGGACAGATTTCAGCCTCTGACTTGGAGGGGACGGTCGGCCCCGCGGCGTGGAGCTCAGCGCCATTCTTCCTGTCTGCGTTTGGGAGCAGGTCTGCGCTTGGACTCCGTACAAGGCGAGCTTCTCAGTGCTCTCAGTCCCGCAGAGCACGCTCCCACGCTGACTTGTCCCGGAGTCTCTGCGAGTTCTGTCCAGGAGGACTCATCTCCGCGAACTTTAGGACTAAGGCTATGGGGTCAGGAGAGAGGTGTCTCCTCCCCCAGCAGAGGGGAGGGCTGTTCCATGGGCGGCTGAGTTTGGAAAGTTGGGGTTCAGATTCTGAGTCCTTAGGTCATAGGACCTCCTTACTTTTCTTCAGAACCGTACGGAGTTGCGCTTGTCTTATTACCCAGAGCCTGTGCGTCGTGAGGCCCGGAAGGGAATGATCTCAGCTTCACAGAAGCCCGCGATGGTCACAGGTCAAAGGTCCCTCTCACATGCAGTTAATGGTCTTGCGCTTGTCATTTTTTCTTAGCCAGACCACCCGTGTTCTGAAGAACAGATTGCCTGTCTCCAGACCCTTTCGGCTGTTTTTGCTTCCTGCTTCAACCATGTTTGGCTTGGCGCCTTTGGTGCCTCTGTTTTAGAGGGTTTGTTCCCTCACCGCCTGCGGTGGCGTTTCTAATCTCGCCTTAAGACAGCACTGTCCCCAATTCCAAGAGCCTACCATACCCTGTACTCATTTTCTGAGCCCACGTTCTCTAGCAAGATTACCTGCAGCAAAGCGCCCGCAGGTAAACCCAGCTGGCTGTATAGCAAATCACCCAGATGGGAAAGCAGCCGGGTCTGTTTCTTACAGTCCTAGGGACTGGAAGCAGCAGCCGGTGGGCGGTGTGGGCACCCTGTCTGAGGGCTTCTGTCTGGGGGCCTCCCCCTCCCCCCTCCACCCCCTCCTCTCCCTCCTCCTCCTCTCCCCCCCTCCCCACCCTCCTCCTCCTCCTCCTCCCCCTCCTCCCCGCAGGGTGGGAAGGTGCATGGTATTCACAAACATTCGTAAATGGTGAAAAGGTGAAAGGAGTTTGGAAGCCAACAGGAACAAAAAAATGAAACTTTCCATTTATTATAAAATGAAGATATGTGAAAAGGTTCCCTTGAACATTTTCTTTGATAAGCAGAATTAACAATCATATGCATATATAGAATATATATAAAACAATCCTATTTTTCCAAAGAAAATTATCTAATAAGAAAGGTAGCTCTATCAGCCACTTTTCTTATTTGTACTTAAATACTCACTGAAGTATTTGGGGCACCGGGCCCCAGCCAATCACCACTCTGCGCTGGAACTAAGGTTGGACTGGGAGATGGCCAGCTCCTAATCTTCGGTTGTGTCACGGCAGGCTTCCGCGGTACTGCAAGGCCTCAGTCCTGACCAGGATCTAGTTGTAGAAAACCTCTGCAAGCCTTGAATCGGATGGTTGATTTCATTCGGAGTGACTCTGTGCCAGCTGTCAGAGTGGCCGGGTCAGTGACACATGAATTCTCGCCAGCACTGGGACATTGTGAGAGGCTCATCCAGATTCACCCGTGTACCAATGTACAAAATGACCGCAGGCTCCTCAGTGGTCAGATGAGTGGCCGAGAGTCAGTCCAGAGAGTGAGAGGTGACCAGGACGACACGGGCAATCTGTGCGCTGATTAAAGCTGCAGATCAAATGCCACAGGGAGGCTTTGTACGTGCACAGCCACGGCACCGCCTCGCGCGATGCACGGATGCACCGATGCACGGATGCACGGAGCCGTGGAGACGCGGCTGCCATGGCGACAGACGCCCGGAGGGCAGGAGGGAGGGCGCGGCCCGCACGCCGCGCTGGACCGCGTGGCCGCGCCATCTCACGGCTCTGCCCCTCGTCACTGTCCATTTTGTCCCCAGCCCTGTGATTTTGACAAGGCCCGGCACAGAGGACTGGTCCGTTCTGGAAGGCTCCGCGAGGCTCGCTGTCAGCGCTGGAGCATCCCCCGGCCCCAGCACGGAGGCTGGGCTTGGGGCGTGAGCAGACCAAGAACGCTGGGCACGACCGGGCCTCGGGAGGCCGACGCCGCCCGCACCGGGCCGGCAGGCCAGAGCACCGGCGAGGAAGGCCTGTCCACGGCACCCCGTGAGTAGCTGGCTCGCTCTGTCGTGCGGGTGAGGGTGGCGCGGTGGACGCGGCACGCGCCCTGTGTCCGGCCACACCGGGTTCTGGAGGGGGTCAGCCAGCGGTGTGAACCGTGGGAAGGGGCCGGAGATGCAGGCAGACCCGGCAGACGAGGCCGGGAAGCTCGGTGGGGGCCGCTGGCGGCCGGTGAACGCTGGCCAGGCTGTCTGCAGAGCAAGGGCCAGCGGCCAGGCCCTGGGTGAGGGCGGGCCATCCACTGCCATTTCCTAAGTCATTTTATTACCTAAATAATGCCAGACACCTTTGGGGAGTTAGCGGCGTGATGCGGACACACTTTGCTTTGAATTCCTAAGGATCTCTAGCTGTCCCAGGGATGGGGCAGGAGGCTCAGGGCGGAGCCGAGTGACGGAGCAGAGGGAAGTGCGGAGATGACTGTGAGTGCTGGAGCCACAGCAGCCATGGGGAATGCACGGGGAAGCCGCACCGCGGAGCCGTGCTGGAGCCGATGAGCTCCATGTGAGGGTTACACGCATGTGTTCTCATGACGCCTCCTGGGCTGAACTCCCCCCCCCCCCCCCCCCGCCTGGCCGGTCTGCTGAGCTCTCTCTGCTGCTCTGTGTGGTTGTGACTCTGTCTGTCTGTTTGCTGCAGTTCCTCACACTTGGCTCCTCCGAGGTACACAGGGCCTCCTGTCACGCCGGCGGGGCCACGCCTGGAGGAAGCAAGCTTCCTGGTGAAGGAGAGGCTGGAGAGCCCTGGTCACGCCGTGAAACTACAGCTTTTCCTATCCAGTTCGGCATTTTAGCTTTCTCTTAGTTGATACTCAAACCTCAAGGAATTCCAAGGCAGGGAATCTAAAGGAGACGTGGCTATAAACAAACATATTTTAAAGGCAAATGTTTCTTGACCTTTAAAGTGGGGAAAAAAAATCCCTGAAGTTTGAAAAGGAAAAGCTGTGGTTCCATCTTCTCAGGTAGAGGCGGCCTGTCTGCCTGGGCGCCGGCCCTGAGCCTTACGCGGGGCAGAGGACGGAGCCGCGGGCTCCACGCGGGCTGCGGGTCTGGGACTGGGGCTGCGTGGAGGCTATGGCTGGGACCAGGTCAGGGGAAGGGCTGCACACAGCATTGCATCGAGGCCTGTTAGATCCGTCTTCGGGGACGCATTCTGAGGTTTCTTTTCAGTTACAGATAACCTGAGAATTGAAATCACCATTATAGCAGAATGATCAGAAATAAGCAGCATGGGTCACAGGCAAATCAGAGGTGGTCTGAAGCCATTTGTCCTATGCAGTTGTACAGACACAATCGGACAGACACAGAGCACGCCCATTCTATTCTTGTAAAATTTCAGTTGTTTCCCGCGATCTCACAGAGGTGGACGGTGTGTGGCTAGCGGACACGGTCTCTCTGTGGTGGGACTTGGCTTCCTCATGCATGTGGAGTTCTTGATCCTACATGTGAACACTTGCCGATCCAATCCCGAGGTTGGATTTTTCAACTCCAGCGCAGCCTTTGTAAGTGTTAACAGTGCGACCTATTATATTTTATACAGTCATATAGAAGTAGTAGCTTTGTGAACTATGGTATTTCCTCAGCAGCATCTTTTTACATCAGTGAGAGCATTTTACTGGTACCTGAAGCTGAACCTCCAACTCCCTCAACTTTATATATCTCAAATGACGTGATAGAACGAATGATTAAACAATTTGCTTTCTAACCTCTCAGTGGTAGCCGGGGGCTGCACAAGTCGGTTTTGGGAGTCACCCTGGAGGACGGGCGTACCCTCTCCTGGTGATTGGTGGTTGTGAGTCCCGCTCGCCGCGTTGGATTTCCACACTACCGAGCTCGGGCCGTGTCTGCCGCTGGCTCTGCTTCCCTGCCTGCTGAAATGCTGTGATCGCGTGTATCCCTCCGTCTCGTGTCTTCCACCCCGTGAATCCCGTTCCCCTTCCACTTTAACCCCTAAGTCCCCCAAGGCCTGGATATCCCAGGCCCAGCAACAGGAGAATCTCCTGGGAAAATTCCCCGGGTGGCTGTCCTCCAGGGGGCGCTGTCCTGACACTGTCATGTGATTTCCTCTCCACGGAGCATTCTGGAAGTCGGTTAAATGACCACGTGGCAGTCCCCTGTGGGCTGAGATGTATTCTAGACAGCTTCTCATTTAAAAGTCAAATGTCCCCTGTGTCTTTAAAACTTCTGAGTCTTCTGCTGGCATTTCTAGGGTACTGACCCGGTGGTTGAAGAAGGCCAGAGACAGGGGTACAGGTCTGGAAGATGGCCGTGTGCAATTCATAAGCCAGGCACGACCACTAAACGAGCGTTTTCATCCGTTGGGGCAGATGGCGGCAGGAACAGCAGAGATATCAAATATAGACTTATCGTCTATGCTGCAAACAGCTGCAAGAGTTAAAATTCACGCCAGAGAACTTAATCATTCTGCAGTTGTTTTTTTAAAATACATGTTAGCATCCCAAAATAGACCTCTCTTTCCTACAATTGCCAGGGCACTGTTTGGAACAGGCCAGCCTGTCTATGGCAGAAGAACTCTGCATGTGCTGACGAGGCTGTATTTTCAAGGCTCTTTGACAACCCGTTGATTAGCAAAGCTCTCATTATTTACCGTTTGGTGTGTGTAACTCACGACCCACAGTGACTTCTTGTTTTTGCTACGGAGCTTGCTGAGTCAACTGTTCTGTTTTGTGTTGAACTTGTCAGCACCGAGCATCTGGCTGGAAAACAAAACGCCGAAAGAGCCACCATGTACTACACTTCTGTATCTGTCTTTACGGTCAGGAGCTAGCTGAGCTGGGACTCCCCAGGCATTGTTACTTAATTTAAAAAACAACACGAGTACACCTCGTCTTGGGTGGTTCTGGGATTTGAACTCACGGCCTTGCACTGGCAAAAGGGTCAGGTCTGTGATCCTGTTCAGGTCCTGGGGGAGGGCGGGGCAGGTTGTGATGATGTCCCCGTGACTCAGGTTCCGGGGGGAGGAGGCTGGGATGGGAGGCTGGCCCCGAGAGGCTGGGGGGGCGCGCACAGCCGTGTGGCAGGCCAGCCCAACCTTCCAGCCCGGGGCCCGGGGCCCAGGGCTGTGTGTAAGCGGCTGCCGTGCAGAGACAGAGAAGTGGCCGAGTGTCTGCCCACAGCCCTAGTCAGTGCGTCCAAACACGGCTTCCCTACGGCCAGCCTCCGTCAGAACAGCCTCCCTCTGTCAGAACCGGCCTGGGCTCGCACCAGTGGAGTGACACACAAGCATGTGTGTGCACACATGGGCACACACACACACCTCGAGCCGCAAGGGCGTCTCCCAGGGAGGGGCCGATGAACGTCTCTGTGGCTTACAGGAAAATCTAGCGCACGCTCAATGAGTACCTGTTGGAACAGATGTCAGGAATCACGGGGCTAGTAGAAAGAAATGCGAATCACAGAAAAATGCAATGACTTCCTCTGTGCTTCGGGCCTTCCTTGTTGGGATGCCACTCTTTGCTGTAGACTCAAATAATACCTCCTAAGTCTAGCGGAGAGCATGGGACGGTTTGTCTGCCTGGTGTTGAGAGAGCGTGGGGCCGAGTGTTTTATGAAGAAATCGTAACAATCGTGGCCTTCACTGTCCTCCCCACATTGCTGGACACTGGCTGTCTACACGCAGGGATCTCTGGAGTAATGTTATAGGAGAGAAGAGAACGTGTGTGTGTGCATATGTGTGTGCATGTGTGTGTGTGCGTGTGCGTGCGTGTGTGTGCATGCGCGTATGTGCGCGTGCGTGTGTGCATGTGCGTGCGTGCGCGTATGTGCGCGCGTGTGTGTGTGTGCGTGTGCGTGTGTGTGCACGCGCACGTGCACGGCCCTGCCCGGCCGTAGCGTCCTGGAGGGGAGCGCAGGAGCCCCGTCGAGTGGAAATACGCTACACAGAAAGAAAACCCGCTGGGCTCAGACAGCGCGGCGGGGAAGAGCCTCGCGCTTTCACATTAGCTGTGTCCTAGGGTGATGTTTGGGATACACCTTTTCAGTCAGATACTGCCTGCATCCATTTCATGTGGTTTTTTCCTCCGTGTTTGGCCACTGGAAACATTTTATGGAATATTTGTAGCTTGTGCTGTTTCTCTGCCAGATTGAATGGCGTTGCCAGGACCCAATCGGTCACTGCTCCCCAGACGGGGTGGGACCCTGCCCCTCGCCCCCTGCCCCTCGCCCCCCGCCCCCCGCCCCCTGCCCCCCTGCCCTCCTGTCCCAGCCTGGGCAGGGTGAGCCCCCGACCCACTGCTCTGGCTGCTGCCCACTCCCAGGACTTCCACCTCTCCTTTGAATTTCTCTGGCACGGGGAATAACATCCCTAATTATTCCAGATAAACTCTCATCACTCCAGGATGCCGCACACAGTTAATTGAATGACGTTGTCTATGTTATGGTTAAGAATTAGGTGCTATTTACATTTACTTCCCCTCTGGTGGACATCAGTTATTTGCCACCACAGTAACACAAAGTTTCTGTGGTGTGCGGTGAGCTCATTGTAAGAGAAAGGGCTGCATATGTCTTGGGAGTTATTTCAGAGGGAGTCATGTGTCTTACATGGTCTTCAAAGGCCGGGGGGGGGAGGAGGGGGGGAGGAGGGGGGGAGGAGGGGGGGAGGAGGGGGAGTGGGAGGAGGGGGGCCGGGGCTCCCTAGCAGGGCTTTCATGTCGTTAGCAAGTATCAATAGTTCCACATTTAAAAAAGAAAGAACAACAAAGACTAAACCCTGAACGTCGTATTTAGGGATTATTTAATTATTTCAGCTTTTGTTATATGTAAGAGAATATTTTAATTTGCAGCCCGGCCTGAACTTTTTCTTTTTTTTTTTTTAATGTATCACCAGTCAGTGCAGCTAAAAGACAAAAGAGCATCTCTCGTGACACGTTTGGGCCATGGTCTCGTGACCTGCTCACGTGGACCTCCAGCCTGCTGTCCCCATTCTCCCACTGACACGAAGATCCACTCATCGGGAATTAAAATGAGCTGCCCAGCCTGGCTTCTTAGATACGCTCTCTTCTGTATGGGCATATATATGGTATATATTATTATTAGAATGTTAGTTTTGAGATAAAATATTTTATACTATACCTAGCAGTCCTCTACCCACAAAATGAATTGGCCCAAATGACAAGTAATTGTGACTGAGAAAACAGCTTTTTGAACTGAATTTCATATCTAGATATCTATACATCTATCCATCGCTATCTTCACCGTCTCTCTGTGTGCATTGTGGCTGTAGATTCTGCTGACCATTCGGGAAGTGTAATAGAGCCAGGATTCGTCCATCTTGGTCCAGACTTTGTGCAGCCTTGTTCTGGACCCAGAGTAGAACATTTCTCTTCTTTGAGAAGTAGAACAGCACTGGGCTGGGGGAGCGGGACTGAAACACAGGGTTTTCAACCTCAGCCTGAAAAAAAAATACCACCCGAGGGAAGAAAGACCAGTTACAGGTCACAGATAGCTGCAATTTATAAGCAAGATGGGAAGAAGGAAAGCCTCTCAGAGCTTTGAGAGACGAAGACCCGGAGTCCAAAGGAGAATGTAAGCAATTATCTTCTGAAAAGGATTTTTTATAATAATACTCTCCCCGATGCAGGAAAATGACATGCAGCCTGGTAAAAGGGAGCAAAAATTGAGCTATGAAGCCGCTGACAATCAAGACAGAGCCCAAAGACCATTCTTCAGCTAACCAAAGGTTTTCACAACTTCATCTTATTTTGTGTGTAGTTCTACATGGTGATAGAAAAATCAGTTGTAACATAACCTACGTGTATTTATCTCATAGAGCGAGTGTTTTCAGTCACTCACCTGTAATTCACAGAGTTCTGGATCTGGAATCTCATTAATCACTCACCTGTAATGCACAGAGTTCTGGGTCTGGAATCTCAGTCATTATTTCCTTCTGGCCTTATGGAGCCTGCAGACCCCTTCACTGCTATTAGCGTTCAAACACGAAAGGGGCGCTCGTGCTTCGGCTGGCGTTTCTGGCCTCCACCCCGTCCAAAAGCGAGAGCGGTGTGTGCGGAACGGAAGCAAACGCCAAACCGGCCCGTTTCCCTCGTGCAGGCCCCCACTGTGGGCTTTGGGATTTTGCGTTTGCTTTACGTGTGGGAGAGTGACTTGGCCTTTCTCCACACGAGATTTCATCCAAATAGGGTCCTACGCATTTAGCATATCCAGGGAAAGGCTCTCTGGACTGCCTTTGATGCCTTCTAGTTCATTCTTCTGGTGGAAGAGAAGTGTTGCTTATCACTTAACATGTTTTCTCTACTGATCTCTCTAGGCAAGTGTTTGCATTTTACTTCTCTACATGCATCACTTTTGCTACTTTTTTATACTATAAGTCATCTTTACCTTCCTTGTGTTTTATTACAGTCTTTTCATCCCTGCCTGCAGCTCTGTGTGAAGTCATTTCTGTGTTGCTGTGCCTAAGCTGTGCTAGTGTGTGGTCTTTATAGTTGGTTCCCTTGGTATTCGTTTACTCGTTTAGAAATATATGTGGGCATTTAGCACTTTCCAGGGGCCAGCCGAGAGGAGAGCAGCTACTCTTTCCTGGCAAATTGTGTGTTTGTTCCTTCCTGTGTCTGCGCTTCTGCTGCGGGAGGTACCGTGCTGGGGGCGTTCACTTCCCTCCTGCTACAAACCAGACTGTGTACACTCTACCTGACCAGCGGGGAGGGGCAGCTGATACAGAATGAACCAGAGAGAGGCAGGAGAAAAGGTCCACGCGGAGGAAAACAGGCTTTTTGGAGGAGAGAACACCTCAGGGATAAGGAAGACGGTGGAAATATCCTGGATGTTAACTTTTCTTCAGAGGCTCTTGACATGGAGGCCTTAGAACTGAGGGAGTGAGGCGGGAGCGTGTGGAGGTGGAGATGAAGAAGAGAATCAGGTGAAGTTCACACTGGAAGCCGGTTGTAGTTTTTCTTCACACACATGAGCCGAGGCCCTGCGTGTGTCAGATTGTAGATCCATCTTATTTGAAATCATCCGGGCCTCGCTTAATTGTCAACATTCTGCATTGTGTTTCAGGTTTACTTAAAAAATAAGTTAGTTCTGTGCTCTCTCTCCTCATTTTCACTGAGCACACGAATTCTTACTTTTGCGCATGTGTGTGTGTGTGTGTGTGTGTGTGTGTGTGTGTGTGTGTGTGTGTGTAGTACCATTTGCTCTCTTTCCTGCTCCATGAAGGAATATAATTAAGAAGGTGAAGGGGTTTGAGCGGAAGCTTCGTGATGCACTAGCATTAGCACTGATTGGAGTGAAGTAGCGCATGGAACTGAGAAGATCCCCCCCTTCTCGTTGTGTCCCCGGGGGGCTGGGAGAGGCAGGCGGCCCTGCTGCCAGGCCATCACAAGCCAGGGCTGCTTAGAAAGCTCTTCTAGGGAGTTTTAAACAGCTGTTCCCAGCTTCATTAAGGCTCATTAGGAGTTGTCATGTAAGGGAGAACTTACATTTTTTGATGATCCCCGCATACCAGGAAAGATAAAAGCATGTCTTAAGGCAGAACTAGAAAGAACAGAAGTTGGTACGTATTAAAAATAGATTACTGAAATGCCCTTGTTAACTGGCACGGGCTTAGAAGCTCAGTACAATCATTCGGATTTAAAGGGGAAGATGAAACGCGCCTAAACTCACGAGCTTCAAGACATGAGTGGCTGTATTTCAGGAAGATCGCCGTTCTTTCCGTGAAAGGCCCCTGGGGGCCGGGGATCGATCTGAGGTCTCGCGGGGGCCGGTGGAGGGCGCAGTGGAGGGCGGCCAGGCGGCTCCTGGGATTGTGCCTGTCGACCGAGTGGAGCGCAACCCCACACCAGGCCCGGCCCCGACAGCACCCGCCACACCGGGGGAGGCCCGCCTCCACCCTGGCCAGCCCGGGGTCAGAGCTCCCTGGGGTCAGAGTTCCCGGGGACTGGTGCTCACCTGGACGGGGTGGGGTGGGAGGCTGGGGCATGGGGAGGGATGTTTTAGGTTTTCTCTTCTTACAGAGCAAACATACTTTCCTTAACATTGACATTTAATAGTGTGTCAGTAAGCAATGCCTTTACTTGTGGTTAATTAAAGATATGAAAACAACCACCAACCACCAAGGATGCAGGGGAAACGGGGTTCCTGTAGTTTGGTGTGTGGGGCGGGTGAATGGGGGCGCCTCGCTCCCGGCACCTCTGCCTCAGCTCTGGCCCTGCGTAGAAAAGCAACGGCAGGGGCTTCGCCCACAGCGCCGGGGCTGGAGGTCGGCGGTGGCGCACGTCCGTCGCACCCCTTCACGGGTGTCCCCGGAGCTCCGCGCCGGGCTTTGGGCGCGGTGCACATGCAGCCGTCCAGGCTGCTGCGCTTGCGGTCCCTGGCGTGGTGCACATGCAGCCATGCGGTACGCACACAGCCGTCCAGGCTGCCGTGCTTGCCTGCGGTCTCTGCCACGGTGCACATGCAGCCGTCCCGGCCGCCGCGCTTGCCTGCGGTCTCTGCCACGGTGCACATGCAGCCGTCCAGGCCGCTGTGCTTGCCTGCGGTCTCTGCCACGGTGCACATGCAGCCGTCCAGGCTGCTGCGCTTGCGGTCCCTGGCGCGGTGCACACGCAGCCATGCGGTGCACACACAGCCGTCCAGGCTGCCGCGCTTGCCATGCTGTCTCTGGCGCGGTGCACACGCAGCCGTCCCGGCCGCCGCGCTTGCCTGCGGTCTCTGGCGAAGGCCAGCTGTGACTTACCGCGCTGTCCCGTGGATCATCCTCACCCACCGACAGGCCCCCTCTCATTTCCCGTGTCACGCAGACCCTGATCATCTTGGAGACGGGAATCTTGGAGAGATAGGTGCATTCTACTCAGCTTCCAGGGTCCGGCGTGTCGTCTGTGTTCTGTTGTCAGTAAGTGTGTTCCGGGTGTGACATGTGTGTGGCTTTAGGCCTGGGTGCCTGGTGTGTAACGGGAGGCTCAGACCTGCACGAGTGTGACTTCCGCCCTGGAAGCCGGTGGGTGCTGGCCGCAGTGTGTCCCGGTGGCTTTGGTCTTGCAGTCTGGAGGAGCAGGAGGGACGTTTGGGTAGGCTGTGTGCTTTCTCTGGAACTCGTGGTGTGTGTTAACCTATCAGCGGGTTGAGAACTCAGCGCAGTATATTTCAATTTTGTTTAACATATTCGTTTCCCAGTTCCTTTCATTCAATCATAAATATTTCATCAATATTTCCAGTAGCGATTGAGCGGTCTTCTAAGCGTTGGAAATATTGCAAAGATGAACGAGAGCAACGGGTGCTTTGGAGAGCTCATTCCCAGTTAGAGACGCAAGCAGTAAACGAAGAGTCCAGGGGGATGAGCAGCATGTGAGGCAGTGTGGGGACGTGTGTGTGGGGGGCGGTGGGAAGTTGATGTGGCCACAGTCTCAGCCTTCAGTGTCCTGGAGGCCCAACGCCAAGCTCTGAGCTCCGCTAACACCTTGGATAACTCTCCTCTTCACAGAAGAGATGCGTTTAGCGAGTGACCTCCACTCCACAGCGCTTTCCTTAGTTCGTAGTAAGGGTGATCGTGGAGCTAGTGCTTATGCCTCACTTTGAGGTTTCTAAGCTCGCTTTGTCCTTTGAGGGCATAAAATAGCCATCAAAATTCAGAGTAGAACCATGGGATGTCGGTGTTCTGGCTGGATGACAGAGCCGATCTCACGGCACCAAAGCTGCCTGGGCCGACCTGGAGGATTCACAGCAGGAGTAGCTATGGAAACGTGTCCTCCTAACCTGTCATGACAGAGCCGTAGAATGTTTCCACTGTGCTCTAGACGAACAAGACAACTACAAAACTATTCAGAATAAGACTTCCAGAAATAAGAATGCATGCCAATTCACCTCTTTATCAAGTGAAAGCTCAGCGAATGCTATCCGTAATACTTCCTCCAGGATCACACACTCGAAACCACTCTCATTGAGCAACTACTGCAATCAGGTGTCTGAGAAAGCGTCAAGAAGCCAAGGCTAGGACGAGAGAGCGGAGGGCATCTTAGACCCCAGGACGACAGAGGGGGAGGGTGGAGGCAGGAGGCCGGGGATGCTGGAAGGGACGCTCTCATTACAGCACATAGAAAAGACCTCTTCTGCGCCTCCCCTTGAACCCAGGCTCACTTCTGCCCCAAGCCCTAACAGAAGACGCCCGGAAACAGCTGGGTCCCGCCTCTCCCCTCTGTGTGTGTCCCGCCTCTCCACTCTGTGTGTGTCCCGCCTCTCCCCTCTGTGTGTGTCCCGCCTCTCCCCTCTGTGTGTGTCCCGCCTCTCCCCTCTGTGCGTGTCGGCCCGAGGGCTTGGGTCTCCACCGCCCACAGCCAGGCCCCTCGTGTGATCCGCTCGCGTCCCCCCCAGTGCGTGGTACCCCGGCTGCCATCTCTCCTTCCTGGAAACGTTCCTCCACCCTGTCTTCGTTCCGTACGCGGTGCTCGTGACTCTCGCTGGAGTAGCCCCCGAGCCCAGCATCCGGTGTGGGGGCCGCCCTCAGCTCTGGACTCATCGCTCCCCTCTGAGTTCCGGCGTGGTCTCAGGGCCTGAGGGAGCCCTGACCAGCCCCGATCTCAGTCCTGAGGCTCTGGTTTCCTCCTCAGCTGACATCTGCAGGAGATGCTAATCAGACATTTCCAACCTCACGCATCCGACGCCCAGCTCCGCACCCTGCACAGTCTGCTGCTCCGGAACCTTCCTCGCCGCCCTCAGCGCACGTCCTCTGCCCGCGGCTTCCTGGGACACCTGGAGGGGGCTCCTCCTCCTTTCTTGCCTTCGCAGCCCACGCCCCCCACGCCCCGTACCTCCAACTCTGAAATAAGTCTGCTGCCAGCCACGCACACCACCTGCTCCCTGGCGGGGTCCCGGCGTCTCCCCTTCTGGCCCTGCATGCCAAGCACCGCCGCAAACGCTGTCGGCTCTCATCTCTGTTCTGGGATGGCTGCGGCTCAGGACCCGGACGACCTGTTCTCCCGGTGTCTTGTCTTCCACTGTCCCCTCGTCTGGATTCCCTGTCCTCTGATGTCCCCTCGTCTGGATTCCCTGTCCTCTGATGTCCCCTCGTCTGGATTCCCTGTCCTCTGATGTCCTCTGGTCTGGTTTCCTGTCCTCTGGTCTGGTGTCCTGTCCTCTGGTCTGGTGTCCTCTGGTCTGGTTTCCTGTCCTCTGGTCTGGTGTCCTCTGGTCTGGTGTCCTGTCCTCTGGTCTGGTGTCCTCTGGTCTGGTGTTCTGTCCTCTGGTGTCCTCTGGTCTGGTGTCCTCTGGTCTGGTGTCCTCTGGTCTGGTGTCCTGTCCTCTGGTCTGGTGTCCTGTCCTCTGGTGTCCTCTGGTGTCCCCCCTCCAGTGTCCTGTCCTCCAGAGAGCATCGCTCCATACGTATTTCGTACAGTAGACCCTCAAAGTGACTTCCCGTGCACTCTGAGTAGAATCGGGCCTCAAGCCACCGAGGCCAAATGCAGAAGACCTATTCTAGTTCCTTCCACTTGCCTCAGCAAGACTAGATTCTGGAGGTTTCCATCCAACCTGTCTATTCTTTGGACGGCTCTCTGCTTCCCGAGGACCTGGTGGTGTGAACAGTCGTGCGGTTCCTCCTGCGGCTGAGCATGGGCCTGGGTCTGTCCCCCGGGATGGTCGTTATGCACTGGTTGGAGCCGGGCCCTGCTTCCTGTCCCTGCAGCCCGGGACTTCCTCACACCCACTTTGCAGAGGAGGGGCCTGGCAGCATCTCTGTAACTTGGTTTTCCTGGCCAGTCTGAGTCTCACGGGATCTACCTTGCTCTTCTGTCCGAGCAGCCCAGCCCAGCGGAGGTGATTTGTGAAGCGCTGTGCAGGTTTCTCAGCACCCTGGCCCGCGTGGCAGCCCGCGTGGCAGCTGGTGTGCTCTCTGGGTGAACGGCGGGTCGTGGCTTCGCTCCCGGGGAGAAGGAAATGAGTAGCTGAGCACATCTTTGGTTTATTTTTAAGTGAAATTAAAGGTCCTAATTTAAGCAAATGCTCCACTCGGTTCAAGGCTATTTTCCCTGGGTCTAGCCGTGTGTCGGATTTTTATTTTTGGTGTGTTGAACACAAATATGCATTGACTCAGTGTGTGAGTGCACGGAGTGAGACCTTCAGTTCGGCTCTGTCTCCTTGTGCCTCTGCGTCTCCAGCGAGCTCTGCTGGGTATGGCCTGAAGACTGCACCGGGGAAAGGGTGCTGTGAAGTAGAGACTAGGCTATAGTCAGTGAGACTGGGAATGAGATCCCCAGAGCTTAAGCTCCTTGGCAATCTCCCTCTGAGGCTGGAGATTTCAAAGCTGTGGAGGAAATGAGGAATGGGTGGGAAGTCCTGAAGGCTGGCCCCTCTGCCAGCCCCCTGCAAGGGTCCTGGGGCTGGCGAGAGTCGGGCGTCTGACATCTGACCCGCGCCAGCCACCTGACGGCTTGTAACTTGCTTTGGCTCCGTTTCTCTCTCCCCACACCCTGGCCATTGATGGGCCAGAACAGGGCACCACGTTGCCAGTGTTGGCAAAGGAAGCTCTGAGGAATAGATGCATTAATGTAAGCTGACAGGCAGTCAGCCTGGAAATATTCTAAGCCAATGGTGTGAGCGATGAGGACTGCCCTGTAAGAGGACGGTAAAGGGAGCCGCGTGGGATGAGCGAAGCCTGGGTTCCCGGCAGCCTGTCCCTCAGACCGCAGATCACCGTGAGCAGCCCCGGGAGCGCTTTGTTCTTTGTCGTGAGCCCGGGTCCGGTTTGAAATCTGTCAGCCATGACTTTCACCACAACACCGGTCTCATCTTTTCAAAAGGTTTGGATCAAAGTAGCTGGGTGACAAGTGAGTTTAGCAGAGAAAATGGCCCGGGGCTGTCATCCTGCCATCCTGCAATGAGACTGTTCTCCAGTGACCAGCGAAAGAATTCAGAGGGTTTGTTAGCATCAGATCAGACCTTCCAATCTCTTAAGATTATATCTATATCTGTCTCTATATCCATGTTTTTACTACCTGCCGATCTGTCTGTCTGTCATCTATATCGTCATAGACATTAGAAAAGTTAGGAATGTAACTCAGTATTTCATTTATGAAAAGATCTTAACTGGAACTAAATGGTTCTTCAAACTAGATCCCAGCTGGATGGAAGATGCTAGAAGTAAGGATGTAAATAATCACAGGAATAATCACAGGAGCCCCTAAGTCAGCCAGGCAGAAGCAAGCGACCAGGAGAGCTCAAGGAATCACGAGAAGAAACTGGAAGCTTGAGTTTTATTACATAGGCTCGTATAAACTTTTAATTACGAGACTATAAAATCATGAGTGCCCTCAGTCTCACGGTGTGTGAATTCTAGATGCCAACCTAGAGCCTTCTGCCAGGGAGAGGGGCCCTTGCTCTTTTTTCTTTTGGAAATGAAGAGGTGGGTCGTCATGTGCCTCTAACTGTGGCCGAGGGAGGATCACTTATAGAGTTAAAAGAAGACGTTGCACCAGCGAACAGCATTTCTTATGTTTGAATGTAATGTATGCATGCAGTGTTATGCACATGCATTAGTATAGTGAAATTGCTCTGCAAAATGAGATGAATAGGTCTGAGATTACGCTTGTGGAGACAAGCTTCCTGAAAAAGACGCTTTTCCAGTTCTCTTTAAGCAGAAGAAGAGGGCAGAGCCGGTGGCCAAACCAGGGCTTTTCTTTCCTGGGTTCATTCTCTATAGACCCGTTATCAGTATTTTTAATACTTTGGTCATAAAAATAATGCATGAGAACATTTGTCTTCAAAAGGCAAAGACAATATAAACACGTACACAGAGGAAATCAAACATTTTCCTCTTCTTTCCCAAACATCAGCTGGATTTGCCAGGGAGCGTCCGTGCACACGCGGCTGTCCCGAGCTCTGTCTGCCCGTCCACCACACCTCTCCCCCTTCACCTCCTCCCGCCCCTCCTCTCAAACAAACAGGAAGATTGTGTGGCAATTGCGGCCAGTGATCAATTCTGCAGGTAGTTCCAAACCCGCAATATGGATTAGCTTCATTTTCAGTGACCGCATTGTACTCAATACTGTTAACACACCATAACTTATTCAGGCCTCTCTCTAGTTTTGAATTTTAGATTTCTAGCCATAAAGGATGATAACAATAACTCTGCTCAAAGGGCTGGTGTGAGGGCTGAGTGATGCGTTACATATGAATCACCCAGGAGCCACGGTACAGAGTGAGCCTTTAAACACACATTTGACAACACCCATCTTTTTTTCCTCAAATCTGATGGATGAAAATGGTGAAAAATGATTCTTTTATTTACTGTCTTAGACTTTTCATCACTGTGACAGATAGCTGGGGGTGGGCGGGGGAAACGTCTTAAAAGGCCAAAAGATTTATTTTGAGTCGGTGTTAGAGATTAGCGTCCAGTAAGCCAGCTTCTCATCGCTAGAGCCGTGGAAAGGCCGGGCAGCATGGAGGGACGTGCCACCCCGGCTGACCACCCCAGCTGACCACCACGGCTTGGGCATGGGCTTTTGGGGGGAATTTAAGATCTGAACCGTAGGAGGTTTTGGCAGAATTGTGGGATTGACTACCTCCAGTCCGGAAGTCGCACACGATGTAACAGAGTGAGCCTTGGAAGGTTTTAACTGGGTGATGAATCAGGGGTGGGTGGGAGATGCGGAGCGTGGGGTGGGGTCAGGGGAGGAGGACAGAGGCTGTGAGGCAGGATGGAGGGTGTGGATCGTTGGTGGCGTGCGGTGGGTGGTGTCAGCGAAGGCTTGCTCAGTGTGGCGTTTGCTCAGCTGCCAGCTCAAGCGTTCACGGTGGATTGGACGGCCATGGGCTGACAATGCGGGTCAGTGAAAGTCGAGACGAGAGAGATCTTACGCAGTAGGATTGCCTGCCCTCAGCATAATGGACCTCAGCGTTAGAGTGGCCTCTAACGCCGGTTACCCTCCATCCCTCCACCGGACCTGGGAGCATCTCAGCGATTAGGAGCCCCCACGCCTGAGATACGGGAGGTGGGGTGAACACTCCCAGGTAGTGGAAAGCCAGGGGAAGCAAAGCTCTGGGGGTCAACTGTCCTCGTAATCGAATGGTCTGCAGATTTTGCTGCTGCACCACGTGTGGTATTTACCGCCTGGTACAGCCTCTGGAAGCCGGCATGTGGCTGTACACCTCTTCCTGTCAGTCTGTCTCGGCCAGCGGAGTGGGCTCTGTCCTCTGGGCTGTCCTACTACAGGCGGTGACACATTCTGCGACTTTACTGTGACTGGTGCATTTCTTCAATAATGGGAATCAGTTCTAGTAGAAAGGATGTTTCTGGAACCCCGGTTACTCTTCCAAAGTACGTGTGTGAGAGGGGGAGGTGGGAGAGGAGTTCTGTGAAGAGGCAGGGACCTGTCACGTGGAGGAAATCTTGGGCAATGATTTGGGGACTTGCCAGAACATTCTTTTAGGGTGTAGCTTATAAGCTCCTGCTATTACAGAACGAATGATTCTTGGTGTGGTGAGGCCGAGCCGCTCTGGGGGCAGGACTTACAGTCCTTGGGACTCGTCCTGGTAGTCATTTGGTGTCTTGAAGACCTGCGATGGGGGAGGTTGGGTGGAGAAGGGACGTGCACAGATCCAGCCTTGCACCCCAGCCGGCCAGCCCCCTGCGGCAGAGGGAGCACTCACTCCCGGGCGGCTGGGGAAATGGTAACTGTATAGCAGAAGGGGAAAGAAAAACCTCACTGTCTGACAAACAGCCACTGGGTGCCCCCAGGCTTTGTCATCCGCAGAGCGGAAGGTTTGTCGGTGCCACCCAGGCCGTGGAGCCGGCCCCGTGCAGCCCCACTGGAGGCTCGGGAAGAAGGAAGTCTCCTGTCAGACAGAGCTGTGAACAGCGCACGCAGTTCCTCTCTCGGGGGGAAGGAACGGCAGCTGGAAGTGAGCTCCCCATGTCTGCGGGACCGGCTGCTCAGCTTACGTGCCTAGTGACGTGCCTTGACTCTTGGTCAAGTATGAACACACAAAGTTGCCCATAAGGTTGGCTTGCAAGGTGAGCAGATGCTACCCGCGGCCTGCATTTGAACAGCCGTTGAGCTGAGAAGCATTCTTACATAGTAAAGGTGAAATTTATGAAAGAATGATATTTTACGATGTGTAAAAATTAGGGGCTCCCAAGTTTAGTGTCCATAAGTAAGGTTTATTCAAGCATCACTATGCTTATTCATTGATGCAATCTTCACGTCCCTTTTCCCGCCACAAAGGTGGAGTTGAAGAGCAACAAAGGAAGCTGTCTGGGGTAGAAAACCTAACGTCTCCACCACCTCTTCAGGGAAAGCCCATGGATCCTTAAAACTGGGCTTGGGAGAGAAAACTGGGCAAGGAGAGCTTGGGTGTCATCTGGACGGACTCTTAGGAGCAGACACGGATGCAGACCCGCGTGCAGACCAGTGTGCAGAGCATCTGGGGTGGACGTATCCGGCCTCTGTGCTGTCAAGATCCAGTGTAACACGCACACACGGAAGCCATCCTAGGATTTCCTTCAAACTAATTCAAACGAAAACCGCCACTTCCCTACTCAGCAGGTAGAGAGGCTTTGCTGGTCCGCCCTGCCTTTCTCACCTCTGGGATGGCTGCGTCAAGGTCTGCCTGTGTGGGTGTCGGGCTTTTGGAGTTTGCTGTCTGGCTGTGACCCATGCATCTGTTGTGGATTTTGTGGTGGGAACGTGGTTTGGGTGTGGAGGGTTCCTCCAGAGAAGCCTGCGCTGAAGGCGTGGCTGCTGCGGGCACTTTTTCTCTGGGGAGATTGCTGTGAGAGCTGGTGTGCCGTCAGTGGCGGGGCCGGCCGCCCGGGGTGAGGCCTGTGGTGGGAGATGAGTAACTGGAGCTGTGCCGTGGGCAGGTCTGGCCTGTCCAGGCCACTCCTGGGGGTCTGCTCTGGGTGGCAGCCGGCTGGGGGTGGGCAGGGGTCTGCTCTGGGTGGCGGCTGGCCGGGGGGTGGGCAGGGGTCTGCTCTGGGTGGTGGCTGGCCGCGGGGGGGTGGGCAGGGGTCTGCTCTGGGTGGCCAGCCGTGGGGGGTGGGGTGGGGTGGGCAGGGGTCTGCTCTGGGTGGTGGCCGGCCGCGGGGGGGTGGGCAGGGGTCTGCTCTGGGTGGTGGCTGGCCGGCGGGTGGGCAGGGGTCTGCTCTGGGTGGCGGCTGGCCGGGGGGTGGGCAGGGGTCTGCTCTGGGTGGTGGCCGGCCGCGGGGTGTGGGCAGGGGTCTGCTCTGGATGGCCAGCCGTGGGGGGTGGGGTGGGGGGTGGGGTGGGGGGTGGGGTGGGGGGTGGGCAGGGGTCTGCTCTGGGTGGTGGCCGGCCGCGGGGTGTGGGCAGGGGTCTGCTCTGGATGGCCAGCCGTGGGGGGTGGGGTGGGGGGGTGGGCAGGGGTCTGCTCTGGATGGCCAGCCGTGGGGGGTGGGGTGGGGGGTGGGCAGGGGTCTGCTCTGGGTGGCGGCTGGCCGCGGGGGTGGGCAGGGGTCTGCTCTGGGTGGCCAGCTGTGGGGGGTGGGGTGGGGGGTGGGGTGGGGGGTGGGGTGGGGGGTGGGCAGGAGTCTGCTCTGGGTGGCGGCTGGCTGGGGGGTGGGCAGGGGTCTGCTCTGGGTGGCGGCTGGCCGCGGGGGTGGGCAGGGGTCTGCTCTGGGTGGCCAGCTGTGGGGGGTGGGGTGGGGGGTGGGCAGGAGTCTGCTCTGGGTGGCGGCCGGCCGCGGGGGGTGGGCAGGGGTCTGCTCTGGGTGGTGGCCGGCCGCGGGGGGTGGGCAGGGGTCTGCTCTGGGTGGTGGCCGGCCGCGGGGGGTGGGCAGGGGTCTGCTCTGGGTGGCGGCTGGCTGGGGGGGAGCAGCTTCCTCCCACGGGCCTTGGTCGGAGGCCTCCCTAGGCCCAGCAGATTGAGGTTTCTGCTTTACCACAGGCTGCTGACCACAGACCAGAACATCTGAAATCATGACCCAGAAATAAACATCTTCCTTTTAAAGTCTCCCTGAAGGCACTTCTATGGGCTATTGTTTTTGTCACGGTCATGAAAGGCTAACACGAACGGCCATCAGTTTTATGCAGTCCTGTTTCCATAAAAATTGAGTTTGAATGTCACACCTATCAGATACTCAAGCAACAGAGGAGTTTTATTCTGGCGCGTTCTGCATTTGGTATCACTGTGCTCAACTCACACTTCTTTAATTACATATTGTGCGTTTTGCTATCTCATTGGGTAAACTCTGCGTTGCGTGCTTTATGGATGGCTTTTTAACAAAACTCATTTGCCTGCTTTTGTAGGCATTCTGTTCAATGGCAACTTTAGAGATAACGTTCCAATTCCACAAAAAAATCAGACTTGTGCTTTTGGTTGAGACCATAGCAGGTATAGAGTAGGTTGTGGAGCAACTCCCGGGAGCCCCCCGTCCAGCAGGGCGAGAGCATCTCCTGAGAGCGTCGGCTCTCACAACACCTGGCCCGGGTTCCCTTCCGACTCCTGCAGCGCTCACTCACTCACTCTACCTGCGCACACATCCTATAAAATGTATCCAGACCTTGTAAGTTTACTGTTTGTAAACGAGATCTTTCTTGTTCCTTTTCCTAGGCCATGGAGGCTGGGTAGAAATGTGGCTTCAGCATGTGCTGATGTTTTTTTGGGGTCTGGTCGTGGGGCCTGAACTCTGAGTCTGGGCACTGTCCCTCAGCTCTTCAGCTCAAGGCTAGCGCTCTACCACTTGAGCCACAGCGCCACTTCTGGCTCTTTTCTTTTTGCTTATGTGGTGCTGAGGAATCGAACCCAGGGCCTCAGGCATGCAAGGCAAGCGCTCTACCACTGAGCCACCTTCCCAGCCCAAAAGCTGATTTTTTTTTTAAACCAGGGCTGAGAACCGAACCCAGGGCCTTGGGCGTGCCAGGCGGGCGCCCTTCTGCTGGGCTAAACCCCCAGCCCCAAAGCTGATATTTTTATGGAACTCCTTTGCTGGTTTATGTAGGGTCTGCTCCGGCCAGCTCCTCCAGGAGTTGGTTCCTACTTCCTGGGGGAGGAGACACGGGTGCACAACCAGCCCTTTCCCCCACTGAGGAACTGAGGAAAGCTGCAGCACAGTTGCACAGAATGGCTGTGTTCAGAAAGAATGAGTACAACAGCCAGTGGACAAGTGCAGGAGTCCCACACTGGAAAATCAAGCTGGAGAAGAGCCTGGAGTCAGAGAGCAGCCCGGGTCACATCCCGGGTGAGACAGAGGTCAGCAGGGGTCAAAAGTGGGGGCAGATTTAAGATGTAAGGTTCAGGAGTGCCAAAAATATTCCCCCGTGAGTCCCTGATCCGCGTGAAGTGGATGTGGAGTGGACCAGCTCTGAGTGGAGGAAAGCTGGGGTCTGGGGCTACAACTTCACCAGGGAGAGGGGAGGGGAGGAGAGAGGAGGGGAGGGGGAGGTGGGGAGGGCAAGGGGGGGAAGGGAGGGGAGGGGATCTTCCTAAAACCTGAGCCGCAGATGCAGATGCAGAAATGGGCAGGGGTGGGGTGGGAGGAGATCTAAATGTAGGGGGTGGTCCGCTTTTTCCAAGTCAGGAAACGTTGTGACTTGTTCTGGGTTCTTTGAGTGAACTGTGTTTAGAAGACGGTATTTCTCTTTCCTCTGCTCTGCAAAGCTGCACAGAAAGGCTCCGAGCTGTGGGCGGCTGAGTGCCGGGCACGGCTGGCTGCTAGTGACCTGTAATGTGGAAATTCTAAACTAATTTCTCATCGCTGTGCCAAATGATGACAAGATCCTTGAGCTTCCCACGGAGATGGGGATATTTTGGGGGACGCCAGCTTCCCTCTTCCTCGGAGATCTATCAGGTTCTGTCCGGCAACACTCAGCTCCAAATGTAACTCGAGCCAGTGCTCATGTGTATGAGCCAAATAAAATATTTTGACTGTTTCTATGACCACATATTGATAGAATAACTTAAAGAGTATTTTATAGCGACCGTCGCCATATGCATATTGATTGCCACAAGCAGGAATGTGGATAGGGCTGGTTCACTGTAATCAGGAAGCATCCTTACACATGGATGGAAGTCACCAGCAATCCTAACTGACTTACCCTAAGTGAGAGCAAATAAGTGTGTGGCATGAGGAGCGGGTGTGGAGGGGTGGGTGCACCAATAGCCCCCATGCTGTGTGGAGCCGGAGAACACTTCACACACCAGGCAGGGCGGACGCGGAGGAGACGGGAGAGCAGAAGTGGAGGCACATGGAGGGAATCCATGGAAATCTATGGCGTTGAGCAGGTGGTGCTGTGTTCTAGGAACTGCGTTCAGTACTCAAAAGAGGACAGCCAGTGCGGACGAGACTCTGCCAGGAAAGGCGAGGTGCGCTCACGGGCAGGACTTCATTTCTTACCGGAGATGACTGTAAATCCAGCAGTAACCTAACGGGAGACAAATAAGTCATGTGGACATTGCAGAACCATGAAGCCAGGGGCACAGTGAAAGGAGCAGGAAACCCCAGGCAGGCTGCGTGACACTGCGGCGTGGACAGTGGCCGTGCTTGCGAGGGCGCGGGCCGGGCCTGGAGCCCGTGCTGCCCCTCAGCCACTGGCGGGGAAGAGTTGGAAGATCCCAGCGGCAGACCAGCCCAGGCGAGCCATCCTCCACACACACACTGCTCTGCTGGCGTGTTCTGCAATCCTAGCAATACAGCACAGCCGTGGCCCACGGCCACCCCAGGCAGAGATTTGAGAAGACACCGGAAAAAATACTAACGCAGAAAAGGAAAGAGAAAAGGATGAGGCTTATCTTAAGAGATTGCACACCTGCCTGGTGAGCTTCAGATCTCAGTAACTCCGGACAATAAAGCTAATAATAAATACCACTATGGACAAATACAGTCCAGTAATGACTCTAGGACTCTATGTCCACTTGAAAGTCTCCTAATGAACATCGCATATACACGTACTTATCAAGGATGTGGCTCAAATCAGCATGCAATTATTGCCAGTAACAGTAATTTTAACAGGTAAGTCAGGTTCGAACCTTAACCATGAATACATTGCTCTCTTTGGTGTGTTCAAAAAAGGCTTCAAGCCCCACATTGGAGGGCAAAAAATTCATTCTTTTATCAGGAAGTCCTAAAATATTTAATGCATTAATGTTAGAGCTAGGACCAAAATTAATGAACAATTTTCAAGTTGAGTTGTTGAAGCAAAATTTAAATTTCTTTTCAAAAGATAGAATTGAAGTGATCAGAATCTACGAATAATTAGCTTTTGTACAATACTGTAATTTCTGGAACTCTTGTGTGTGGGAAATAACTTTCTGATTCTGACAAAGTGATGTTTCTGTAATTCACTTCTGCAAGAATGTGTCTGTGGGGGAAACGGAAAAGACTTCTTTCTTCTCTGGCAAATGATTGTAGTTATGGAAGCGTGGTCTTAAGTCAGCATTGACAAGCTCACTTTCTTTTCTTGCAAGGTTCTGTGGGGTTTTTTTGTGTTTTTATTTTTTATTTTATTGAGGCTCCATCAGCAGTGGAAGTATGCTTTTCAGCTGATTTTATGGAATGAAATAAAAACCTGGAGGTAAAAGCTCTCAAGAGTTTGTGAAATGGGAGAAGTTTGCGTTGTCTGTGAGCACAGGCGAGAACGTGTGGATGTGTCGTGGGTTGCCGGGCCTCTGAAGTGGGTCTCCCCCCAAGGTTAGTATACGTCCTTGTGGACACGTTTTTAGCTTGCACACGCTGGTGTATTTTATGGTGCTCACGGCCAATCGTTACAGCCCCAGGAGGCGTCCCCAGACTCCTCTGCAAGTGCTGGTGACGCTGGATCAGAACTATAAAAAACGAAGTGTCTGTGCTTTGGGTCTGTAAGTATGGAAATGGCTCAGGGTGACGGCACGGACCCTTAGTGAATGGTAGCGCCAGCGCTAGAAACAACCTGTTTATGTGCCTTGGATATCAAGAGAGGACCCAAGCTACATTTCTGAGGAATCTGTTCACGTTATCAACATTCTCACGCTTTTGTGGAACCTAAAAAACACTGGCATCGTGGGAGAGCGCCGAAGAGGGCTGCAGCCCAGGCGCTGCGGGCTCACCGGAGGAGGGAGGCCAGAGGAGGCTAACTTCGCTCTGACCTCCCTCCTCTGGCCTCCGCTCTCCCATGTGAGTGGTTACGCTTCGCAGCATCGTTAGACACCATCACCACCACTGTGGCCTTTCCCGAGTCGCATGGCAGCCGGACCTGCGCGCTGGCAGGGCCCTGTACGGCTCTCACTTTTACGAAAGGAGGAGACACGTCACACAAACCTGGATTCATATCTTCAAAGGAGAAAGGAGGCTGCTTTATGCCTGCAATCATCTGCAAAATATATAGCAGCAATAAAATGCTAGAAAGATATTGGGGAGAAGATTTCTGAGAGCACAGTATGTAAATTTGTAAAAGTTAATTTGGCATTCTATTAAACATTGAGTTAATGGTCCCACCAGCTTAACAACTGAACTATGACATATTATGCCAGAGTGTTAAATTGAACCAGAATATTCCAGTTTCCGATTGTGAGAAATCAGTCATTAATCAGTCCACATTTTCTAATGCGGTGATTAGTGTAGAAGAAAACCTGTAAATTGATATTTTGGAAATGCAGCGTCTAAGATAAGAAATGAGAATTGTCTTAGAAGAGCTAGGTGTTTCAAGAATGTAAATGTGTGTAATGACAATCCTTCTTGAGTAACCATGTGTATTTTTCTCCGCCAGCCATTCCATTAAAATGAGTATCTAATTTCTAGGTAGCTTCCAATTGCTTTTATACTGCTCTAATAATGAAGCTAGAATTTCTTCTTGAAGTGGAGCGGCAAGTCTTCAGATGCCCATGTTGAGCCCGTGAACAAGAAATTCCTGTCTCTGAGATCGAGCTGTCCGTCTGGCCGCGTCCCCGCTTGGTGCCGTAGGGCTGCTGGTTTGCAGCATTGACAGGCCCAGGGTCGGCTGTATCCGTGGTCTCGAGGCAGGGGTTCAAGTCTTCCGCGTCTGACAGGAGGTCACCGGGGTGAGGAGTTCCATCTCCCTCACAGGCCGCTGAAGGGGGCCAGCGTGGGGTTATGACAGGTGAGCATTTATTCACACAGCTCAGTGGGGCTCCAGGGCCGACCCCCAGGAGCTGACGGTGAGCAGGAGTGGACAATGCCCAGGGCGCTGGCACCCGCTGCCCCGAATCGGCTCACGCTTCCCGCACTGTGTGCCGCAGGCAGGGCTGAGGCCCGTGGGGTTTGTCAGGACTAGATCAGCCCCGTTCCTTGTCAGAGCCTGGGCCGCCTCTGCCAGCCTCCCACGGGGAGCACACCGCCCCGCAGCTGTGAGCTCCTCTTTGGCCGGCGCCTCCCCAGCCCAGAGGCCCACCTCACACCGAGCCACCGAGAACATCTGCAAGGAGCTTTGCAAGTGTGCCGCGGGGTCTGAAGTGTTTGGGGAGATTTGTTTTGCTTAAAAGAACTTATTTTTGACCATCCTTGGCCTTCACTGCAGGCGGTAAACCCCATAAGAAGGATAGCTACTCTGCCTTTTTTATCCCCTCTCTGTGTTTGTGTCTCTCTTGTGTTTCGGTCACTATGCAGGTTGACCTCAGTATCGTCCTTCCTTCCCTCCAGTGCTGGGGTTACAGGTGTGGCCCACCGGGCCTTCATGTCTGGTTATCCTTAGAACTCCAGGAGTCCCCTCCTTGTTCTCCAGTGTCGGGTTTGAACTCAGAACCCGGTCTCGCAGGCCCAGTGCTCTGGCCCTGGTGCGGTGTGGCCTGTCCCACTGTCCTCTTGGACCGGCGGCCATAGGTTAGTGCAGACCGCAGAGCTGTCTGTAAGCACACCGCGACTTCTGTCTAGGCACAATGAGGACCTCTCTAAAACTTAATTGCCACAAAACCTATTTTTCCCAATTTTAACTGAGCTGAGAAATACTCAGTCAAGTACATCCATTAGAGGCTTTTAAATACAGAATGTAATTTAGAGAGCAAAGGCATGCACCTGCTAAGTAAGAAGATAGACTGAAAACGCAGAGCATAAAAGTGGAAATACACTTCCTGGTATCTGTCTAATTGAAACTTCCAGACTTTAGAAAATAGAATCCGTACTCTGCAATGGCTTTCACTTTGTCTGACAGGCACATTTCATTCCCACTTGTGCTGCTTTGAAAAACGATGCATTTCAAATGGATCTTTTCTGCCATGTTTGGGAGACTAAGCTCATTAGGTGAATATTTCAGCTAAACTTTGTTGAACAATGGCCACCAGCCTCTCCCGAGGTTGTCCCGAGAGTGTTGGCTTTAAAGGGGATAGAAGCAGCGTCCCCAAGATGGGGAGTAAGTGCAGGTATGAGGGGCTGGGCGGATGGATGAAGAACTTCTGCAGAACAAATAAGCACTGACTCCGGAGGAAGGCCATGGCCGTGAGCGGGACTCGGGGCCACAGACGCACCTCTCCCGGCTCTCTGGAGATAGTTTGGAAAGGATTTCCCGTGTGCCTTTCACTCCACTTCAGTAAGCTGAGTTCTCCTTCACGGCCGTCTGGTCCCGTCCCTCATTCTTGCCTGTGGTGCTTTTCTTCCCACTTTTCAGGAGCAGAGCTACGGGTACTTACTTCTCCCAGAACGAACCTCGCGGCGTGGACAGTCTGGAAGGAATGTTTAGCATTAAACTTGGAAGTCTTCAAAATGTTTGGAAACAATTCTGTGGTGAATCTGGCATGGCCTGGCCAGGACCATGGTCTCCTGACATCTGTCATAAGCTGTTGAGTTCCCTAAGCTTCTCCCAGTACTGTTATCTACAGCACCATTAGGTAATAACTCTCTGGGAGTGTTAAGATGGGTAATGTTAGCTAGATAGATCAATAGATGGATTCTATCTGATAGATCAATAATGACTATCTCGGTGCGTGAGAAATGAGCAGTCTAGAGATATATCGGGTCACCATGCGGTACACGAGACACTGGGGATTGTTCATTCTTTTGGGGCATTGGTGATTCTCCCTAACTGTCTACATTTTAGTGGAGGAAATTTCAGATACAGATCCTATGCAGGGACGATTACAGTCATTCATTTTCTATCAGAAACACAATAGAGTTTCTGTGTCACCTGGGTACCTGCCTATTCTTTATGGCTTTTGGCCAACCTGTCAAAGACTTAGAAGCTTTTTTCCCCCTATTGACATTCCTACGTTGGTGAGATTTTTCATTTTTTCAGGCAATTACCTCTTCAATAAACTCCAGGCTCAGGATTAAAATGAGTGATGCTGAAAAAAATGCGTAGAGATGAAGACGTTGCGGTGCAATCAGAGTCAGTATTTCCACCCGAAATTGTCTTTCAAAGGAGTAAAAAGGAAACCATTTAGACATTCCTGCAGCATTATTTCCCTTTCAAGCTGGAGGCTTGTATTATTTCTAAGATTTTCTTTCCCCCCATAATGATACATTCATATTTCATAAAAGTGAAAATTTTTTTAAAGAAAAAGGGACTAGTTCGGGAAGTTCCAAAGCATTTCAAGAGTGTTTATTCTATTTCTCGGTGCTCTAGAGTTTATTTGTGTGCTGTTTCTTAATCATGTACTTTTCCCGTTGTTAGGAGCGAGAGTGGGTGCTACTCGAGCTGGAAGAATTAATGCCTAACCTCAGGGTGTGCTGATTCTCCCTCAGGTTATTTGTTACAAGGTTGTATGCATGCAGCGTTGGTTATTTGAAGTGAAAAGTTCCAATTTACATTATATACAAGACAATTCAATAAAAAAATCGAAAAATTATACCAGCCATTTTGGCTCTGTGTATAATATTTTTTAAAAAAGCCCGAGAGACCAAACTTTTCTGGGATGTGAGAGCAGACAAGCTTGCATCTGTAGCTGTGGTGTTAAAATTAGACAAATATGAAAATGTGCTTTGATGGCTTTGAAGGAATAAAATCTGATAAAAAGCCTTTTAGCAAAGAATGTGCTGGATAAAGCGCATTTACCACACATACTTTTATAAGTATTGGTGGGAGCTGGAGGAAAAGAAGGGGTCTAAATGAATGCCACAGAACTGATCTGTCTGTGTCTGACTCATTTCACTTCACACTGTTCCCGGATGAATCTAGGCAGAGACTGGACTCGGACACATTCCTCACCACATTTATCCTCTCGTCCACCGAGGGCCGCTGACGTTAAATTGGCCATTGTGAATGAATAATGCTTCCGTGAAACTGAAGATGTAGATATGTCTTCAGCCTGCCGGTTCTATTTCCTTTAAATTTAAACCTCATGGTGGATCACCGGGCAGTGCGGCAGTTGTGTTTTATTTTCGCATACTATTTTCCACAATGACTGTGCTCCTTTACATGTTTACCCACACAATCTCAGCCTCTTCTCCCTTCTGATGGTAGAAGGGGCGGAGTGACAGAATTTCAATTTGCCTTTCTCTGATGGTTAGTGGTATGTAACGGTTTTAAGTCCTTGTCCATGTGTGCATCTTCTTTGAGAGATGACTGACTCAGGGTGTTTGACCATCGTCGAATCAGTTATTTATTTTCAACCTGGTTATTGATTTTATTCTTAATTCACTTGAGTTGCCAGTATGTTCTGGATGCAGTCTCTGCATCTGATGTATGGTTTATGAATGGTTTCCTTTCATGATTTCTTCTTCCTGTTGTTTCTCATTTCCTTGGCTCTGAAAAAACTTTTCAGTCCATTTCGTCTGCTTTTGATTTTGATGCCTGTATTTTTGGTTTCACGTCCAGAAGACCCATTCCTAGCCCGGGCTGTTGGGCTTGTCCCCTATTCATGTTGCAATTAGGTCGGTTCAGAGGATTTTTGTGTTTGTGTGAGATAAAGGCTCGTCTGTTTTTTTCTGTGTATGAATATCTGGTTTTTCGAATCTACTTGTTGAAAGGCTATCCATTCTCTCCTGTGTTCTTGGAAGTTTCATTGAAAGCTGTTGACTATGCAGGGCTGCGGTTAGTCCTGGGGTGCCATTCTGTCTTCCTGGGGTAGAATCCGTCTCAGTGGCAGTGCAGGCTCTTCTGAGAGCATAGCTTCTCAGTATTATTTAGAGCCTTGAGCTTCAAATGCATCTACCTCTTTTCTCCCAGGATTGCTTTGGCTATTTAGAGTCTATTTATTACCTTGCAAAAAAAAGTCACTGGAATTTTGATCATGATTTCTTATTTTTCATCTTGACTTTTTCACAATTGCTAAAAGTCATTGTCCATTAATATATATATTTGGTTTTGAGTAGAGCAAATCCAAGATACAGAGTGGACAGTAGAAGATGCAACAAAAAATGGGACCTGTCTGGGAAGCAGGATTCCAGTTGCTGCCTTCCTGTTTTTCTAAACATGTTGTGACTCGATCACTGTGGGCGCTGGAGCCGTGGAAGCAGCGGGCACTGTGGCCTGGGCGGGATGTGGACGCCGCCCTCACCACGCCATTTCCCCTCCAAGTCTCCAGAAGACAACGGGAAGAGGGAAGGGTTGCCAGGTGGAAAACAGGAGGTCTGTCGGTGCCAGGGTGCATTTCCCCCTTTCCTGTAAGATTCCCATGAGAACAGAATATGGACAACCTTGTCTGGGAGGTGAACAGGGCAACTTCTAGACGGAAAGAAGACCAGTCCTAAACGCAAACCAGGGGGAAGCGCGGTGACACAGAACCGTGTGTGACCCCCGGGGAGGCCAGGTGCTGGGTGCTTGCTGGCCAGATGAGCACTTCATTCTGATTTGTGTGGCTCAGCGTGGCTTGCTGAGAGTTGCGTTGCTCGTCAGAAAGGAAATGTGGAGTGGACTCAAACGGGGAAAGAACGGCACAGGAAGTTCTGTGCGTGTCGGGGGCCCGCGGTGCAGGCTGCCGTGTGAGTTCTGTGCATGTCGGGGGCCCGCGGTGCAGGCTGCCGTGTGAGCCCGCGACATGCCCTGCTGAGTTAGGAATTCTAAGAACCACGGACGTCCCGCGTCCCGGGGGGCGGGGGGGGGAGCTCAATCCCCCTTGCGGCACCTCAAGAGCGAGGACCCCCAAACGAAGGCCGGTTTGAAAAGCGGCATCTTGGCCCGCCTGGCCCTCTGTCGACGGTCTCTGTGTCGCATTCCTCGTCTCTCCAGTGGCTCACGCTTCTGCTGCCGGCCGCTTACTCCCTGTGCTTTAGTTCTTGTTTTGTTTCTCTCGCACTGCGCCCACTGCACCTTCCCAGCGTCTTCTCTCCTCCTGGCAGGTGAGGAGATCAGGGTGGAAAGGCTGAGAAACACTTGTTCAGTCCGGAGAGACCTTCCTGAATCATAAATTCTGTTTCTCCTTCTGCACAGGCAGAAGGACAGAACAAGATGTCTGTGGGGGCGCCGGGGGCAGTGGGCATGGCAGCCGGCCCGGCCCGCCCGGCCCTGCGCTCTGTACGGGGCTGTGAATTCAGGAGCTTGCTGGACAGCACCGAACCACTGGAGGTAAAGCTCCAGACTCTTGCTTTGGCTTAATTTGGGGATTTTTTTCCCCTGGAATTAGTGAATTTATTTGTTCACTTGTCCACTCTGTGTGTGTGTGTGTGTGTGTGTGTGTGTGTGTGTCTGTGTGTGTGTGTGTGTGTGATATGGTCTCACTAGATAGCCCAGGGTGTCCACAAATGCTTGATCCCCTGACTCTGTCTCCCAGTGCAGGGATTATGGGCATGTGCCACCAAGCTCTGTCTGTCTACTGGTGGATTTATGTTTGTGCAGATAAATAGAATTGGCTTAGGGCTGGGCGCCAGTGGCTCACACTTGTAATCCTGGGTACTCAGGAAGCTGAGATCTGAGGATCACAGTTCAAAGCCAGCCCAGGCAGGAAAGTCCATGAGACTCTTATTTCCAATAAGCCACCAGAAAACTAGATGTGGTGCTGTGGCTCAAGTGGTAGAGCGCTTGCCTTGAGCTGAAGAGCACAGGAACAGTGCCCAGGCCCAGAGTTCAAGCCCCACAACTGACCAAAAAAAAAAAAAACAGAATTGGCTTCATTTCACTTACACCAAGTTGGCACTAAAAAGTGAAGACTGGGCACTCACATCCAGGTAACAGAATTATAACCTAAGGTGAAATCCTGGCATTTTATTAAGAAGTTTTTGAGACGGTCTAAAACCCCTTTCTGGGTCCCAGGAAGGGACGGCTCGGCCACACGGCCGATGGAAGCCGTCAGTACCCGCGCTCGGTTAGAACGCATCTCCTCTGGAATCAGGGTCACGCGGAGAAGGAGAGATTTCCTTCTTGAGTGGGAAATGGGAAAATAAGGCCCTGTGAGAATGGGTGGCAGTGTGGGTCAGAAAGGACCAAAACAGAAGAAAAGGCTATTGAGATCACAGGGAAACTCCCTTACCAGGGAGCTGCTAGAGTTAATTTCCCTCTCTTGTACTCCTATTCAAACACACACACACACACACACACACACACACACACACACACACACACACACACACACACACACACACACACACACACACACACACACACACACACACACACACACACACACACACACACACACACACACACACCCCATAAAGCTTACGCATGTGCTAGAATCCACAAGAGATGTCTGGTGTTCCTCGGCGTGTGCACACGTTACGTCTTCATGCGTGTGGACGCGGCACGTGTGGCTGTGTCCTGGGAGCGGTGCCCTGCAGCGTGGGCTCCCTGCTCTCCCGGGTCCTGACTACCCTCCGTCTCCAGATGCATCTGAGGACCGCGTCTGCATCCAGCATCTGCTCAGAGGCCTGCCAAGCACAAGGACCAAGGTCGTGACCCGGAGGACATGCTTTAAACATCATCTCTGCCTTTCCCGAGACTGAGGATGCAGTTGGAAATTTGGAGAAATCACCTGGGTTTTCTCCCTGCCAGGCCTCATGGGGGGTGAGGGGGGGGGAAGGTTTTCCCTTAAACTGCTCTTTGCAGTCACACAGGGAAAATTCCAGGCCCCGGCTTGGGCCTCCGTCGGAGCCCCCACGCTGAGCGGTGATTCCACCCGCATTGCAGGCTTGATGAGGGGCCGCTTCACCTCCTCTCCTGAGGGCCTGGGGGGGAGAAGAGGAGCAATTCTGGGCTGATGAGGTCCCTGCTGACACCAGGCCTGGGCTTGGAAAAGGTCCTGAGGAGAAATGCAGAGGAAATGGAGCTGATTTTCGGTCGGTTCCCGCTGCTTCCTGAGTGCCACTTTATCCGCTGCGATTGGCTCTGATGGGACGATTATATAACCTGCTATTATGAAGTCCTCTAACCTTGGCTGTCTGTGCCTGAACTTTCTCTGGGTAACTGGTCCCCATGCCTTTCACTATTGGGACTGTGAGGGGCACACTCGGGAGAATGCATCCAGAAAGTTCCGCTTTGTCAAGCCTCACTAATTGCTTTGTGATTAGAATTTCTTTGGACAGGGAAGAGGCCTCAATGTCCGGCGAAGGCCGTTTATTAATGATTAAAATGTCACGGGATGCCAGGAGAGAACGCGAGGAAGACGGATGTCTCCTCTCCGGGTACCTTTCCCTCACCTTCCTGTCCCGCCACGTAGATTAATGTGTTGTTCTGGGAAGGGGCGGGAGTTGGAAAACGCCCAGAGCGGCTGAGCGGAGGAGACAGGCTTTCCTGGGCCGTATGTCTTCATAAAGCCGCGCTGACGCCGAAGGCCTGTGGAGGTGGTGCCATCCGTGTGGCAGCTGCCAAGGTCGCGAGAAGCCAGACGACCTTGCCCGGCAGTCACCCCGGGCCAGGCTGCCGCCCGTGTGCGGTGTGCGGAGATCCACTGCAATCCACTGCAATCACCGCCAGGGAAGCCGTGGAGGGGGCCGCTATCAGGACGCCGGCTGAGAGAGGAGAGCCAGAGCCCCGGGCGTGACGGAGGGAAACGTGGCTTCTACCTTGTGTGTTACAGATTTCAATACACAAAGCTGAATTCTCAGGGACAAAACAGCCTCGTCTAAAAGGATCGATCGTCAGGAATGAGAGATGTCACGTTGGCAAGCGTGAAAAGCAGACAGGGTCACGTGACGAAGGTCAGCCAGAATTAAGACATTTGGACACAGAGAGGAAATTTTTGGCTAAAGAGAAGAACATTCTAGAAGAGAAGTGTGTTTTCCTAGGACACTGTAGGGAGGATGTTCACAGAGCATGCTCAGCCCTGTCAATGGAAGGGATCTTTACAAGGCTACTTCTTGACTCACTACTGGCCCTCAGGTGTTAGGGCTTCCAGACTGTTCTCACTAATGTCATTGCTCAGCCTGCCTTCTTCTTTGGTGTGCTTTATTTAATTTTTATGCGCACACACTATCTCCACGAAGCAGTGTTTTGTGATGATGTTTTTCACCGTCTGAGTTCCCCTGGGGCCCTCTGGCCTCTTCCTGAATGCTCTCCTTTTTACCCCGGGTCTGTTTTGGTTTCAATCTCCATCTTCCCCTGGAGGTGTGACTGAAAGCCGAAGGGATCTGTCTCTCTGGATCGCACTGACTTTTCTTAATGCGATGCTTCCCAGGCCCAGCCCTTCCCTTAAGTCAATGTTGGGTCTTCATCAGGGATGAGTAGTGCTCTCTTGTGAATACAACCCACATTTCCTGCATCCACTCATCTCTGGTGCCCGGGAGGCAGGTTGGAGTCTTGTTTCATGAACACCTGGGCGTGGAGAGGCCGACTCTGACTCCTGACTTGGAGGGGCGTATCCCCCCTGGAGCACTCTGGGTCTCGGGGTTGCTTTACCTTTAGCTTCTGGAGAATATCTGGATTGATTTCCAGGGGGACTTCCCTAATTACATCCCACCCTCCATGCGCTGGCCCGTGGCCCGTCCTTTCCCAGGGCGGCCTTCCGTGTTTGTCTTTGTCCTCTGGATAGTAACCTTCTTCCTGGGACGGGACAGGACTTCAGAGCCATTTTGATCTGCGTGTCCTTGATGGCTAACGATGGATTGTGAGTCTTCTGTGTTTATTGGTATTTTTGTGTTTTCGGTCGTTATCTGAGGTGGTCTTTATCTGTTGGATTCTTCAGTGGCTGGAGCGTTTGTTCTCTTGGTGCTGGACTGAGCTGTTGGCATATTCTGGCGATCCGCCCCTCTCAGGTGAGTGGCCGGCGTGGGTTTTCTCCGTGCTCTGGGCTGTCTCTTCGCTCTGGTAGCTGTCTCCTCTCTTGGACAGGCTGTACATCTGATGTGATCCATTTGTTCATTCCTGCCCTCGTTCCCGAGCCCCCCGCCTGACATTCCAAAGCTCTTGGCCGCCCGTCTAGGTCTCCCTTAGCCAACGGTGTGGGGTTACCCCAGCCTTGCGTCTCGTTTCCTGGAAGATCACGTAGCGATGCCCACCTGTGTCCTGAAAGCTGCCTTCCTAGCACAGGAAGACACAGCCAAATATGGGTCACAAAATCAGTTAGGATGCTGAATTCCCTGGGCTGACACGGACAGAAAACAAGTAAACAAACAAGCCAGAGCCCCCTGGTAAGTTGGAGCCTGTGCGCGCACTGAGCCCTCGAGATTCCAGCCGCGCGGCCGCCTCTGACTCATCAGGAAGCCCTCAGCCCCGGGGCGAATGTTCCTGCCCGTAGCAGTGCGACATGGGGTCAGCCACGGTTTACCAGTGGACTCGACCTAGGTGTGAACTGCATGCTGTGAAGTGCGTCTGTGTGAAGCGCTGAGTGTGGGAGACGGCTGCTTTGGTGATGGGACCTTGCCCTCCCTCTGCCGGCGGTCGGCCTCCCCTCCCCCCGCCCCCGGCCCGTCTGTCCCAGTACCTTCTGGTACTGGGGCCTGATTGGCACCTTCCAGAATTTTGTGTGAATGAAATCACTCGGAGGCCCTTCTTCTTTAACGAATCCATTTCTTCACACTGACGAGCTGTATTTCACTCACCCACGCACTGTGGGTGAATCCTGCGCTGTGCATTTTCAGTAGTGCCATTGGGAAATTGTGAGCTCTCTTCTTTCTGCATGCCCGTGCACGCTCTTACGTGAGTCCCACCAGGAGAACGTTGGGCTTTGTGATAGATTACTATTATCTTTGTCATTACGGTGGTATTGGGTCTGGACTCAGAGCTCCGGCTTGCTCGCTCGCTTTATCACAAGGGGCTGTCTCTGCCTCTGACCCAAACCTCATTTGGGATTCGCTTTCTTGCCTGGAAGTCACCCAGGTCAGACAAATCATACAGCCACACACATGACCTGCTGTCTGTACACACGGCATCTGGGCCGCTGACAGACCACGGGAGGAGATCTCTGTTGGGTCTGTGTCGTGTGTATACATGTATACATGTGTGTGTGTGTGTGTGTGTGGAAGATGTGTATGCGCCATCCTCGCTTCCTGGTGGCTTCAAGTGATCGTCATTTACTTCAGAATGAATCAAGTAGGAGGCAGAAAAGAGGAGCTAGGACTTTCCTGAATAATTCATATTATTATCCTTTTATATTCCAAGATGATATAGTGAGCGTAGTGAAGACCGCGGCCCCTGTTTCCCTTTTGCGTGTCAAAGGCACAGCTCCTTGGTGAGTGGACCGTGCGGGGGGCGGAGCCCCCCCCCCCCCCCCCCCGCCAGCTTCGTCCCGCCTTCGGCGTGGCCGGCAGCTCTGCTGATTGGCCCGGCAGCTCCCACACCTCCATCAGGTCAGCAAAGTTCGGGAATGTGTGCACACATGCAAGTGTGTTTTTATTTTGCTCTGAGAAAATAGATAGGTTAAAGTGACACGCTAGTTAGAAATTGAATACTGGCACTTGAAAAAAGAAGTTACTAGTAACTCTTTAACCTTCAAGCCACGGCTAAAATGAAGAGGGTGTGAAGCATGGCTCCTTCCTTCCGAATCCTTTTTAAATCATACTTCCTTGCAATAGGAGAAACGAGACTTTTAGATTCTAGAAGTTACCTGCGTAGACATGTGACAACACGATTTTTGTTTCTGCTTTCTTTAATTTGATTTTCTCAGTTGACTTTTAAGTTGATGTACTGGCTTCAAGTTTCCTTGAAATGAATCGATGCTGAACTGGGGCCTCTGGGACCAGGGACACAGCCGTGGAGGTCAGGGAGCGTGGGGCTTCTGGGGCCGGGGACACAGCTGTGGAGGTCAGGGACTGTGGGGCCTCTGGGACCAGGGACACAGCCATGGAGGTCAGGGAGCGTGGGGCTTCTGGGACCGGGGACACAGCCGTGGAGGTCAGGGAGCGTGGGGCTTCTGGGACCGGGGACACAGCCGTGGAGGTCAGGGAGCGTGGGGCTCCTGGGGCTGGGGACACAGCCGTGGAGGTCAGGGAGCGTGGGGCTTCTGGGACCGGGGACACAGCCGTGGAGGTCAGGGAGCGTGGGGTCTTCGTATTCCTGTTGCTGTAAATCATATCTGTTGGTTTGGGAATTTCCGCAGTGATGCGCAGTGCTCCGTTTTCGTTTTCTCTGGAGGGCTGCACCTTCCGGCACATTCCCCAGAAGAGAAGTCTCGGCTCCACGCAGGGGACTCGCCATCTTGACTCTTGCCATCACCACCAGGCCTCACATCCCGGGGACTGTGGGTCTGGACCGTCTTTGTTTGGCCTTCTGATGCATCTCCAAAGACACAGTCCTGGAAACGGTGCACGGGGCACAAACGAGCCCCAGCCCTGCAGGCCATCGGCTCACAGCCCGAGGCCTGGGGTTCAGTACGCGTGTTTTCCGAGCACCGTATCTAGCCCTGCTGTCCACGCTCACTCACCCCCAGGCCTGGGTGAGGGTGGGGCACCTCGCGTTACACAGCCTACAAGCTGTCTCCTCCCACACGGAGGAGCAAAGGCGGCATTTAGAAACTTCCCCAGAAACGAAGCCCCGAAGACCAGGAAGCTGTCCTGGATATGGCCCCAGATGGGCTCCGGCCAGTCTCCCCGGGGGTAAGCAGTGTGGGCGGCTATAGCAAGGCCTCGTGGGCTGTGTGGCTTAAACACACAGGCGTGTCCTTTTCCTTGCTCTTGAGACTCGGGACTCCAAGCTCAAGACGCAATCCGACGTGGAGTCCTGGAGGGGCTCACTTCACAGACCTTTGTCTTCTCCCTCCACCCATGAGCACCAAGAGGGACAAAGGGATTTTCTGGAGCCTTTGTAAGTGCACAGGTTCCCTAACCCGACCGCCAAACACACCACCTCAGTGGAGGAATCTGCGGAGTCCATACGCCCGCTGAAGAGACATTTGTGTCTAATTCCACGGTCAGATTCATTCCCCTTAGCCGTTCTAGCCTAGGTGTGATCAAAGCTATCATAAACCTACATGTTCCCAAATCTGCCAACGGTGGTCACGCATTAGTGTCCCATCCCCAGAATGACCGGCCAAAGGGCTCCAACAATGTCTTTACGTTCTTACGGGACATGGGCTCATCTGGCGGGAATCAGCCGAGCAGACAAACGCAGAGTCTAGGAGTGCACCCCTTCCGTCCCTCCCCTCCTGACCTTTCTCCCCTCCTGACCTCTCCCCCCTCCTGACCTCTCCCCCCTCCTGACATCTCTCCCCCATGTCCCTCCTCTCAGATTCCTTGGCTTATAGCATCTTACGTTTTCCTCCCCCTTAGACCACCCGTGATCCACTTCCTTTGCCCATCCTGCATCTACCTTAAAAGATGTGATGTTCTTTAAGAAAAAGCCAGGCCTTAAGCTCATGGCTCACTCCTGCAATCCCAGCTACTCAGGAGGCTGAGATCTGAGGATCATGGTGGTTCAAAGCCAGGAAAGTCTGTGAGACTCCTATCTCCAATAAACTACCAGAAAACCAGAAGTGGAGCTGTGGCTCAAGTGGTAGAGTGCTCGCCTTGAGCTGAAGAGCTGAGGGACAGCGCCCAGGCCCAGAGTTCAAGACCCATGACTGGAAAAAAAAAAAGAAAGAAAGAAACAGCCAGGCTCTGTCTATTTTGACAGTAAGTTTCCATCTTTGTGTTGACAGTTCCTGGATTTATAACTCCAATCTGAATCTCTCACTAGCTTCTAAAACTGTCTATTTGACATCTTGGCATCCATCTGTGTGTGGAATTCTAAACTTCACACAACCACGCTCTTCTAAATGCACGTCCCTGGGGGTCTCATATGTTGGAAGCTGACCTCCGGTGTGGCTGGGCGCGGAGCATGAGAGCGGGGCCTCCCTGCGGGGCTAGACCAGGCCGGCCCAGCCCACCAAGCCTGAGCTTTCATCCTGGATCGTCAGCCTCCAGCGCTGTAAGTCATAAATGTCTATACAGTACTCATCACGACAGTTTCCAGCCAACATCCAGAACTTTCCGTTTCTCCCCAGCTCTCCAGCCTGGCGCTCATTCTGCCACCACCTCCCCCGGTGTGGGCATTTTCTGTGTCTTGTGACATAACCCTGAAGAAGACGGACGTGGGATCGTTGCCCTCAAAACTCGTGTTCTGAAGGAGGAGCCGTGGGGGAAAGGACGGCTAGGAGGGTAATAGTTCCGAGGAGGAGACACGCGAGGGAAGGGCTGCTGTCCAGTGCAAGTTCCCCACGGCCGCCGGGCATTGCTGTGCTTCTCTCTGCGTGCGTCTCTGCGTCCTCAGTGCCCCTGGGTCTCAGAGGCGTGCTGGGTTGTGGAGATCAGGAGGGGTCCCGCGGGAGACGCGCTGGACCCCGCTCAGCAGATTCTTGGAGATGCACACAGCCAGGTGCGGGCGTGTGGGGCTGGCCTGGGAAGAGAGGTGTGGGCTGGCGAGGGACGGCCAGGGCGCTGACCACCAGCACTGGACACCCGGCTGCCGTGCCTTCCTCTTCGCAGAGGCCTGGGTAAAGCCCACATCCAACTGCGGACCTGGACCCGGAGGGGAGGGCCTGGCTCCGGGCTCTGTCTGTGTGGGGGACACAGCGACGCGATTCTGGAACGCATTTGATCCGATCTCGGGGTAATCATTTCATTTCTACTCTACACCCTCTGCGTTGTTTCGTATTGCCTCTCAGAGGGCTGGGATTCCTTTCCAGAATGCTTGCTCACCGTTCCATCGAGCCTCCGTTGCACAGTCGGAATAAACGCCCGCCGCATCGAGTGAGTGGAGCTGTGCGACCGGGTCTTCCTCTGGGTAGTGCGCTTTATTTACGAAACACGGACTAGACAGTTCTAGGCTCTCACGAAGGACAGGCTTATGGTGGGGTGAGGCCAAGGCAGTTTTCGCAGCACACATCAAGAAGCAAAATGTGTCTTCCCTCAGTTCCTGTTTCTGGTTTGCGTGGTGCTGGCCTTCGCCCACTCTCAGAGCTGTTTCTACGGAAAAACGCATCCCAAGTAGGAACCAACTTTTAAGTGGATGCTTGGCTTTCAATCTGCTCAAATTGAAAACTGTTCCTCAGTGACCCCTCTTAACATCCAGAAGCACACTCTCTGAAAGCTTATAAATCTAGGTTAGAAATCAGAACAGTGAAAAAGGTAATTTAATCCTTGCTTTAAATCATTTTTGACATTTCTCTTTCTTCACAAATGATAAAGGAATAACAAATGGAAGTCTAGAAATTAATTACAGGTGGTTATACCAAACAACTCCATCATTTTCCTAAATTTCCTATCAGAGAGTAACAATTGTGTTGTGTGTCACTATGGAGGCCCAGCCCTGTGATTTTCCTTGTTTCATGGTGCTCTGCTGAAGGAGACCTGGCCTGTGGTTACCTGGAGGTGAGCACAGATCCCACAGACACTGGCCATCCACCCGTCCCCAGACCCGCCTGCTGCCTCCCCTCCCACAGATCCCACAGACGCTGCCACCCGTCCCCAGACCCACAGACGCTGCCACCCGTCCCCAGACCCGCAGACGCTGCCACCCGTCCCCAGACCCACAGACGCTGCCACCCCTCCCACAGATCCCACAGACGCTGCCACCCGTCCCCAGACCCGCCTGCTGCCTCCCCTCCCACAGATCCCACAGACGCTGGCCATCCGTCCCCAGACCCACAGACGCTGCCACCCGTCCCCAGACCCGCCTGCTGCCTCCCCTCCCACAGATCCCACAGACGCTGCCACCCGTCCCCAGACCCACAGACGCTGGCCATCCGTCCCCAGACCCGCCTGCTGCCCTCCCCTCACTCAGATCCCACAGACCTGGACATACTGACCTCTCCTCACTCAGAGCTCCTCAGGCCCCTCCTGGAGAGCAAGGTCCGTTCATGCATTTAGCAGAGGAAAACATTCCTGTCCTGGTAAACTGAGTCATTTACCAACTCAGACTACACTTTTTGACACAAAATCGTAATGCCACCCCTAACCTGCCATATCAACCATGTATTTTCTTAGGTTTCTTTTAAAAGTTCTTTGTTGATTTTAACTGTGCCGGTATTCTTTTACACAATGGAGATGTGAATCCTGTGAGGTTGGGGTTATTTATTTTTACTTTCCTCCTCCAGGACAGATGGTGTAGCTGCGATCACTGCATTCCCGGTGGGAGAATGAACCTGTGCTGAGCCCCTTTCCAGCCCCCTAGGCCTCTCCTCCTGGGTGTGCACACAAGCCCAGCCCCTCCTCCCACAGGTGTGCACACAAGCCCAGCCCCTCCTCCCACAGGTGTGCACACAAGCCCAGCCCCTCCTCCCACAGGTGTGCACAAGCTGAGCCCCTCCTCCCACAGGGGTGTGCACACAAGCCCAGCCCCTCCTCCCACAGGTGTGCACACAAGCCCAGCCCCTCCTCCCACAGGTGTGCACACAAGCCCAGCCCCTCCTCCCACAGGGGTGTGCACACAAGCCCAGCCCCTTCTCCCACAGGGGTGTGCACACAAGCCCAGCCCCTCCTCCCACAAGTGTGCACACAAGCCCAGCCCCTCCTCCCACAGGGGTGTGCACACAAGCCCAGCCCCTCCTCCCACAGGTGTGCACACAAGCCCAGCCCCTCCTCCCACAGGTGTGCACAAACCCAGCCCCTCCTCCCACAGGGGTGTGCACACAAGCCCAGCCCCTCCTCCCACAGGGGTGCACACAAGCCCAGCCCCTCCTCCCACAGGAGGGATGGCACCTCTGGCACACTTGCCTCTCTCTGCAGGCCCTGGCGCGTTTCCATGGACACAGGCCTGCCTTGTCTCCTGTCTGTGTGTCTGGAGTCTTGACTGAAGGAACACAAATTATCTTTGAGCTGCTCTTACCCTCTGTACATCATTACAGCTCACGTGTTTGAGTATCACGCGTTTTCTCTGTGCGTCGCTCTGACTGCCTCAAGCTTCTTATACAACATTAATTTTATTTCAATTTAGTCATGTCTGTTTGGATTCCTGCTATTCCGTTTATTGTATCAGGAACTGTATGTTTTCCCCTCGATTTGTTTTACTGTTGTTGGCTTTTCCCCTCGCTTTGTGTTCTGTTGTTAAATCATTTTGGCTTTTAGCTATCGTCACCTTCATCATGAAAAACTTAACTTTCCTTGTTGAGACCTATTATAGGAGAAAGCCACCAGCGTTGATTTGTCCAGTATGTTCTGGGTCACGTGTCCCACTGAGATGCTTCTTTCTACAGCTTTACAGTTCTTACCAGCTCCCCGCTGCTTTGCATCTCCTGATGAGGTGTCAGACAAGCCCGTTTAGGTTCTGTTGCTTTGAGATATGGCAGCAAATGCTTCCTCTTCCAGGCCCCGGGACCCTGCGCCACCTCTTGTCTCACTGGTTTGAGAGTTACTGGTCACAGAGAGTGTGGGCATCACACTCGACAGCTGCTGGGACACAAGCACTGAGTCCAGGAACAAGTCCTGGCTTGTGGTGCTCAGCTCGGGATGTGGTGCTCGGCTCTGGATGTGGTGCTCAGCTCTGGGTGTGGTGCTCAGCTCTGGATGTGGTGCTCAGCTCTGGATGTGGTGCTCAGTTCTGGGTGCGGTGCTCAGCTCTGGGTGTGGTGCTCAGCTCTGGGTGTGGTGCTCAGCTCTGGGTGTGGTGCTCAGCTCTGGGTGCGGTGCTCAGCTCGGGATGTGGTGCTCAGCTCTGGGTGTGGTGCTCAGCTCTGGGTGTGGTGCTCAGCTCTGGGTGTGGTGCTCGGCTCTGGGTGTGGTGCTCAGCTCGGGATGTGGTGCTCAGCTCTGGGTGTGGTGCTTAGCTCGGGATGTGGTGCTCAGCTCTGGGTGTGGTGCTCAGCTCTGGACGTGGTGCTCAGCTGTGAGTGTGGTGCTCAGCTCGGGATGTGGTGCTCAGCTCTGGGTGTGGTGCTCAGCTCAGGATGCGGTGCTCAGCTCTGGGTGTGGTGCTCAGCTCTGGGTGTGGTGCTCAGCTCTGGGTGTGGTGCTCAGCTCTGGACGTGGTGCTAGCTTCAGGATGTGGTGCTCAGCTCTGGGTGTGGTGCTCAGCTCTGGGTGTGGTGCTCAGCTCTGGACGTGGTGCTAGCTTCAGGATGTGGTGCTCGGCTCTGGGTGTGGTGCTCAGCTCTGGGTGTGGTGCTCGGCTCTGGGTGTGGTGCTCGGCTCTGGATGTGGTGCTCAGCTGTGAGTGTGGTGCTCGGCTCTGGGTGTGGTGCTCAGCTCTGGGTGTGGTGCTCGGCTCTGGGTGTGGTGCTCGGCTCTGGACGTGGTGCTCAGCTCTGGGTGTGGTGCTCAGCTCTGGACGTGGTGCTCAGCTCTGGACGTGGTGCTCAGCTGTGAGTGTGGTGCTCATCTTCAGGATGTGGTCCGGAGGCTCAGGATGGGAGCTGCTCAGGACACAACAGAACCCCGTGCTCCTCCTTAAACCAACCTCTGAGTCATGAGGGCCTGAGAATCACAATGATTCTCAAGTTCTTGGAGAGAGAAAAGATATATTTTTGAACATTCAGAGCACAGTCATTATTCAGAATTACCACAGTAGAAGGTGACCGAGTCACCTCTGTATCTCAGAACATTTGACCAAGTCACTTTTGCACAGGTTTGTGAGCCCTGTAGACAGGCGGAAGAGACCAGATAAGCAAGGTGGAGGCAGGGCCACTCCACAGTGCTAAATGCGGTTCTTCCTCAGCTCCTACCTCGTGCTGTCAGGAGGGCAGTCCCCCCTGACCCATGTTAGTTCATTCCCTTCAAAGATGATCATTCCAAGTTTTCATTTTTTTGAGAAATATTTTTATTATCTTTAAATAGCTGTGCAAAGGAATTGCCATTTAGCAAATCCGTTTATGAACACCATACTGCTTGACGTTTTCAATCGTGCCTTGCACTGTGTCTTAAAAATGAACATTTAACTTGATTGTAGCACTTAATTTGCATGTCCATTAATTGATGCTTCCATTATGCCAGCCGCCTCTGATATCAGAGCAGAATGTGTACTTTTTTGAAATTTAAATGTGGCCCAGCATTTGCAGGAGGCCACCCTGGTCCAGGAGCTCAGGGTTCCCACATACTGCATTAGAAATGATTTCCACATAGGCATCCGCACACGGAGAAGACGGCCCTGTAGAAGCATCTTCCATCTGAAACTGGCAAAGGGATTTCTATCAATATTTGTTGGAATTAGTGTGCAGTAGATTAGGTGATATATTATACAGAGGTAATATTTGTTCTAGAAATTGGTCTTGTTTGCAGAGTCCGTCTTCTCGAATGAGGAGTGAAGGAGGAAGAGAAATAAAGGCGATGCGTACCAGTCCCGCCGAGCTCCAAAGAGTTTACAACAGAAAACGCCAGCGTCTCCCCGGCAGAGCAGGCCAAGCCCCCCAGTGACCGGGGCAGAGAGGAGAACCCAGCTCTCCGGGCTGAACGGGGTCCGTCCTTATGTGACTCAGCCTTACTCACCAGCGAGCTGAGCTGCTGGCGGTTTGCCTAACCCACAAAATTTACACATTGGACGGTGTGAAAATACTGCTCCATCTCTTCTTAAGTCAGGGGCCTTGTCTGGAAACCACTTAAGGTGATTTACCTGTGACAGTTTACGAAGTCAAATGGCAAGACTGGTTTCAAATTCTTAGCTCAAAAAAAAAAAAAAGGAAGTCCTTCCTCTGTACTATGATCACTCAACGTTATTAGCTGCAATCTCTCAATTAGCAAAAGAACAGGTGGTGTGTTTATGTTTCCATTACCCAGTCAGTTGGTAAATATTGGCCGACACCAATATCCCAGGCAGGCGGTGTGTTTGCCAGCCGACGGCCTGCTCTCTGCCTTGCGCCCAAACTGGGGCCAGGTGGCTCCTGTGGAAGGATCATTCCTCAGCCTTTGAAAAATCCCCCAATCACCGCCATCTCTGTGTGCAGATGTAGGAGACACCTCTAGCGCATTTAATTCCAAGCCTTTCTAGGCAACATGTTCACTCCAAATTCCAAAGATAACTTAGGAGTGAAAATCAAGCCCTGCTTCTCGACCTGATCTGTGCTTCGCAGGAGTTCAGAGGTGTGCCCCGAGTCAGCCAACTGTCATCCCCGCCCACCCCCAAAGTGATGTCTGCAAGGCCTGTGGCCCTGGAACTTCCCCCCCCCCCCAAAAAAAAAAGTGATGTCTGCAAGGCCTGTGGCCCTGGAACTTTCCCGCCCCCCCCCAAAGTGATGTTTGCAAGGCCTGTGGCCCTGGAACTTTCCCGCCCCCCCCCCAAAGTGATGTCTGCAAGGCCTGTGGCCCTGGAACTTTGGACGGGAGGCGGTAGTTGGCTTGTTTTGCTAAATTGCTCACATTTTTCACACAAACGTTTTCTGACTGCATCAAAGGCGGGGAGTATCTGTGTTGACCTTGGTGTGTTTTGGCAACAGGAGATAAAAAAGTCTATAAATGTCTTCCCCAGCCCTGATAAACTCCAAGGGCACCACAGGGCCTTTGATGGGCTGTGGGGAGCAGTTTGGTCAAGTGTAGATGTCCCTTCAAATTCCTTATTGCCATTTTAGTGCTAGCAGAGCATATTTTAAGTCGCTTCCCTGACAGAACATATTGGTTGGCACCGCGTGGGCCGCTGTGTTTTTAGGAGACAGATGGCGATCACCCGTTTTGGCATGCGGATACCTTTTAGCTTTAAGTATCACATGAACTGCAGAACTGGACTTTGCTCTAGTTTTTTATTTTTTCCCCGCTGTGAGCACTTGCACTTTATAAAATCTTTTTATAAAGAAGGATTAAGATGCCACCTATGTACTAATCACATGAAATGTGATAAGAAGAAGAAAAAAAGACTTTTAAAGTAGGATCAAGAATCTGACTGGCTTTATTTCTTTGAGATCTCATTTCTCCTCTGCCTGGGATTGTTTTAGAAGGATGACCATGATTAAGGTAAATGCAGGTATTTCCTCCTGGGTGGAACCATTCTTGTTGCTCTCAGATGTAAAAATACATACTCACTAAAACAATACTTAGGCCAGATGCCTGTGACTCCCACCTGTAATCCAAGCCTCCTAGTGTAACCTACAGCCTGCTCAGGAGGCTGAGACCTGAGGATCACGGTTCAAGGCCAGCCTGGGTAAGAAAGTCTGTGAAACTCTTGTCTCCAATCAACTTCCAGAAAACCAAAAGTGGAGCTGGGATCAAAGTGGTAGAGCACTAGCCTTGAAGGAAAAAGCTCTGAGACAGTGCCCAGGCCCTGAGTTCAAGTCCCATAGCTGACAAAACAATACTTAGGCTTTTTATTTAAAGCCAGAGAACTCTTCTGAAAAGTAGGCTCTCACATAGAAACTGTAACACGTATGAACCTAACCCCTCTAATATCTCACTGTTTAAATATTGGTGAAAATAGGAATGAAATTTTAGAAGTGAAATTTATCTTTTGGGGGAGTTACAGACTGGGGATTGTAGTAAGCCTGTAAAATTATCTGGAGTGAGTGAAAGAGAAGTCATTTAATTTTCAAATATGCTTAAAGAAAAGCACATTTTCCACCATCTGTTTGGTGATTCCATAAGATCTTTAAATTCTGATAGTTGCAGATCCTGATGCCATCTGATTCTCCCTCTCTCTCTCTCTCTCTCTCTCTCTCTCTCTCTCTCTCTCTCTCTCCTGTATAAAGAGTAAGGAAAAGAGGAGGGAGGGAGGGAGGGGTATAAAAGATAGCATGGGGGTCATGAAGGTGGGCATCTGATAACAAGACCATTCAGGAAAGACTCTGCGAGAACCGCAGCCTGCACAGCCCTCCTGGCCTGCCTCTCACCTGCCTCTCATGCACAGCACACCTCCAAGGATGTGGGCCCTGTGGCTGGCAGGGCGGGCATGGCCACTCCCTGGCTCTGAATCTTTGTAGTGGAGACACCCTGTGCAGTCCTGTTGGTGCCTCCCTCTGCCTGCACCGCCTGGTTTGTAACGGAGCACAAATCAAGTGGATGGGAAATGTATACTATAATGAAAGCCAACCAGTGACATGCTGGAGCGTATGGCAGTGTCGGGGCATCTTCAGGCAGGCTGTTGAAATGGTGTGAGTGCACTCATCACTATGAGCCGTTCTTGCACACGCATTTACTTATCTAATCTCAGAATGCATCCTGTCTTGCAGTTTGGGTGTAGCAGTTCTTACTGCCCTAGCGATCATCATCACTGGGATCTAAGTCTGTGGTATTAAGTGGAATTTTAAAATGAAAACGAAAACATTCTCAACATTTATAGGCGGGAGGAATAACTTACTACAGAGCCATATGAAGTGACCACCTCTTAGAAAGCAATACTGAATTGCCATTTGCTAGAGAAACAAGAAACTCTTATCAACAAAACCTCTGTCCCCTCACGCTGATTGTTAACAGACAGTTAAACACACAGTTCAAAGCCAGTGCCCTTTTCCACCTGCCTGGGCGTCACTCCTTCTTGGTGGAGTAAATGTCTAAAAATGCCCCTCGATTTTGTTTGAGCTGTAAATATTCTGTAAAACAAAAGCTACTAAGCGTAACCGGAAGTTATACTTAATCACAGCATGGTAAAGAAAATGAAGCATTTGTCTGTATTTTCTAGAAGCACGGGCCCTATGGTGGCACAGGAATAGAAGGACGGAGCACGTAAGCGAGGCGCGGTAGCATCAGGTCACCTGGAGGCGTGGCACAGCCAGGAAAACACGAAATCCCACAGCCCACGCCCCACATCAGGGTGCGAAATCCCACAGCCCACGCCCCACGTCCGGGTGCTGGCGAGCTCAGGCCTGCTACGCCTCGAGCCTTCTGCTGGCCTTCACCTCCCCGCCTAGTTCTCCAGTCCCCGGGGTCTCAGTGCGGCCTCCCCCCTCCGCTAGCCTTAACTCATGCTGCACGCGACCATCGCTTCCATGGAAATAGTCCGCTGACCTTCTGCGTGTGCTGTTACCACAATCCCTTAGTGAGAATGGCTTTTTATTAAAACAAAGTTTCTCTGTTGTTTTCTGGATACATTTTCCTGATGATCTGGTTTTGAAGTTGCTAATCCAGACTTGGCATTTTAGTGATCCAATGTAGCCCATTTTTTGCACTGCAGTTTTAACAATTTTCAGCTCTAAAATTTTCATTTAGGTTAACTTCCATAGTTTTACTCATTAACAAAATTGTCTACTTTGTTATTTAATTCTTGAATATGTTAATTATTTTATTCTAAAGTCTATACTAAACATTCTGGCATCTTACTATTTTCCTGTCAGTTGTGTTAGTTCTAATATTTGATCTGAGAAAAGCTTCGGTGCATGTTTAGATTGTGACTCATTTGGTTCATTTTATATCTGTGGTTCTTACTACAATACTCCATTTTATCACTTGAAAATGTTAATCAGCAATTCCATTTTAGATTCTATATTTCATAAGTCTATTTCCTAGATTTGTCCTGGGTTCATTTATATCATAAATTTACCCTCTTGCTTTATAATTAATTGTCATCTTCTTTAGTTTGGTTATTTTTAAATTAAACAGAAGACACTGTATATTTAAAAAGTGTAGGGGTATAGCGGGAGCTGGTAGCTCACACCTGTAATCCTAGCTACTCTGGAGGCTGACATCTGAGGATCATGGTTCTAAGCTGTGCCCAAGGGAAAGTCTGTGGGACTATTACCTCCAACTAACCAACAAAACGCTGGAGCCACAGCTCCAGTGGTAGACCATTAGCCTTGGGCATAAAAGCTCAGAGACAGCACCCAGGCCCCAAGTACAAGCCCCAGGACCAGCACACACACACACACACACACACACACGAACATGCATGTACATATACACACGCATGTACACACACAGGTTATGGTGTTTGCATGATGGTACCACTCCCTTTGTGGTTTTGTTTCATTGCTGACAGACAGGCCACGGTCCTGGCTTAGATCTGCATCACCTCAACCTAATTGTGCCTTAAAATGACATGATTGTCTTTTCACAGATTGTCTGTATTTGTAGCCTCTATGTTCCAGAAATTTCCCAGTTTCCATGTCTTCTGAATATTCTCCTCAGCCATGGGTTGGGGGAGGGAGGGTCAAATGCAGAGAGAAAGGCAAGCGTAGGTAGTGTCAGAGTCCAGAGTCATTTGTCATTTTCTCCTTTATACTTGAATGTGGAAATCTACATTGACACCCTTTAAAAATAATTCCACGCCTGCACCAGTGGCTCATACCTGTAATCCTGACTACTCAGGAGGCTGAGATCTGAGAGTCGCAGTTGAAAGCCAACCTGGGCAGAAAGGTCTGTAAGACTTTTATCTCCAATAAACCACTCAGAAAAAGCTGGAAGTGGCGCTGTGGCTCAAGTGGTAGAGCGCTAGCTTTGAGCACAGAGAGGCTCAGTGACAGTGCCCACGCTCTGAGCTAAAGTCCTAGGACCATCAAAAAAACAAAAAAAATCTGCAAAAATCTTAAGAGGGCACTGCAGTTTTAATGGCCTCAGAATAAATCAGGTGTGTAAATCACACGAACCTTTACTTACTGAGGGAAGCCGGGAGCTGCAGCAGGGAATTTGACAAACGCAGTTCTCACAGGGGATGCTAACATAAGACAGTGTCCTGCAGTTATTCTTGAGTGTGACTGTGGGATCTGGAACTTAGGCCCAAGCACAAACCCAAGCACCTCAGCCCTGAGCCTGCAGTGTCTGCTTCCGCTGGGCAAAGGCCGCTGTGGGGCTTGAATTTATTTTAATACAAATTTTTACCATGAAATCAAATTATTTGTGATTCTAGAATTCTTAAAATTTATTTGAATTTCAGGCAGTCTTATTTTATAATGTATTGTTCAACTTTGTGATTTATTGTGAGCTAACAACTATAGACAGAGAAAATAAATATCCTAACGGTCAATTATCCAAACCAAAATTTCTGAAGTAAGAATATTTCTTTTAATCTCGGGAAAAGAAATAACAATCAAGATTAGAAATCAGACTAGTCTAATAAAATATTTTTAGGATGTTTATTGATCAAAAATCTTATTGCTTTATGAACTAAGTGGGCAAAAGGTGAAAGTTTGAAATACACCTTAATAAAAAATCTAAGCTTAGCTATAAACGCCATCTCCTATTTTGTTGATAGATGACATTTTCCTTTGCAAAGCTTAAATTACACTCTAAGTAATGGCATGGGTAGTCTATTTAAAAAGTAATGCTTTTTCTTTTGAAGACTTAATATAAGTGTTCTATCTGTTAGATAATTGGATTTTAGTTTCTACCTCTGGGCATAGGGAAGGGGTTGTCCTTTTTTTCAATTTCCTTTCTTCCCCCTCTATAGTGAAAGTTCAGCTTCATGAAAAGTGATAACAAAAATAATAATTCAGTGCTGGCTGGGCAGAAGCATTTTCTTTCTCAGAAATCAATAGGGAAAGAGAGTGATCCTATTTTTCACCCGAGGCGAATCTTCCATTATGGGAGAGAAGAGAACAGGTCCGGCCGGGGCCGCGGGGTCAGGAGCCGGGAGAGCCTAATTAAATTAATTCTGCGGGAGAGTGACAAGATGGCTGGGGGAAGCCGGCTTGCCTTCCTCCCTCCTCAGCCCTGCCCCGCCTCCCCTCCTCCCTCCCGAGGGCTGCCTTCTACGCTGGAATATGGGGCCGGCTCGGTGATGGATGCAGGCCCAGGAAAGAAGTGTAATGGCCGTGATGAGGAGGTAGTCAGCGGCCATCCCCCTGGAAGCCCGGCTTGTCTCCTGCGGACACAGACAGGCCAAGCAGATGCAGAGGAGCCACGCACGGCGCATGACCCGAGCGGGTATCTTTCTCTTTTATGTCCCACTCTCAGTGCGATAGAGCAAACGCACATCTGCTGTTCCGCACATCACAAATCTGTGCTTTTCACGGCAAAGGTTTGCTGAGTGCCGATAGGTCGCCGAGCGTAGGCCGCACGGGGCAATTAGATCACGTGGTATTTTATGTCAGATTCAGATGTTCTCCTGACAGGTCACCTCCGTGCAGGTGGCCCGCGGGCGGTGCGGGGACGGGAGCAGTGGCAGCGTGGGTGACGCGTGCTGGGTGTTCTGGGGACGGGAACTGGAACCGCAGAGCCGAGGGGGCTGACTGCGGCTCTCAGACAGGAAACCCGACCGCGTGGACAGTATCTCACTGTGTGGCCTTCACAGAACTCCAGACACCAAAGATTGCAACTTCTACCAAGGCTTCACTTGTCCCGTTGCTCTTTTTGGCAGGAGCAGGTTTGACCTCAGGGCCTTGCCTTTGCTCCACCTGCTTGCCTGGCTGCCGATCTAGCACCTGAGCCATGCCTTCAGCCCGAGTTTGTGGGTTTGTGGTTAGGTTTAGAGTTACGTGGAGTTTTCTGGCCTTGGGCTGACTTTGAATCACCATCCTTTAGATCTCAGCTTCCTGAGAAGCCAGGATTAAGGCGTGAGTCACCAGCACCTGGCTCTATTTGTTATGTCTTAAGCCTTCTCTGGTTCTAAATGTAGAACACTGGATAAAATAAGCAACAGCATTCAAATATTCACTAGACCCATGAAGTCATAGAGTTCGAGTGGCCTGCTTAGCATAATAAAAAATATTCGGGTGGACCTTATAGAGAAAATCAAGAGTTTAAAAATCATTTTGACATGACCAGTATTATATTTAAAGTTATTTGGGGGGGGGGGGCTGGGAAGGTGGCTCAGTGGTAGAGCGCTTGCCTTGAGCTGAAGAGCTGAGGAACAGCACCCAGGCCGAGAGTTCAGGCCCCACGACTGACCAAAAAAATAATTTTTTCTCATCTGTTTAGACAGTGGATTAATCTAAATTCTTGTACAATCTATCCTACTAGTTTATTCTTCTGATGAAAAATCTTGGCTCACTGCATTTCCCCACGTCTTGTTGTTAACATTGCTGGATCCAAAAAGGACAATGTGAAGCCAGGTGCCAGTGGCTTGTGCCTGTTGTCCTAGATGCTCAGGAGCTGAGATCTGAGGATCGAGGTTCAAAGCCAGCTGGGCAGGAAGGTCCATGAGACTCTCATCTCCAATGAACCACCAACTTAAGAAAAAGAAGAAAAATATGAAGAAGTATGACTTGAAGTTACTTCACACCGTGTTTAGTAAACTCTAGCAAACATGCATCTTATGCATTGTGCATATACCATCTTAAACAATGATGAGCGGAAAACAAATACTGTGATTAGCATCAGAAGTGTCCGTCCGTGTGTGTGGGGGTGCGGTTCTCACAGGGCTGGCCAAGCGGGGCCAGCACAGGTCCTGTTTCAGTGTCTACGTGGGGTCTTGTCTTGTCATATGGTGTTAATGGGAAGGTGTTGTGTTATGTTGCTGTTCTCATGGTGACAGATGTGGATAGGGGTTGGGGACACAGCCCAGGGGTCAGGGGACACAGCCCAGGGGTCAGGGGACAGAGTCCAAGGACGGGCCCCAAGGCCTCTTCTTCCTGCCACCGCCTGGTCCACCTCCTCCCGTGCTCTGGTCAGGGGAAGGAGCCAGGGGCCAGGGCGGAGTCCCCTGGCCTCCTCCTCCATCCTCCCCTCCACCCACACAGCTCCGGCGCCCAGCGGCTTCTCCGCGGGTCAAGCTGCCGACCAATCACAGCACCTATTTACCCAATGAAGCAGGAACTGCCAGCACAATTACCCTCAGTTTCAATGCTCCATAACCTTTCATGAAAACTCTCAGTTGATGCCCATTCCAGAAAAACAAAAACAAAAACCAACGACATTATTCTTAATGGCATGATCACAGATACCTTTTTCATTCATAACAAAAAAATCTATCATCGAAGTTACGTTTTCTTAAAACAGGGCCTCTCGTGGGTCATAGTCGCCAAGTGTGGATTCAGAGGTGATATCCTGTTGGCAGCCTGGCTTTAGGCTCCATGATTTAGTTGTGCGTTTATGCTAAAAGATGCACTTTATCAAACAGATTGTACATGATTCCATAGGTGTGCATGTACTCATATACTTAGAATTGTAAATGATCGACTGTACATTAGAAAGACTAGTGGATTGAACTAAGCAAGAAAAATCCAAAGGCTGAAATTGTATTCTCTGATTTAGTCTGTAAAAGGACGTACCTGCTATGCGGTGGTGTGCAACACTAATGCTGGGAGGCGGAAGAAGGTGGTGCCACACTGCCCAGGTTTCCGAAGCTGTGGTCAGGCATTCTTGTGGAGAAAGCAGGGCGCTGTCAGATGCGGGTGGGGGGCGGTGGGGACCTCGGGCTGACGGTGACACGGTGGGTCAGCCTGAGAGAGCCAAGCAGCCTGCCACCCACAGACACGTGGGCGCAAGCCGCCCTCTCCACACAGCGGCCTGGGTGAGTGGTCTCAGGTTCAGGGAGGAATAACTCAACAACCAGAAGCAACGCAAGGCTGAGATCACGTTGACCCCCGTCCTCTTCAGACGCTCGTGCTGACTCATGTCTGGGAGCTAGCCCCCACGGAAACCAGACGCTGCAGCCTGGCAGAGATGAATCACTAATTGGCCATTCATATTAATTAATATTCTATTGAGCAGAAAAGCGTCTTCTTCAGTTGGTGCAAATAACCCGTGGTGGGGAGGAAAAGGAAGGGCCCGGTGTCTCCTGCTGTGGATCCCGGTGGAGTCCAGTGTCTGTACGCTGGCTCGGTATGTAGAATACCTGATGTCCCTGGAAGGCGTCCCTGGCCATCTTCCACCAGGGCAGAACAAACTTCGCAACATCTCTGAAGGAGTACATTTCATCTGAGACTCCAACTCCTGCTGCACCTGCTGTTTTCCGCTTGTTTGGTCTCAGGGATCAGCGTTGTTGCCCAGAATGTGACTGACAGCTGTGAGTATCCTGTCTGCTGAGTTTCCAGTGGCTGCACGTTTTTCACCTACATCTTTCATAAACGACAAACCAAAAAATTTTAAAAAGTTGTCCCCAAACGTGGCCTGGTGATGGAGCAGCAGTTCCTGGGGGCCTGGTGATGGAGCAGCAGCCCATCCCCGGTGGCCTGGTGATGGAGCAGCAGCCCATCCCCGGTGGCCTGCTACATTCAAGCTCACAGAGCGCGCCCTGGTTAGAGCAGTGGGCACTGCACAGGTCCTTGGACGGATTACACCTGGGACGGTTTGTTCCGGCATCCCGCTGATGTTATTGTAGAGTCGTCACGTCCAGGTTTTGTCTAACCACGAAGCAGAAGATGAAGATGAACCATAAAATGGGAATTGAGTTTAAAGCTGGAAAGTTCTGGATGCCTCCACACTGTGGTCTCCGTTGCAGCAGGGGCGTGCGGTGTGATGCGCGCTGGTGCAGGGTGCAGCTGCCCCGTCTGGACGTGAAACTGAGTTCCCCACGGCCTGGTCGCGAGCGCGAAGGCGGCGCTCAGGGAGACCCTCTCTCGTCACTCCTGTCTGGGTTGAAGAAACACCTAGAAGATGGCCGCTGGACGGCTGTGTGTAAGAACCACCTGGGCCAGCGCGTTAGCTCATGAGACTCGACACGTGTAGCGCTGACAGGAGGGAGTTACCTATGACAGACCTCGGCGCCATGGTGCGGGCGAGGACACAGCTGCGTTTTCCGTCCTGGGACACTTGGCGGTTTGCCGGCAGTACATCTTCTATTTTCAAATAATCGTCGTCTGGGCTGGCTGGGCTGGCACAGGCCGCGGTCCAGACCCTTCCTCCGGAAGATACCTTTCTAAAGCCCCGCAGGTGCGGTTCAGTCCCCCGGAGGCCGGTTCCCCGACGGTCCACCGACGGTCCACCGACGGTCCGGGGTCACCGAGCGTGAGCACACGTCTCGGAGGCCTGTCACCCACAGGAAGACTCCAGCGCCACCACACGGATGCGGCCGCTGAGACCGAGCTACGGGACCAGCAAGCGTCGCCGCGATGCGGAGGCCTGGCCCGAGGAGGGAGCAGAGGCCCAGTCTGTGTGGTGGAAATACCCGGCTCCACACGCACTCGGAACACGACTTTGCCATCAATCCGGTGTCGTGGCTCTCACTTCTCAAAGACTTACCCTCAGCTCGGCTGTTTTGGTTTCCTAGTTGGGGACAACATTAGAACATCCCTGACTGCGTGCTGGGGGGGGCGTGGAGGAGCTGACTGCCCCAGCACTGCAAGTGCCCGGTGTGCAGAGAGAGTGGACACCAGTATCACCAGCACAGGCTCCGAGATTCCCGTTCCCGAGAGAGAGAGTGGACACCAGTATCACCACCACAGGCTCCGAGATTCCCGTTCCCGAGAGAGTGAGTGGACACCAGTATCACCAGCACAGGCTCCGAGATTCCCGTTCCCGAGAGAGTGAGTGGACACCAGTATCACCAGCACAGGCTCCGAGATTCCCGTTCCCGAGAGAGTGAGTGGACACCAGTATCACCAGCACAGGCTCCGAGATTCCCATTCCCGAGAGAGTGAGTGGACACCAGTATCACCAGCACAGGCTCTGAGATTCCCGTTCCCAACCCACGTAGAAGACCGCGTCTCAGAATTTGAAAGAAAACAAGAATAGCAATTCTTCAGTAGGTTTAACAAACTGAAGTGACTTTCTTATCGGAGTGTCTTTTCAGTTGTAAATCCGTGAGATGGAGAATGCTATCGTCACCATCTGGGTGCCGAACTGAGGATGAATCTCTTGGAGCCGAAGACGGATCAGCAGTTACCTTTAAGCTGTGCATGAAATAGTTCTTCCTGGTTGAGGGAAAGATAGAAGAAAGGAAGACAGGAAGCTGAGCGCCCGTTCGTCACGAGTCGATTTTCCTTGGCTTCACGGTGTTCCTGTGAGGCTCTCAGGTCTACTCGAATTGAACGCACAGCTTTGTGCACGTCATTTAAAAACAGTAGTTCTGAAAGCCAGGGCTGTGCGGGCCCTGGAGGGCCGTCTCCTCTCCCAGTGGGCAAGCGGCTCCCGGAGGACGGCGGCTTCGCTTCCTTCCGTGTGGCAGGAGTTGCCCTGGGTAAATGTGGAAGCCACCCGGACACGGGTTAATGGGTTTCATCGTGGAAGGAGGCTGAGGGGGATAAACGCCTGTGGGACTGAGAACCCCGCACCCGGCACCCGGCACCCGGCATGGCCACGGGCCAGCCTGCCTCCCCACCCCAGCCCTGGTTCTTCACAACATCACATCCGCTCGCCGTTCAAGGTGCAGACAGGCAAAGCCAGTTCTGGGAACTTTTTTTTAAGGCAAATGAATCTCTGTATTTTCTGAGACAAACTGACAAAACCATCTACCACCCGTGTGTGGCCTCGACTCTGTGACTCGGGAACGCTCCTGCCCAGGGTGAAGTGACCGTCTCTGGTATCTTGTTGGTCGGATAACTGCATTTCAATTTGTTTTTCCTCCACATCTGGATTAATTGAGTCGTTACAGGTAAAGTTGGTAATAAACAGCAATAGGAAATATTTGTCTTTTCAAGTGCTACTGTTGCCTTTAGCCATTTTGAATTATTAAACCGTCCAGATCAATAGAGCTCACTTATTTTTTAATAATGAGCTCAACGACATAAACGTCCGCCGTGTCTGGGATGATTTCCTGCTCCCAGCTCGCCACGCATTGGGGACAGGGAGCAGGACCCAGACCTGCAGCCTCAGCAGTTTTACAACGATTACAGATTCACTCTTTTGCTCACAGACCCCTGCAGTTGATGAGTGGTTGGTTGGGTTGATGCCAAGGAATCTTGAAGCTGTGTTGTAAACACAGTTCTTTAACCTAAATTGGATTCTCCATCCATCAAGGCAAATCACACTCTCAGTGCCATAATATTGTGAATGTTAATCGTAGTGATGTATATGTTTATGTTGGTTTATTACTTAACTCGAATGACGTTCATTTGAACATTCCGCAGAGTACCCAAACAGACCTACGTCAGATGGTAACACATAGGGAATGTGTGCTCCAAGTGTATTTATTTACCAAAGCTGGGTGTGACAGAGATGGGGTGGGCGCTGCACTCAGACCACCGGGTCCGGCCCGGCCGGGGCTCCACCCAACGGGTGTGCTGTGTGGAGAGTCACTCAACGTACCAAGGGGGGCTGGAAATCACCCACCATGTTCCTGCTCGGGAGGTAACGGACCACAAGGGCCGGCGTGGTTGGAATTGCTTTCACCAGTGCCGGGATGCAGGGATTCTTTTTATTTTACATTATTTTTGTCTTTTTTTCCCTTAGAATTTGAAATGGTTAAACACCCATTCTTCATAAGCTCTAGTGTATGCTGCTACAATGACTCCAAATTGCTCCCAATTAATTATGAGTTGTTTATAAATATTTAGAAATACTTACAAATGAGTTCATCTGTCTGGTTCTATCTTTATAAATAAGATGTATAAAATCATCCTTTTAGATGAAAAAAAAAAGCGTAAAAAGAGGATTCCAGATTAGATAAGACATTTTCTGGGTTAAAAACTAAAATATTCGACCCTATCAGAATCTCAGCTGCGATTTTCATAGTTTAGTCAACAAACAAATACATCTTTGGTCAAGGAATATGTTCAAAAAATATGTATTGTATCAAGATAAAGAATATCAATAAAACTCTAAAAAAGCCTGTGTTTGCTGTTTTCTGAAGAAGGTAAGGGGTGTGGGAGAAAGATGGTCACGTTCTATTTCTACGCAGCTTCTTTGAGTACCAGAAGGGATAAGATGGGAAACCTCAGGGTCGAGTTCGTGCTTGATGGAAGTTTCCAGGCTGTGTTTACTCCGCCCACGTCTCTCGCAGCCGATGATTCACTGTAGAAAGGTGGAAATTTTAGGTTAAGAGTGTCAGGACCTGGCGCCTGCGCTCTGAACGTCTGTCCATTCTCACTGCGCAGTCTCCACCACGGAGGCGGACCCAGTGCTTTCTCCAGAGCAGACGTAAGTGCTTCTAGGTGCTGTTGTGTCTTTTCTTTTGAGGTCATTTCTGCTTCCTTGTCCATGTCTGGGCGGGGGGGGGGGAGGGGGTCTAGATATTTCTCAATAAAGTGCGATTTTCTGTTTAACACCAGCACCATGAACCACACCACGGGATGTGTGCTGGCTGTGTTTGGTGACGTGTGTGTCTACCAGCACACACGCTCCCCGCAGCAGCGTTCCTTAGATCGTTAGTCCTCTGGGTTAGTCCTCCGCCGAACTCTGGGTGGTAATGACATAAATGATTAACTTTGTATGTGTTGGAAAGCAAAGGCCAATATTCATTATGGATAGATGAACTTGATTGAGTTTATAGTGAAGGTCTTCATATGTATCCATCTATTCCTTGAGTTATCTAGGTCAGTCTATCTATCTATCTATCTATCGGTCTGTCTGTCTGTCTGTCTGTCTGTCTGTCTGTCTGTCTGTCTATCTATCTATCTATCTGTCTGTCTGTCTGTCTGTCAATCATGAGTCTATCCCTTAACTATCTATCTGCCTTTCTGTCCTGTCAATTTATTCCTTATCTCTGTGTGTGTGTGTGTGTGTGTGTGTGTGTGTGTGTGTGTGTATCTAGCTATCTACCTGCCTACCTACCTATCCATCCATTATGTAAAGCTCAGTATCGGGGACAAAGCTCTGGGCCTCCTGCTGCTAGGCAAGCCCCTGTCCCTGAGCTGCTCCCTTGTCTGGGTGAGTAATCTGTGAAGGAAGTTTGTGGGGAATGTCTCTCAGCTACCCTAGGTCATCCTGTGATTTGGGTCGCTAGTCCGTTTCTTTGACATCTTTTGAGTGGCTTAGGGATCAGCAGTGAAGGAAGGAGCGTGCTGTTCTCTGCGCTTGACCTACACCAAGTGTCTTCACGCGTTCTCGCCCTGGACTCTCTTGCAGCCTGTGAGGCTGGGGGAGGCAGAGGTCGGTGGGGGAGTCTGGCGGCGCAGCGGGGCTGGCTGTGCTTCCGGCCGGAGCCTCTGACACGTGCTTTCAGTGGACATATAGAACAAAATGATGACTGCCTGTTCTATGTGCTTCATTCTAGGCTGACTTTCCCACTGCTCACAGATACGGTTAACCATTTTCTTCTGTGTTATGCATCTCTCATGTGATGGAATGGTGCGTCGTAGACGGAGCTGGCTTGAACAAACCGTGATTTTCTTTGATGTTTGCTAGCTCTGAGCACTGAGGTTGCAGCAATTTTTGACATCATAAATAGATGAATTCCATGGATGCATAATGATTGCTTCCAGATATATTTTTAGGAAAAGAACTTCAGGACGCGAGCGTCGGGCGGGGTCTCTGGGAGCGAGTTGAAGGGATTGGAGCCGGCACAGCGGGGCGGGGCTGGCTGTTGGTGTGGGTACCGCAGGCAGGCGACCGCGGTCATAGTGGAGCAGGAGACAGGACCTGGGTTGACATGACACACACAGGTGGTTGTTTTTCTTTTTCTCCCAGACCCGATTTAGGTCCCAATTAGTTGACTTTCAGTGAAACAACTGAAAAGATTCTTCAGAGCAGATCTGACTCCAGGGAGCAATCTCAGATGAGCCCAGAGGCTCGGCTGACCAGACAGAAGGCCGGACGGAAGGCCGGACGGTGCAGCCGGTTTATTCTTTTTCAGTGAGGGCCAAGGAAGACGATCGTTTTGTCCAAAGTTCTTCAACTTGTAAGTGGCCAACTGAGAGTCGACCAGGTCATCTGCCTGGAAGCGTGAGGGTCTTCACCTGAAAGGAGCCCACAGGACAGGCTGAGAGGTGAGGAAGGGGCTCGGCCTGGCGTGGGAGCCCTTCGCAGACCTGCCAGCGTGGCGGGCACGTAGCGCCGTAGCGTCCATATTCAATGTGCATTAAGAGCCAGGATTTCAAATTAGAATCTGAACACTGATCTCCGGCTCGTGCGAGCACAGCACTTCCTCTGGAAACCCGTGACGGCGACCCATACTCCAGTGATGAAAAGGCGTGTGACGGTGGTGGGGGTGGGGAGGATCCTCACGGCCCTCCCCCGGCTCAGACCTCACCCACAGGGAGACCTGGAGGCGGGTGGCCCCGCGGCACTCAAACTCACCCACAGTCTGAATTGTCAAGTACACATTTCCAAATAAAGGGTTGTCGTTGCAGAGTAAGAAGAATAAATACCCGGCGAGGAGACGTCCCCTCACGTTAGGTTGTTTCTGACACGGAAATTGCTGCTCTCTAAGGCGCCCGTCATCTTTGCGATGACTGTAGGTTACGCACGGGCCCGGGCTGAGTGCTTCTAAGTCTGATGAACTGTGGTGCCTTGTTACATATCAACCAGAGCCGTAAATATTTGTGAAGGAAATGCTGTGGCATATGCGGCAGGCTGCGGAAGCAGCTCTACTGAGCTTTTCTAGATGGGAATTAGGAACTTATGGGATAAGAGATGGAGCAAATTTCTCCGCGCCGTCTTAACTCAATTAACTATTGCCATTATCATAAGAAGGCGTCTTAATTGTCTCTGATATTAGTCCCAAGTGTGTGTTCTTTATGCACACATTAAGTATCTTTATTCTTTTTATCATACATTGGGAAAAAAGTGCTTAATCAGTATCATAATCTCTACTCAAATAATTATCAATGTGTTATGAAAATGTGTTGTTAGAGCGAGCTCTTCGTCTATCTTCAATGAGATCATTAATATTAGCCCATGTTGTAAACAGGATTAGAGCTGTAAATACATTTTTAAGTGATAGCTTTGGTGTAGCGATACATTTTGAGCTTTTATTTTTGAGATAAAACGTCCTTTAAGAGTGCTCCTGACAGAGGAAGCAGGCGCTCCTGGCTGCGCTTCTCCGTGTGTTGACTTCACCGAGAGTTAAAGATAGCCACTGCTCTGCGTTTGGGGAACGGTCAATGTGAACTCATATGTGGCATAGTTCAGATACAGTCCAGAGAGAATGGAAAAGGAAGTTATTTAATACAAGTTAGTTCAATAAAAGTACCACGAAATTAATCTAGGTTAGATATTTATAAATATATTTCATTAATAACCAAGACACGGTTATTTGTATCTGTTGTTGCTTTGTGAGAATAATGTCTTGTTATTGCAAGTAAAACCTAGAGATTTATTCACCAAAAACATACCTCTGTTCTTACATGAACACAACCACCCAATCCAAGATACTAAAGTTCTTCTTTCTCTTTACCAAATACGGCAGTTCTGTTCCCAACATCTAAATTCTTTTCATTCTCCCCTAGCAATCAAATATCTACCATTTACATTGGGTTTTCTTTGACAGGCCCGTGCCTCATTCTTTACCTTGATTCAGATGTTCCTTGATTTTTGTCTGCTTTCAATTATCCTGGGATTTTTTTCACTTCTATGAGCTCATTTTCGTTTTCTTTCGTGTAGGTATGTAGTCTTGTGGGTGGGAATATTTTGTAGGTTAGGACTGGAGGATCCTTCATTATATGACTCAGACAAAATTTTGTCAAGTTCTTATATCCTTATCAAATTCATTTAATTGACATACATCACTGGCTGGCAAAGGGTATTTAAAATACCAGACCCATTATTCCATACATTATACAGCAGCTGCTCGTGTAAGACTGTTCCTTTGAATATAATTGTGGAACATTTGAAATGGAAGTTTATTTGGGGTGGATTCCAGCCAAATACTCATAAAGTGCTTTTTATTCTTGCATTCAAAATAGATCCCAACTGCTTACAATTCCTTAATGAAAATCCATAGCTACACAAAAATTTTGTTTTATTCCTAGGCATTTTGGTAAATATGTTGTGAATTGTTAAAAACACACAGACATTGCGAAGTAGACTCAAAATAATGATAAGCGCAACAGCGAGGAGTTGACCTGCGGCTGTGTTCCCTCCTTTGGACTCGGCGGTACCCGGTGTCCCGAGGCTGCCTGGTCAGGGTGAAGTGGTCTTGCTTGCTGCTTGGCCTGGCCTTCGGAGCTTCTGCCCGCACCACTGTGCTCAATTGGGCAGAATTATTGTGCCTTGTAAGCTGTCAAGTTAATCTGAGGCATAGATGCTTGACAGGCAAATAAAAACGAAAATTACTGTTCCAAAAATTGAAGATTATAGATCTGCTACAGAACTGTCTGTGTGCAATTTCATCATGGTAATCTTTCTATTTAGATGAGCTCTGTGATCAGCCTGGATGATATTTTTTAATATCAAGGTCAGGATTTTATCTTCCCCATCAAACTACAAAATACTTTGAAAATTACATCTTGGGTGGAACCCTGTACACACAGTAAAAGAAAAGGTAATAATCTAATGGTTTTTTTTTTCTAAGTGGTATAAAAGCAGAATTAGAAAGCCCGCATTTCTAGGCTAAAAATAATCTCTTGAAGCATATTTTCAACCACATTCTCCAGTAGATTCAAAGCACTGGGGTTCTCTAGGGAATTTGTCTCTGTGGTTATTACCCCACTCAAGTTGGCCTCTCTAGTCTCTAAGAGATGAAGGAACCATTTACGGCGTTAAGGATATTTACCGAGGTGTCTCTGGCAGCCCTGGCCTCTGGCTGCCTTAGAGCCAGCTCCATTTTATAACAGAACAAGAAGAGCCACAGAAAGGCAATGAATGAATGAATTCTATCAAGGATGCTGCGCCAGGATTTTAATCAGATGCTGCTAATCACTTTCATTTTTGTATTTTGATGATAAAATTAAATAGCGTTATACAAAATATAATTTGGATGATCTGGTATGGGTTCTTATTTCAGTGGGAATTGGAGATAGTTGAGCTTTTTGATTAAACTTTTTAAATAATCTCTTAGCTATCACACTCTGAAATTAAAGAAGGAATAATACCAGTCTCTAAAAACATGGTTTTAATTAATGACCTTGTGATTTGCAAGTATAAATTTCACTGATAATTGTTTTTTTAAACCCAGTCCAGCTCAGAATAGCATTTATAATTTGTAGAACATGAATATAAAAGATTGTCTCACTGTAGACAAGTAAACAAAAGACTGGATCTTCAAATATTGGTTCCTGTTACTTTTTATAAAACCAAGTGTACATAGTGCATACAGTTTAGAGAGAATAAATGTGAGTTTTTAAAACTACTTTCAAATAATATATAAATATTTTTCTTGACTGTTTACAGTTTTGAAATCTGCTGTCAAGGATTTGTCTTATCTTAATCGTGCGTCTGTGTTTGTCGGGATACACAGGTGCCCTTAGATCTATGTAAGAGTTGGAAAAGAAATAGATTTTTTGATGCTACACCGCTGGCGATTGATCAAGATCAGATGGAAATTGAGTCTGTGGTTCTTAGAAAAAGATCTCTTAACACTCGGACAGGCGTGCAGCGTGGTAAACTGGCTGTGTAGGGATCCGTTTGCAGTGATGTGTGTGTCCGGAGCCATGGTGGCTGTCCTAAGACATTTACCTCAACAAGGAGAGAGAATGGAGGGCAGTGGCCCCGTGGAGTGAACGGGGGTAGTGCAGGATCGTGTGGAAACGCAGGGGGACGAAGGGGGCTGAGCAGATCCACGGATGCTGGAGCCGATGGACCGGGGGCCTGTGTCCCAGTCCTGCCAGGTGTCCCACGCGCCCAGCCAGGGACAGCTCAGTGCACTGTGGCACGGTCAGAATCAGGGGCAACACCTCCCTCCCTCCCCTCGTTTCTGCTCTGTCTAGGTCCTCACGTCGCTGCCACGGTGGTAGATCCTACTAGTGGCCTTCCCCAGAGCTACGGCAGAAAGCTCGGCCGGTTTTCTGTCTCCTCCATCCTGACACCTCGTCCCTCAGCCAAACCCGGGCAGAAGTCTGCTGGCTGGGGCACAGAGCCAGGCCCGTTCTGTGAGCAGATCCTTCCCGTGGTCACTCCGGCCTCGGGTCTTACCCTGCCCTCCTCTTCAAAAGTAATTGTGCTCATCGAAGTCACGGTACGGCCTTTGGAGACAATTTTGGAGGTCGGGTGGAGATTTGGGGTCAGTTGTGTTGTGAAGGCGTCGACATTCTGATACCAACCGCATGCGTGCTCCCCAGGGAGCGTGCCCTCGGGACCCGCTGCCGTTCGGACTCGCATCTGCGTCTGATTCAGCAAACGAGGCAGCCACGCGGCTCAGAGTCGACGCAGTCACCGGGTGGCTTTTGGCGTCACACCAGCTCTTGTTAGAAATGTACCTGTGCTCGGATGAATCTCACAAGGGCGAAATCAAATTTAACGAAATGATGTAAACAGAAGCTACAGACCTAAAAACGTCTCAGGGGATGAACGAGAAACAAGAACTGACATTTCATCTCAGGTTTTAGACTCGGTGATTTGGCTGTTAGTGTTTCTATGTGTTCAGTGTTATGTCGGGTATTTTTTTCTTTCTGGGGAGGGGCATTTGCCTTTTACAAGCTCTCTTCCATTTCCTATTCGTTTCTCACTGAGAAATTTCCAACTTGTCTTATTATTGGTGTAGAACATTCTCTTAAAATGAATGTGTGAACTCTGTGTGTTTCTGAGAGCATGACTGTTGGGCCCTGCAGACTGACAGCTCTGGATTCGAGTGTCAGGATTCTAGCTCACGTTCGGTGGTGATGCAGGGCCTGGGTGCTTTGTAACTGCGTCTCAGTGTGGGAGCGATGTGGCATGGTGCCCGAGAACCCCGGGGCTGCATCCCAGCACACGCTGGCTTTGCAGAGAGCTGCTGGGAGCTAGAAAACGCACACAGGCCTTCGCGGACCCTCCGCTCGTCTCCTCCTTGAAGTGAAGCCTGATTTTTCTCTACTTCGCCGTGAGTTGGCAGACACTGAGAAAGCTTGTTAGCTCTGTGGGCCTGAGCGTGATCTTTGCATGCGTCTTTTATGTTCTAGGTATGTCAGTGTTACCGTGCGTGCTGGATGAAAGTTCAATGCTGCACAACCGTCCTGAACCCTTGGAACTGTCCACAGACTCTTCATGACATTGAGCCTTTAGTTCTACTTTATGATGCAGATTGGGACTCTTCTTTATTTTCAACTTCATGGAGACCCTCGTTAGCGTGTGTGTGTGTGTGTGTGTGTGTGCATGCGCGCACATGCACCACGCTGCCCTGTATATTATCTGCACCTTGCATGGAGAGAGAACTCCACTATGTGATGATAACATGGATGCACACGGTTGGCTCATCAACCTAGACCGTCCTGGTGAATGAACCGCTAATGATGCACCCATTATGCCACATCCTCTGCTCTCTGTCCATTCGTCCTCTGGACTCGGGCTGTGTGCAGCTCTTGGCCTTCGTGAATGGTGCTGCTCTGAGTGTGAGGTGCGGGTGTCTCTCCAAGCCATGGGTTTCCCTTCCTTTGCCCTGCGATTCCAGGACAGGACTCCCGAGTGGCCGGGGCCCTGCCTGTGGCCTGCCATCTGCCCCTCACCTGCTGCCGGCGCCGTCCGCTCTCTGATGATAAACCATCTGTGTTTGTGCCTGGATTTCTCAGAGGACGTATGGTGGTGACCCTTCTTCTTACATCTGATGGTCATCTATGAGCCTTCTTTTGGGAAATGGTGCTAAGTCTATTTTTGATTAGGGCTGTCTTGATCTGTAGTTTTGACGCTGAAGTTTCAGAGTTCTCGGCATCTCTGCTACCAATCTCATGTAATTTGTAAACACGTTCCCCTATTCTCTAGGCCGACTCTCTGTCAGGCTGTTGCCTTTGCTATGCAGAAACCTCTTTAATGTTATGCAGTTCGACTCGTATTCACTTTGCTGTTGATTCCTGGGTTTGGGGGTCTTGTCCAGCATAATCCTTGCTCATTCCGCGTCCTAACGTTTTCTTGTATTAATTTTACAACTGCAGGTCTTACAGTTAGTTAGGCATCTGAGGCAGGGAGAGTCTATTTTTGTCGCTGCTGAAGGGTGGGGTCTGGATTCACTCTCCTGCACATGGATTCCCACATCTCCTGGCAGGACTCTTGTTGTTCCAGAGCAGGTGTTGTTTTACAGCGGGTGTCTTCAGCACCTTGATCAAGAATCCGCAGACTGAAGAAGCATAGGTCTCCTGGAGTAATGACTGCTCTGTGGTATGCTTTGAAGTCAGGAACTGAGGTGCTTTCTGCTTTGTTTCTTTCCCTCAGCCCATGGCCAGGGTGGGTTTTCACAGGTGCATGTACACTGTAGCATTGGCTTTCCCGATTCTGTGAAGAAAGTCCTGGATGCTTTGATAGAGACTGCACTGACTGCAGATGACCCGTGGTTCTAGGGAGATTTTAAGGACATTGACTCCTCTGATCCACGAACATGGCACTCCTTCCACACTTCTGAGTGTCCTCACTGAATTTCTTTCATCAGTTTGCTGTGGAGATCTTACCTCTCGGGTTAGTTTTATATATAGATGTTTTGTTTGCTGCAGCAGTCTTAAGTGGGAATATTTTCTTTAGCTCATTCAGATAATCCAGCTGTTGACATACAATGCTATCAGTGCTGTTTGCATCTTGTCTTATTTTTATCCTGGACATGTTGCTGGATTCTTCATTGGTTCTCCTGGTGGTGGGCGTAGTCGTCTGGGCTTGCTGAGGTGGTGGTTGGTTCTCCTGGTGGTGGGCGTAGTCGTCGGGGCTTGCTGAGGTGGTGGTTGGTTCTCCTGGTGGTGGGCGTAGTCGTCTGGGCTTGCTGAGGTGGTGGTTGGTTCTCCTGGTGGTGGGCGTAGTCGTCGGGGCTTGCTGAGGTGGTGGTTGGTTCTCCTGGTGGTGGGCGTAGTCGTCGGGGCTTGCTGAGGTGGTGGTTGGTTCTCCTGGTGGTGGGCGTAGTTGTCTGGGCTTGCTGAGGTGGTGGTTGGTTCTCCTGGTGGTGGGCGTAGTCATCGGGTCTTGCTGAGGTGGTGAACTCTGAACTCTCCATCCAGTTCCCATGCCCTTTTCTGTCTCCAGTGCCAGATCCCTTCTGATTACCTTTTCCAGATTCCACACTGACCAGGGCATCTTCACTGTGCCCCTGTATCCACGGTGGCCTTGCATTCCCAGCAGTGAACACAGCACAGATATTTGTGAGTTTTCCAGGGGAAAATCAAATTTGTTAAAATCAAATTAAAGAAAAGAAACCTAAGTACAGAAGAAAGTACACTCCTCCCAGGTTTAATTTCAGGCACGGATGATGGTTTGTTTGAAGGGTTGAGAGGGTAATGATTGGAAGGCCTGTGTAGGTAGACTCATTTGCATTCAGAGGCCTGGAGAACTTGAACTATTAGGATCAGAAAAATCTACAGAGGTTATGAAGCAACCTTTCCAAGCCAAAAACAGATCCCTGGATACAAATGATAAGACGTAGTGTCTCTATTCATGATCTTCCTTAGACAATAACACCTGATCTACTCAGCAGTTGGCTGAGATAAATGCGTCGAAGATTAATGATTATTTACAACTTCTCGTGGTCACTTATATGATTTCGTAAGACATAAAGAAGGCTGTGAGCCGTGTTGACTATGTGTTGGTGTAATCAGAAGGTCTCCAGTGACTGGAAGTAGCTTTTCCTGTCCTGTTCCCCGCTGGATGCTTTTGGTGGTGCCGTGATTTATCAAGCTTTTTCACGGGGATCTGCGATGTCTCCCTCAGTGAATAGGGCAGTGCATCGGGGAGGCACATTCCCCTGAGTTCCTGTAATGCTAAAATAATCCCGCCGTATTTGCATATTTTTTGAATTGCTTTGTGTGCTCTCTGCAGCAGCGTCAAAGTGCATTTGTCGATGGGGAAATGATACCCTAAAACACTTGGATTTGGCTAACTCGTGCAATAGTTTCTAGTATTCATGTGCCTTTATGCACAAACAAAGCAAAACCCACAATACAAAAACAACGTAAATCAATTAATCAAGTTAATGACTTTCTTTACAGGGTTTGAGCAGATTCTTAGGAGTGCATTTAAGTGTAAATATTAAAAATGGAATACTCCGGAGAGAAAACATTTATCATTTGATTGGAATGTGAACTATATTGGGGAGAAAAAAAAAACTTAGAGGAGAATTTCAACCCTGTAGCTTTGAGAAAATATTTTTTATGCATCTGATCTCTAGGAAATATTAAACTTTTACTGTTTCCTGTGTTCTACCACTGGACATATTTGTTTGAATAAAAAACGAAGTAAGCTTGTGTTTCCTCTTCCATTAATTTCAGTATTGATGAGAAGAACGCAGTTTGCATGGGGATTGAGCGTCTCTGGGAGCTGGGAGCTGGGCTGGCAGTCCTGCAGTACTTCCCATGCTGTGCTGTCAGTGGTGCTGGCTCCGGCTCTTCAAAACCATCCACAGCCCCAGCCCCCCCCCAGCTCATCAGAACCACCCACAGCCCCAGCCCCCCCCAGCTCATCAGAACCACCCACAGCCACAGCCCCCCCAGCTCATCAGAACCATCCACAGCCCCAGCCCCCCCCCAGCTCATCAGAACCACCCACAGCCCCAGGCCCCCCCCAGCTCATCAGAACCACCCACAGCCCCAGGCCTCCCCCCAGCTCATCAGAACCACCCACAGCCCCAGGCCCCCCCCAGCTCATCAGAACCACCCACAGCCCCAGGCCTCCCCCCAGCTCATCAGAACCACCCACAGCCCCAGGGCCCCCCCATCTGAGGTGCAGACTGGAATAGGACCAGCTGACCCCTTTCCTGCCTTCCCTGGTGACAAGTATAACAGATTTGTCAACTTATATTTTTTTCTGTAGCTAAAATGTCAGTATCAGCTTTTCAGATATGACAAAAAAAAACCCGAGCTTTAAAAAGATATTAGAAGTTCAATAGCTCACATTTGTTTTTTTCTTTTATTTTGTTTTTGGCTTTTTTGAATAATGAGACCACTCATTTCTATGAAATAGAAATACAAACTGTGTGTTTTGGAAGAGTACAAGAGAAGGAATAAAGGACATCACAATGCGTCTTACTAAAAGGCAGAGCAGTGTATGCCTAGAGACAGTGGGGCGTGGGGGGAGAGGGGGAGGGGTGGGGGAGGGGTGGGGGGAGGAGTAGGAGGAGATGGGGTGGGGGAGGAGGGGGAGGGGGAGGGCCCGCTCCAGCCCCCACACCCCGCGTGGCCTGCAGTTTGGGCAGGTGGCCCCTCTTGTCTTGGGGTGCTCCACCGTCCCCTCCCCGAGCAGGGCACAGCACGAAGCCCTTCTCGGGAGGAACGCGGCAGTGAAGGGGAGGAAGCGCCCCGTCCTCTCCGCAGGGAGGCCTGGCGGGCACTGCTGCTGCGGATGGCCAGCAGGACCCAAGGACAGTCCAGGCCGCCTTACCAGCTCTGAGCTACCTCCACGTCCTAACGGCAAGTCGCAGAAGGGCCGGCCGTCCCGGGATGAGAAGAGGCGTCCGTCAAAGACCCCAGAAACAAGCAATCCCTTCACACAGAAGCCTGGCAAAGAGCGGCCCATCCTCAGGCGTGGTTGGGGGCGCGTCCATCCTTCACCGTGCAAACCTGGAGGAGGCGTGACCTGAACTTCCTGATCTGTGTACAGAGGAGGGGGGACGATGGGCCCTCCAGCATCAGACCTGGAGTACTGGGTACTGCTCTCATGACACTGAATATGGTGTCGGCGACCATGGGCTGTACTCACCCACCTTAGCTACAATAATCACACATCCACAGGTGTGTGGGGGCCCTGTCCTTTCTTTCAAGTGAGAATCCAGGAGCAAGGCTTGGGGTGCACTGAATCCATCTGGTTGGGGTAGATTTAATCAATCTGGATGCATTGGGTTTAATTGATCTGGATGGGGTGGATTTAGTAGATCTGGGTGGAGTGGATTTAGTGGATCTGGGTGGGATGGATTTAGTGGATCTGGGTGGGGTAGATTTAGTGGATCTGGGTGGGGTGGGTTTAGTGGATCTGGGTGGGATGGATTTAGTGGATCTGGGTGGGGTGGATTTAGTGGATCTGGGTGGGGTGGGTTTAGTGGATCTGGGTGGGGTGGATTTAGTGGATCTGGGTGGGGTGGATTTAGTGGATCTGGGTGGGGTGGGTTTAGTGGATCTGGGTGGGGTGGGTTTAGTGGATCTGGGTGGGGTGGATTTAGTGGATCTGGGTGGGGTGGGTTTAGTGGATCTGGGTGGGGTGGGTTTATTTTGGAGGACTATTTGGACTAGTGCTGCACTGACCTTGCAGTTGAAGACCAGAGCTGCTTCTGTGCTTCCATGTCTCATCCAGGACTTGTTCTATGTGCTGGCATGCTTCAGGATCTGATTAGAAGTGTGCTTAGATGTTCTCACGTTGACTAGACAAGGTTGGGGTGGCCATGCCAGCCCAGGATGGTGGCACCTCCCCAGGCCCCTCCACTGACCTCCTGGGCCCTCCACACCCCCCTCCACTGACCTCCTGAGCCCTCCATGGCCCCCTCCACTGACCTCCTGAGCCCTCCATGGCCCCCTCCACTGACCTCCTGAGCCCTCCACGGCCCCCCTCCACTGACCTCCTGGGCCCTCCACGCCCCCTCCACTGACCTCCTGAGCCCTCCATGGCCCCCCTCCCGAGGCCCCTCCACTGACCTCCTGAGCTCTCTACGGCCCCCCTCCACAGCCCCCCTTCACTGACCTCCTGAGCCCTCCACGGCCCCCCTCCACTGACCTCCTGAGCCCTCCATGGCCCCCCTCCACTGACCTCCTGAGCCCTCCACGGCCCCCCTCCACTGACCTCCTGAGCCCTCCACGGCCCCCCTCCACTGACCTCCTGAGCCCTCCACGGCCCCCCTCCACTGACCTCCTGAGCCCTCCATGGCCCCCCCCTCCACGAGGCCCCTCCACTGACCTCCTGAGCCCTCCATGGCCCCCCCCCTCCACGAGGCCCCTCCACTGACCTCCTGAGCCCCCCACGGCCCCCCCCACGAGGCCCCTCCACTGACCTCCTGAGCCCCCCATGGCCCCCCTCCACTGACCTCCTGAGCCCTCCACGGCCCCCCCTCCACGGCCCCCCTCCACTGACCTCCTGGGCCCCCCACGGCCCCCCTCCACTGACCTCCTGAGCCCTCCACGGCCCCCCCCACGAGGCCCCTCCACTGACCTCCTGAGCCCCCCACGGCCCCCTCCACTGACCTCCTGAGCCCTCCATGGCCCCCCCTCCACGGCCCCCCTCCACTGACCTCCTGGGCCCCCCACGGCCCCCCTCCACTGACCTCCTGAGCCCTCCACGGCCCCCCCCACGAGGCCCCTCCACTGACCTCCTGAGCCCCCCACGGCCCCCTCCACTGACCTCCTGAGCCCTCCATGGCCCCCCCTCCACGGCCCCCCTCCACTGACCTCCTGGGCCCCCCACGGCCCCCCTCCACTGACCTCCTGAGCCCTCCACGGCCCCCCCCTCCACGAGGCCCCTCCACTGACCTCCTGGGCCCCCCACGGCCCCCCTCCGGCTCCCCGTCCTTCCTCGGCAGTTGCAGCTTGTCTTTCTGGGGCCCGTCCAGCTGTCTCAGGCTTCTCTGAGCAGCCACAGCCATCGTGGTTTTCCCAGTTTACGCACAGCTCACGTCGCTTCCCTCCCAGGACTTGCTTGCTGTGGTCCCGATGCTTGCATCGCGTGGTGCTGGTGTGCGGCGGCCCTCACGGGTCGATACGCTGCGCGTGCGGGGTGGGACGTCTCAGTCACGTTTGTGTGCTCACACAGCACGGACATCCTGGAGTACTCGGCAGATCCTCCATGAACAATGGGCGAGAGCCACCAGACGGTGATTTGGTGCACGCGGTTTCCCCACCGTCGCTGGTCTGGTGAGGTAGGCAGCTAGAACGGTGGCTTCAAAATGAGGCTCGTTTAAACGCTTTGCTCCCAGTGACACTTGGAGATGGCAAAGCTGGGCTTGCGTCCGTGTTTGTCCGACGTCGAAGCCAGTGAGCTGTCCAGGGCCGGAGCCTGGCCCAGAGACCAGAGAAGTGCTCTAATTTTGAACTGAATGTAATTTTAATGCCATTCTGCTCTAGAAGAGTTTTTTATTATCTAGCCATGGCTCTGTGCCCTCATCTCTTATGAAGAAGAGGTGATTATCTTCAGCAGCAGGCAACCCCTTTGCTCCCCCGGAGCCCTGATGTGTGGGTAGACTCCATTTCCTTCTCCTGGTCTGTAAACTGCTGCCTTCCGGGGCCTCCAGTCAGCCCCCCCCTCCCTGACCTCTCCCTGACCCCTCCCTGACCCCTCCTGACTCCTCCCTGACTCCTCCCTGACCCCTCCCTGACCCCTCCCTGACCCCTCCTGACCCCTTCTGACCCCTCCCTGACTCCTCCCTGACCCCTCCCGACCCCTCCCGACCCCTCCCGACCCCTCCCTGACCCCTCCTGACCCCTCCCTGACCCCTCCTGACCCCTCCTGACCCCTCCTGACTCCTCCCTGACCCCTCCTGACCCCTCCCTGACTCCTCCCTGACCCCTCCTGACCCCTCCCGACCCCTCCCGACCCCTCCTGACCCCTCCCTGACCCCTCCTGACCCATCCTGACCCCTCCCTGACCCCTCCTGACCCCTCCTGACTCCTCCCTGACCCCTCCTGACCCCTCCCTGACTCCTCCCTGACCCCTCCCGACCCCTCCCTGACCCCTCCTGACCCCTCCCGACCCCTCCTGACCCCTCCTGACCCCTCCCTGACCCCTCCTGACCCCTCCCGACCCCTCCTGACCCCTCCTGACCCCTCCCCGCAGCCGCCCGCCGTGGGCAGCTGTGAAGATGCCGGCGCTGCCTCGTCTGTAATGTCTCCAAATGTCGCGTTAGCATTTGTTGCTCCACTCCAGTTCCTAATTAAAGAAAGCTCATTTCCGCTTTCTCTGACTGATATCTACCATTTCAGTCCTGCCCTTTATGTTTGTTCCGGAACATTCATCATCGTCTTGTTAATGCTGTTGTTTGCCAACAAAATGGCAGTGAACAAAGCCTTTCCTTGACTTCCCTACTGCCGGCCACGATTCATTTCCACGTGCCACCTCTGCTGTCGCCTGCTGTGGGGCCAACGTGGGGCCGGTCTGGCCGCCCGCAGTGATGGCTGTCTGCCGACACGTGCATCTCCGAAGCTCTGTACCTCAGAGCCCTGCGCTTCTGCCATGAGCCTGCACGCTCCCCTGCCCCCTCTCCCCCCCGCCCCCTCTCCCCCCCGCCCCCTCTCCCCCGCCCCCTCTCCCCCCCGCCCCCTCTCCCCCCGCCCCCTCTCCCCCCCGCCCCCTCTCCCCCCGCCCCCTCTCCCCCCCGCCCCCTCTCCCCCCGCCCCCTCTCCCCCCCGCCCCCTCTCCCCCCGCCCCCTCTCCCCCCGCCCCCTCTCCCCCCGCCCCCTCTCCCCCCGCCCCCTCTCCCCCCTGCCCCCTCTCCCCGCTGCCCCCTCTCCCCCCTGCCCCCTCTCCCCCCTGCCCCCTCTCCCCCTGCCCCCTCTCCCCCTGCCCCCTCTCCCCCTGCCCCCTCTCCCCCCTGCCCCCTCTCCCCCCTGCCCCCTCTCCCCCTGCCCCCTCTCCCCCCTGCCCCCTCTCCCCCTGCCCCTTCTCCCCCCTGCCCCCTCTCCCCGCTGCCCCCTCTCCCCCCTCTCCCCTCTCCCCCCTGCCCCCTCTCCCCCCTCCCCCCTCTCCCCGCTGCCCCCTCTCCCCCCTCTCCCCTCTCCCCCCTGCCCCCTCTCCCCCCTCCCCCCTCTCCCCGCTGCCCCCTCCCTCTGTCTTCATGGCACTCTGAGAAGCCTCCGCTCCCATCTGGCCGTCCTGTGGGAATCGCTCTCCCGTCCGTCCGTCCTGTGGGAATCACTGCCCTGTCGCTGGCCGTCCTGTGGGAATCGCTCTCCCGTCCGTCCGTCCGTCCGTCCGTCCTGTGGGAATCGCTGTCCTGTTGCTGGCCATCCTCCTCAGCGATCTTTCCAAGATGAGCTCATCTCTGTGCTCGAATGTCTAGTTCTTAGTCGTAAGCCTAAAGATAACACTCAAGAAGAAGCTTTGTTCCTTCTCTGCTCTGTGGGGAGGCCTTTGATCCTACTGTGGGGACGTGGGTGACAGTTTGAATTTGTTGTCATGTACAATGAATTGAAATGTTGTCCTGTAATCAGATTGCAGGGCGGCCTGCGTCCGGCTACCTTGGCAAATCTAGGAAGGGTTTTCTGGGATTACGGGCGAAGCGAGGTGGTCACGCTGACCCTGTGCTGACGGCAGGCTGCTGGCGGCCACGCGGATGGGGTCTCTACCAGCAGAGGCGTGGGAGCAGAAGGGATCCTTCTGGAACACGGTGCTCCCCCGAGGCTGTGCGTCTTTTTAGAAGCACTTGATGTCAGGAAGCAGATATGTCTGCTCCGAGGGAGTTGGGTAGAAGACAGAAGGGCGGCAGCACCGTGACTTGGATACACGCGAAGGTCGAGCTGCCAGGCCCCGTGTCTGCTCCCTGAGCTTGGGTTGTTTTGAACTGAGGAGAAATCAGTTAAAAACGGTGGTAACATTGTGTTAAAGTTGCAGAAAGAAGGCCAGATTGACTCACCAAATGGAAGTTAAATTTATTTCTTTACTAGACATGAAGCCAGATAAAGCATGAATTCAGACGCCTGGGCGGGTACCTAGGTGGCAGAAGATGAGGTGGTTTTCCTGGCCGGTGGGCGCTGGGCTCAGTTCTCGGTGCTCTTCCCCCTGGAAAAAAGACAGCGCAAAGCCGCGCGCCACGGCTGCTAAGAATGTAGCTTCCGGTAGAGAAGTGTTCCTCCTGTCGTTTCCACACAGACTTCAATTTGAAATCTTATTTCAAGTAAAAATAATTATATTTCCCAAAGATATTGTGAAATAGGAATAGCTGGCTAATCGATGATGAGGTCATCTGATATTAGGACTTTGGTCAACATAGATTGAGTACGATAACTTTTTAGACCTTTTTAAATGGAAAAGCAGTAATATAGCAAAATATGCCATAAATTGCATTACTATAAAACATTGCCTGTCTCTCTCTGTTTTGGTCAACAGCAAAATATTGTCCTATCCTAAACAGAAACCAGACTCAGGTTAGAAAATGAGAGCATAATGAAAGCAGAGAACACAAGGAAAATGGGCACAACGGATGGCAGGGAATGTGGAAAGGACGTTGGGCGCAGACACTTCCGTGAGATAATTTCCTCCGGGCTCTCCGCTGAATCTATAGATGAAGCAACAAATCGGCACGCGTGGCCCTCACTTACAGTCAAAGGGTGGAGGTGGCTGACAAACCTCCACAGCTAATGAATGCTTTGTGCGGGAAGTGGAGCAAACAGAAGAAGGATGGAGACAGCCTGAGCGATTGCCGGGACCTGTTTGTGCAGGGCCAGGGGATGGAGTGAAGATTCACCCGCAGGGACGAAGCTGGGAGGTGCTCCTCGGCTGCAGGGACCTGTTTGTGCAGGGCCAGGGGATGGAGTGAAGATTCACCCGCAGGGATGAAGCTGGGAGGTGCTCCGAGGCTGCAGGGACCTGTTTGTGCAGGGCCAGGGGATGGAGTGAAGATTCACCCGCAGGGATGAAGCTGGGAGGTGCTCCTCGGCTGCAGGGACCTGTTTGTGCAGGGCCAGGGGATGGAGTGAAGATTCACCCGCAGGGACGAAGCTGGGAGGTGCTCCGAGGCTGCAGGCAGCAGGCTGGGCTCCACGCCGGAGCTGGGGCTGCAGTGCTGCGCCTGCATGTGTGTGCGCATGCGTGCCTGCACCCACGTTCACTTGATCTCGGCTAAGTGAATGATCTCACGTGCCTGTCATGCGCCAGTAGCTGTTCTACCACTGACAGGATTCCTTAGTAAGGAGGTAGGTCGAAGGACGTCTCTGGCAAGGAGGAGACAGGAGAGCACACCCCATCACTCAGCACCCAGAGGCCGAGGCAGGGATGGGACTGGAGGGAGGAGCTGGGTGGCTGGGAGCAGACCGGGGGGGAGCAGGGCATTGGGGGCTGACATCAAGCCTGGGACAGGGTGCTGGCCACGCAGTGAGGAGCCGTAGCCCCTCCTGCCCTGGACCTGTGCGCTTCCCCTCCTTTCCTCTCCCCCACTAACCTCCCCCCTCCCTCTCCACGCTCCTCCGAGGCTCCTTTTAGAGTCCTTTCCCTTTCTTTTTCTTTTCTTCTCCTCCTTTCTTTTCTTCTCTGTTCCCAACTCATTTCTTTTGGGCCTCATATGAGTTTCAGTTTCTGTCTCCGGCGATGCAGGCGGTCTCTGCTTCTGTTAGCACGCTGGGATGGGGCCTCGGCATCTTTGTGGATTACAGTGATCATCCAGCAGGCGGTCACAGCGGGATGGCTCTGCGCTGGAGCTCTGCGGGGGGAGGGGCGCAGCACCCACTCCTGAGTTTCCCTCTGCACACCAGTCATCCTGCACGTTCTGGATTCCTTGGCTTCTCAAGTTGTATTAAAGTACAGCAAGTATCGATTATAAATGATTTCTAAAATGGTCCACACAGGTATACGTATTTTTGGTATATGTTTTCTAAACATTTACATCTTTTTGCATCTAGAAATTTAGGTGTCTAAATCTATTCCTGTCTCTGATCAGCAGATCTGCAAGAAGATGCTTACCAATACCTCAGATGTGATGGGGAACGATGCCGTCTCCCTGTTTAAAGGATTAATGCATATCGACGGCACTTGTGTTGGAAGAGCCGAGTTTCCATGCGATGGAAAAGTTTCCTTTGCCGGAAGCCCCCTTGCAGCTCTCGGCAGGCAGTGTCTTTAGCCTTTGATTGTTTCGGTTTTCTGCCTTGGTGATGCCTGTGCTGCGTTACTTCTTTTCAGAATTCATTTGGTTTTACATTAGCTGGTGTCCACTTGGTACAGGGTGAAAATAGCATCCTTCTGCCAGGTCCCTGACAAAGGACTCATCTTCCCTGACGAGACAAAGTGGAGGCCGTGCCAATCAGCCAGATAACGAGCAAAACCAGAACTTCGCTCCGACTTCTCTCCCCAGCGTTCTTGGGATGTAACTGACAAATGAAAGAGCATTTGAAGCGCATCATGAAAATGATCGCGCCATCCGGGACTGTTTCCCTGCTCTGGGCTGGGGTGCCAGGGTTGCGTCAGAACCCCGCAGTGTCATGGCTCACGCAGAGCATGCTTTGCATCCTCTCTTACTGAATGACAATGGCTGGGAGAATTTCTTTGAATCACCCTAGGGGAATATGGCCAGGTTTATGAAGTTAACTTGATGCATTTAACTGCTGTCAGGGTTTAAAGATGAACAGAACAGTAAGTTCCAGCTCCGGGCTCCATCCCATCTGTACTCTAATCCTCTCAGTTGTTTGGAATTTCTTTGCTTGGAAGATACAAGTGGCAGGGCAGCACCTTGGGTGAATATGCAGTGTAAGATATGAATCAATTATGGAAAACAGCTCACAGTGTTCTCGTTCATTTCTTTGAGCAATTGGGGCTTGGATGGAAACTTTAGCATTCTTTTTTTTTAATTGTGAAAATACCATATGGAGGGGTTGCAATTACACGGGCAAAATAAGGAGTACATTTCTTATCAAGCATTGTTGCCTCCTCCTTTGTTTCCCCTTCCCATACCTTCCCATCTCCTCCACCCTCCCAGGCCAAAGTTGTAAAGTTCGTTTTTCAACATCATGACTTGTACATCTCATTGTTGCAATGGGTCCACCTGTATTCCTCTTTAAATGATTTGTTTTTTCCCTTTCCCTCCACAAATTATACCAATATCAAATACAGTGAGAACAGGGGTTATACCATGGGGGAGTGACATACAAAGCAACAAAGAAATCATCTTATAAATATGTTAGAAACAATCGCATGAAAGTAAAAAACATTTGAGTTCTTATCTTGGGGTTTATCTCACCTAACATCAACTTATCTGACCTTTTCTGCTTGACTCAGACATATACTAGTTATTGCAAATAAGGGAAACCATGGGACCTATGTTTCTTTGGGCCTGACCTACTTCACTTAATATAATTTTTCCAAGTCTTTCCCTTTCCTAATAAATGGGGCAATGTCATTCTTTTTGATGGAGACATAGAATTCCATTGTGTATATATACCACAATTTCTTGATCCATTCATCTACTGAGGGGCATCTGGGTTGGTTCAGAAGGGAATCCTACTGCATTGTTGGTAGAAGTATAAACTTGTTCAACCACTTTGGAAAGCAGTATGGAGGTTTCTCAAAAGACTCCACATATAGCTCCCCTCTGACCCAGCAATCCCACTTTTGGGCATTTACCCAAATGTTCACAAACAAGACCACCCTAAAGCTAGCAGCCCAACTATGTTCATTGCAGCATTGTTTACCATAGCATTCTTGAATGTATGTTTATCCATGTACTTGATCATCAGTAAAAGACTGTGGGAAGTTTTAGCTTTAAAAATTTACCTCTGAAGGAGGTTGTTCTAGTCACACTAGAGACAGGAAGTGCAGCGGGTGGACACCGTGGACACGGGGACCCCGGCGCGTCGCTCACCCGAGCCTCGGGCACGCTCACTCAGCTCCAGAGGTCATGGCCCAGGTCCTTACGCATGAGTAACAACTAGCAACTAGTTACAACTACTAACAACTAGTTACTTTTCAGTAACTGGACACTTCTCCCGATTGGCTGTGGCACGTTGACTGGGTCACGGAGAGCGATTCTGGAATAATCCCCCGAGAGTTTGGGGAAACAGTCATTTATTACTCTCCAATCCTTTTCCTTACGGCCTCTCTGAACGATTTTAGAGAACTCCCAACAAATCCCCTTCCTTCAGCAGCCGCCTTTAGCCAGTCACTGACGCAGGCAGAGGTTGGTTTGCCTTCTCCAACTTGCAGCAAAGGTGGCATAGGTTTATGAAGCAAGCAGAACAAGGTAGCCTGCGTTTGCTGTCATTTCTATCAAGGGTTTGAGCTGCCAATCTACATCCCAAGTGGGTAGATATCAACTCCATCATTATAGCCAAATGAATTCAACCAGCTTCAAACGTGTGGCGTGGGTGTTAGTATCTCTCACGGGGTGAGATCTGGAGTTCAAGCTGCGGCCCAGCACTCGGCCAGCGTCGCACTGCAGGGCTCTGCAGGCTGCCTGGTCTCGAGTTCAAGCTGCGGCCCAGCACGTGGTCAGTGTCGCACTGCAGGGCTCCTCAGGCTGCCTGGAGGAGCAAGGCCGTTCTCACCCCTATTTAGGAAGAGACCCGGACCATGGCAGATACCAAAGGGTGACATAGCGTAATATTCCATTATATCGTAGCAAGAAGGAAAACCTGATACTGATGTGGGAAATGGTGGATGTTTTGTGTTCAGTGAGCAGTTGCAAAATATGTGTTTTATCATATTTTGCACAGAAATTGCATTTCATTTACTTTTTTATTTGTTGGTGGTAGTGGGGTTTGAACTCAGGACCATGCACAGGCTAGGGGGCTCTGTCCCGTGAACCCTACTCTACCCACACAACGCTCCCCCTCACCCCGTTCCTCATTTGACGTTACCTTGAGTCTAAGATTATCAAGATTTTTTATGTACATTAATTCCAATAGTTTTCATCTAGGTTTTATGCCAACACATCTTAAAATAGACTCCTCTCATAGACAAAACGGCTTTTGGTATTTAATTCATACCTTTCCTTTAGCTTAATTCTATGGTTCACAACTACCGAGGCTGCATGGTCGTTTTTGAGTGGATGGATGGGTTTCAGCCTGCGTTTGCAGCTTGACAGACGGAGGCACAAACAGCTTCCGGGGGGCCAGGTCGGGGAAGGCTGCCCGAGCGGCGTGCCTCGCCTTGCTGGGTGCATCTGGGTGCATCTGGGCGGTCTCTGTTCCCGAGGCAGAATCGCTCACGCAGTAGCATTTGTTCACAACCCTTCCATGCCCGGATGACTCATGCATCAAGTATTTTGTCCAAACTTGGCAGACAAAAATGCAGATTCTTTCATTGGTCTTCCTCATCCTTAAATAATCATTGCGTTTTCTGCCTCTCTTCAACGTGGCTTTGCTCAGTCACTATCTCTGAGACCTCTAACTTTTTAAAACTACTTGTTACTTTTGAGTCTGGGGTGCTCATGCCCCCCCCTCAGATATCACCTGGCAAATGCCACCGAGTCCGTACTTAGCCAAGAGAAAGTATGAATTAAAGAAAGTGAAAGAGATGTAAGCCATGTCTTTCTGAAAACAAACATAATTTTGTCCTCAACAAGTCAAGGCAATCCTGTTGAGCCATATAACTGGAATGAACCCGGTCCTTCCCAGGGAAAAACGTGCCCTACTGTTGTTGTTTTTTAACTAAATAATCAAAAGAAAAGAAGAAAGCAAGTAGGTGATAGGCCTGGAAATTGCCCTTTCTGGGAACTTGTAAAGGTCTCAGGGATTAAATCCTCCCTGGTATGGCATTTTGTAGCTGGTTCTTGCCCCGATATTAAATTAAACATTAAAATTCAGGGCATGTGAGAGATACAAAGGACTTATAAATATATATAGCTCCCACGAAACCGACACGCAGAGTGGCATTTTAAAGTCAATCTTTATGCATGTGGGTTAGAAATGGAGGAATGTAAATACTCCACGTTCTAATTTGCATCCATTTGGAAATCAGCAGTGGAACCTCATAAATTTCGTATTAAACGACACATAAATATCACAGGTTAGAGGATGTGCTTTCCAGGCCGCGCTTTGCCCACAGTGAAGTGGCTGCAGCCGGGCAGGGGCCGGGCGCCGGGTGTGAAGTGGAAACGCGGTCTGTCCACATCAAGAGGCGTGAGGCTGTCCGCGGGGCGTGTGTGGTGGCTTCTAGAAGCGGCTGTGATAGTCACTCAATGGCCTGGAGCTGACGCCCGGCCCTGAGCCCCGAGAGGCCCGGCCGTCTCCGAGGCTCTGCTGTGCTGCGCCAGCCTCTGGATTGGGGTCTGAGGAGCTCTGATTAATAACCCGACTGGGTGCCGGGCACTCAGTGCTGGGGCGGGGGACGGGGTGCTGACCTCTCACGCCTCCTGGCGCTGTGCCCCGGGAGGGGGCGCAGGGAGGGTGGGCAAGGGGGGCCCTGGCCTGTCCTGCGGCTCATTACCAGCCACCCAGCATCTGCCCTTACTGGGGACAGGGAGCAAGTGCGCGGAGACTGCCCGCTGCCCTGCCCCCCAACCCTGCTGCCCCTGCAGCCCTCACCCCCCAACCCTGCTGCCCCTGCAGCCCTGCCCCCCAACCCTGCTGCCCCTGCAGCCCTCACCCCCCAACCCTGCTGCCCCTGCAGCCCTCACCCCCCAACCCTGCTGCCCCTGCAGCCCTCACCCCCCAACCCTGCTGCCCCTGCAGCCCTGCCCCCCAACCCTGCTGCCCTGCCCCCCAACCCTGCTGCCCTGCCCCCCAACCCTGCTGCCCTGCCCCCCAACCCTGCTGCCCTGCCCCCCAACCCTGCTGCCCTGCCCCCCAACCCTGCTGCCCCTGCAGCCCTGCCCCCAACCCTGCTGCCCTGCCCCCCAACCCTGCTGCCCTGCCCCCCAACCCTGCTGCCCCTGCAGCCCTCACCCCCCAACCCTGCTGCCCCTGCTGCCCTGCCCCCCAACCCTGCTGCCCCTGCAGCCCTCACCCCCCAACCCTGCTGCCCCCGCTGCCCTGCCCCCCAACCCTGCTGCCCCCGCTGCCCTGCCCCCCAACCCTGCTGCCCTGCCCCCCAACCCTGCTGCCCCTGCAGCCCTGCCACCCCAACCCTGCTGCCCTGCCCCCAACCCTGCTGCCCCTGCAGCCCTCACCCCCCAACCCTGCTGCCCTGCCCCCAACCCTGCTGCCCTGCCCCCCCAACCCTGCTGCCCTGCCCCCCAACCCTGCTGCCCTGCCCCCAACCCTGCTGCCCTGCCCCCAACCCTGCTGCCCTGCCCCCAACCCTGCTGCCCTGCCCCCAACCCTGCTGCCCTGCCCCCCCAACCCTGCTGCCCTGCCCCCAACCCTGCTGCCCTGCCCCCCAACCCTGCTGCCCTGCCCCCAACCCTGCTGCCCTGCCCCCAACCCTGCTGCCCCGGCTGCCCTGCCCCCCCAGCCCTGCTGCCCCGGCTGCCCTGCCCCCCAACCCTGCTGCCCTGCCCCCCAACCCTGCTGCCCTGCCCCCCAACCCTGCTGCCCTGCCCCCCAACCCTGCTGCCCTGCCCCCCAACCCTGCTGCCCCTGCTGCCCTGGCACCCGCTCCTCCGGTGCTCTGCAAGGTCTCCTGTGTCCTTGAATGCCTTCCCAGACCTCCAGTTGAAGAGGGGACCCTGACCCCAGGGCTGGAGGGGGAGAGGGGTAGGGGGAGAGGAGGAAGGGGAGGAGGAGGGGAGGAGGAGGGGGAGACAGAGGGGCAGGGGGAGAGGAGGAGGGGGAGGAGGAGGAGGAGGAAGGGCTGTGGCCTCTGGTCTCCTTGGGGACTGAACGCTGTCCTCTGACATCCCCCGCACGCGCCTCCTGGCTGCTCAGTGTGGTCTAGGAGGCCTGGAAGGCCCAGGAGGCCGCCCGCAGAGTCCCCATTCCCTGTCTTAAGGCGATGCTATTTCATCCAGAAACTCCTTCCATTCTGAAGTTATAAAGCTGTCTTTCATGGAGCTCAGACCTCTGCTCTTTGAATTCAATTGTATCCTAAAGAAAGTGGCCTCTGTCCTAGCCAGGAGGGTTAGTCTCATGGAGAAATGTCCTCTCGTGGGGCCTAAGACCCATGAATAACCAAGAGAGGAGAAGAGCCTGGATCGCCCAAACCGACTGCCAGGGCCATGGGCACAGGAGAGGCGCGGCGGGCAGGGCAGGCAGGAGAGGCGCGGCGGGCAGGGCAGGCAGGAGAGGCGCGGCAGGCAGGGCAGGCAGGAGAGGCCGGCGGGCAGGAGAGGCCGGCGGGCAGGGCAGGCAGGAGAGGCGCGGCGGGCAGGGCAGGCAGGAGAGGCCGGCGGGCAGGGCAGGCAGGAGAGGCCGGCGGGCAGGGCAGGCAGGAGAGGCGCAGCGGGCAGGGCAGGCAGGAGAGGCGCAGCAGGCAGGGCAGGCAGGAGAGGCGGGCGGGCAGGGCAGGCAGGAGAGGCCGGCGGGCAGGGCAGGCAGGAGAGGTGGGCGGGCAGGGCAGGGCTTAGAACAGCGTCTAGTAAGACAGGGCCCAGGGCCCCGGGAGAAGGCGAGCTAAAGCATCTCGCTCTGCACCTGTGTCGTATGAAATCTGAATGAGTGGCTATTTCACACTAATTCACGGGGGTCTTTAAGTATTCTTCGTCCATCACTAAAATGTTACCCAAACTCGAACTAGACAAACAAGAAAGAGACTCAGCTCTGTGAAGAATGGTTCTGTGGACTATATACATAATATGCATATTATGATCTTGTTCATGTTCTCTCGGTCTTTATTTTCCTTCTCGCTGTCTCTTGCTAAAGTGTGAATCTTGTGTCTTTCCGAGATCCGCTTGGCAAGTGTGTGGTCCCCATCCACAGGCACACATGTGGCTCACCATCCGTGTGGCACACGCGTGTGGCCCTTGGCAGGCCCGTGGGGATGTGGGGGAGGCTCTCCGAGGTGGGGCCTGGGGGTCCCGGGTCACTGTCTCAGAAGGGAGACAGTGGACTCGGGCTTCTTTCCCATTCTCTCTTCTGTTTCCAGCGGTCTGGGGAGGACCCCAGCCCCAGCTCCTGCATAGTCCCTCCCCCCCCAACGGGAGCCCCGAGACCAGCGGATCACAGAGCGAAACGCCCCAACCTCTGGGCAAAAATTACCTTTGTCTTCCTGGAATGTGTTGAGTTTTTCTGACACAACACGTTTTTATGACTCTGGAGTGAACACTGGCTACCACAGCGTGGGATTCTAGCCCACGGTGAGCGGTGCACGCCTGTAATCCTAGCTCCTTGAGGTGAAGGTGTGAGGAGGACGGGATTCCAAACCAGCCCAGACACAGAGTCCATGAAACCCTAGGGTAACCAGCAGCTGGGCACGGTAGCCCCCGCCTGCCGTCCTGGACACAGAGGGAAGTGTAATGGGATAATTATCATTCCGGCTAGCGCAGGGAAGAGCTCAGGCCCTATCCAGAGACAAAACAGAGCAAGAAGGGCTAGAGGCTAGACTCAAGCAGTAAAGTGGCTGTGTAGTAAGCCCCAAGTTCAAAACCTATTAAAGCCAAGAAGAAATAAATACAAGTAAAGAATCTTAAAAGACCTGCTGAACTCTGCTTTCTAATGGATCATTTTAACTTTGCACCAACGTTTGATAATTCGATAAGGCTGCAGTTTTCTTTCTTTTTTCTTTTTTGGTCCGGTCATGGGGCCTGAACTCTGGGCCTGGGCACTGTCCCTCAGTTCTTCAGCTCAAGGCCAACACTCTGCCACTTGAGCCACAGTGCCACTTCCGGCTTTTTTCTTTTTGCTTATGTGGTGCTGAGGAATCGAACCCAGGGCCTCGAGCATGCAAGGCAAGCGCTCTACCACTGAGCCACCTTCCCAGCCCCCCAAGGCTGCAGTTTTCATAACAACCAAATAAATTTTCAGGAGAACTATGATTAGGATAAAAATGTGTATACCTTTCTATGTCCAAGCAGGTTTAAGAAATGTTTCACGTGAGTTCGGAACCGTCTGCGTTTCAGCCTCAGCATGAAGTGCCCTTGTCTTGCCACGCAGAACGCGTCAGTCTCTCCCAAGTTCGGCCCTTCTCCCAACGGCCTCTGCTTTGTACAGAGTCCATTTGTCCTCATGCATGTTGCTGAGGAAACTGGTTTTCTTCCTGCAGAATAGAGAATAGAAATCGCGCCAGTTCCATCGCTGCTTCGCCCATTTGTATTTAGGGTTTTGCTCTTTAATGTTGAATACTTCCTCCAATACCCTCTTCTTTTTGCTCAGGCCCCAAATCAGAACAACAAAGCCCGCAGCTATTTCCAACTCGTGACCACACCCACACTCAGAAAAAGGGGTCGACAGGAAGCCAAGCGTTCTGTGTAGTCTGGAAAACACAGCTGCACACCTTTGCGTGTTTCTCTGACGGCCTGTGAGGGGTGCGTGTGGCCCTGGTGAGCATGACTGTCTTCACGCTCACTGCGTTGTGATTCCGAGCTTTGAAGCAACGAACAGGAGGAAGGGGAATGTGTGTAATTGGAAGATGGTGGTCTCAATGTCTGTTCCTCCCAGTACCCGGTGTTCATGGCTAGCGTGATGGCAGGGGGATGGGGGGGGGCTTTCCCACTGCTGAGAAGCCATGAGGGCGCCCACATCCAGGGGATCACGGTCCCGTCCCGGCCTTTGCCACTTGGGGGCACAGTGACCCATTCCCCTTATGAACCAGGTGACCACATCCAGTTCTGAGCTGGGCTTCCTTCCCTCTGGGATTCTTCTCTGTTCATAACCTACCAGTACACAGGTTTGTCCCTGTGTTTGTTTTAAATAGAAGCCTCACAGAGTGAGACATGCAGTCAGGTTTCCATTAAAACCCAGAATGAATGACCTGCAAGGGTTTCACTCTGTTTCCAAGCAAAACTTTAGAGAAGGGAACCACACACACAGACACCCACAGGGGCATGAGCACTTTTGGGGGTGAATCACTGGCCGATGGGGAAGAGGGGTGAAGGTCATCTCTGCCCTGTCTGCGGTCAGTGCCTGTGGGCGGCCGTGCCCTGGACGGCGGGGCTCTGGGCCTCCCCGGCCGGTCTTTCCTGCTCATGTCTGCCTCTCACGTCTGCCAAGTCATTCTGTATGCAGTGCTCAGATTCCCGTTGCCCCGACGTAGTGCAGGTTCCTTGGCCTGCTCTAATCAGACTCACTTTGAGAGACGCTGTCTATTCAAGCCATCTCACAAGAGACATTCTTCCAGGGCTTATATTCTAAGGGAAGGATTTCCCGAAGGTCTGAGGATGACCTGTGAATCCATCAGAAGATCCGCAAGGCAGAGAAATGTAGAAAATGTTACGGGTTTAATAAAAAAGCTTTCGCGAGCTCAAGCAAAGAGTGTTTTCCGTTCCTGCACCTTCCTAGATTGAAATCCATGGAGTTCACTGGCTGGAAGTAGAGACATCTACTCTGATGAAGACATGTAGAATGCTGCTACGCAGGGCCCACGCTGGGTAGTAGCTGGATAGTAGCTTTCTCTTCCTGTTCACAACGCGTGGCTTCCCAGACACTCTTGACACCTTCCCCCGTCCCTGCAGGCCTTGGTTTCTCAAGATTCGTAAGCATTTCTGCCCATGAAGTGAAATCTCTGGGTGAGGCGCCCTGGACGTGATTCGGCTGTGGGATGCGTTGTACACCACACCTGAACGCTGTCCTCCAAGCCAAAGCGGCTCTGCCTCCTGGTGCACCTGCCCGAGAGCAACTACACCAGCCACTGGGCCAATGTTCCAAAGCGGAAAAGAAATAGAGAGCTCAGAACTACTTTGTGAATTCCATCTTGTGTGAACAGCTGAGACCCCAAAGTGGGTTTGTGCCTCCATTTGTTATTAGTGTCTACAATCTATCGCTGGGTATTCACAGGAAGACGTTTTACAGTCACCGGGAGAGCTGCAGAGATTTGCTCAGACATGCCTTGGAGGAGAGGTTTACAGTCTATAAAATTACCTTCCTCAGTTGCCCGGGAACCTCGCTGTTTTGGTTTCTAATACACCCATTTAATGAAAGGCATTCAGAGAAAGAAAATAAATAAGGTGTTTAAAAATACTTGGAAACTTAGAAATGGTGACGGATGAAAATCGGCCGTTGAGAGTCGCCCACTGGGAATTATTTCAAGCCAATTTTGAAGAATTCTCATGTCTTCTCAAGTTCTGCATCTTGGGAGGAAGAGATTAATCATACATTAGCTCACCAAAACTAAATCCTTGCACTAATTTGTATACATAAATCACCTGTTTATTTACTGAGCAGCCAATACATTTCGTGGGAAATCACAGCATTTTTGAATGGGATTTAGCATAGGATGAACGTATGAGCAGTCACATTATTGCCAAAGTGGTCACTAAATTCGTGGCCTCAGCCAGCGTGGATGTTTAGAAATGGTGAGTGCAGCAAGCCCAGGCTACCAGGAGGTTGGCCCCGTGGGTTAATGACCGACTGACCCAGGAAGGCCGGGGACAGTGGCTGGACTGAGGTCTCAGGGGAAGAACCCAGCTGGAGATAGGAAAGTCCAGGAGAGAACCCAGAGAAAGGTTGTGGATGCAAAGGCCATAACTGAAGAAAGGAGTAACTGACATGATTGAGTTTAATGCTAAAACCGATATAGAAAATCATTGCTGGAAAGAAGGAAGAAAAGAAAAATCATTGCTGGAAAAGAAGGAAGAACCAGTGAGGCTGGAGGATGGCTCCAGGAAGGGGATTGAAGAGGGGCTGTGTGTGTGCAGCAGGTGTTTAAGAAGAGAAGCCGTTGTGCGTGGAGCACGAAGGGCGGTGAAGGCGATGTGGTCTCTCCTCACACTGGATTCTCAGTCGACAGTCGCCGCCTGTTGCTAGTTATTGCCACTGAGCTGGACAGATGACTGGTGGTGCAAAATGGAGCCGGTTCAGAGGGAAAGGGCGAGTCTGTCCATCCTCGGGCTGCATGCCCCTGGTGTCCACAGAGGTTACGGCTCTGGGGACCCGGGCACCGTCCATCCGAGGGATTTCTGCAGTGCCTGTCCTGGGCCAGTGATCAAAACATGAGGGAGGCGGGGAGAAAGGGGTAGTGGGAGAGCACCAAGGGAGGGTAACCATGCTCGACAAGAAATGTACTCGTCGCTTCCTCACGGAACTGTAACCCCTCTGCACAGCAAATTATTACCAAAAATGAAGGTGGAAGAGTGATCTGCCCCTGTGGCTGGCACAATCCCTCAGAATGACCAGCGGTGGCTTCCTGAGCAAGGATCAAAGGAGCAGAAGGGAGAGGGCTGTCTGCTGAGATCACACTGAGCCGTGAAAAAGAAAACCGGGAGAGAGATCCAAGATGGTGATGGTGAGGCTTCGAGCAGAGAGCCAGGCGCATCCCAAATGTAGGGAGGTCCATGCAAGCCATTATGCAAATGGAGCGAGAGGGGTTAAAGGCTGAAGAGTCTTACAAGTAACGAAGCTCCAAGGCCTTCTCTCCTGTCAGCCCCGAGTTCATTACTGGGAGATGATTAGAATCCACACTGCAGAGTTAAGAGGCATCCAAATGGAGAACCGGCTGGAAAACAAAAGCAGAATTAATGAAGGGCCCTAACCTTTAAGTGCAACGCATATTTAATTCTGTTTGTCTGAGCAAAACTTAAATATAAGGGAAGTAATTTATTGTTAAAGCCTTACAAAGTGCAATGATTCTTATGTTAATAAGCCCGGATAAGTAAAATCTCCTGCTTTATAAATGTCATAGATTAAAAATGGATCGCACAAATAATTAGAGCAATGATGATTCTATGATTTTTAACACAGATCCTTTTACTCCAGCATTAATTTTCTTTTTTAACAATTTCGTTTTAATTATTTTGAACTTTACAGAACTGTTCACATGTGCTACCTCGGAAAGCCTTGCACAGACGTGGAAAAGCGAGACTCTTTGAAGGTTTTCTGATGGAGTGGACGGGGTAAACCTCACTCACAGAAGTGGTAGGAGGACAATTTTCTCTGAACAGTTGCTGCGTTAGGCCTTTCCTCTTGAAATGAAGGCTGTTCATGCATAAGTGGCCCTCATGTTTCGAATCAATTATCTCTGGTATTTGCAATTAGCGTGCTGGTCACTTCATAGTTGCTTCGAATTCGAAATGTTCAGATTAGGTGGAAAAAAATTTAACTCATTTGTGACCTTTAACATGAAGAATGTGTCTTCCCTCGATTTTAGATTATCGTGGGAAGTAATTCAATTTTACACGTGAACTGGGGGCAGAAAGTTAGGTCGCGCAGTGTTTGGGAGAAGATGAATATTTTATAATTCATTAAAAATTCTCCTAATTTTGCCACATAAATATTTCACTGCATTCTCCCTGTCCCTGTGCGTGCCTGCCCGCGTCCACCGGCTGGCCACACCGAGCCCTGGCCCCCGCCCTGTGGGGTTTTGCCGTTGACCTTTCCTGTCCCACCAGGCTTCCCCTTCAACCGCTTCTCCTGGGGACCTCCTTCCTGTGTTCGCCCCCAGAAATCGTGTCCAGGTGAAGGGTCAGTTAAACCTTCCAGTGGCCATTGTACAAGGGACGTGACGCTCAGGTCTGCTGAGGAAAACACCCTGTGGCTTCAAGAGCTGTCTGTTGAGGCCTTGCAGGAAGGGGGGTGCAGGAGGGAGTTTGCTTTGTGCCCGTATGCTCACCTGAGAGGTGGGTCATGCCGCAGCCTTCCCGTCTGCAAGAACAGGCCTGGTGATTTCACCACAGCCTTCTGCATCAGCCGCAGAGGCCCGAGGCCTGGGGCTTGGAGGGTGGCCTTGCCTGGTCCCGGGCTCCACCCTGGCAGCTCCTGGGATGGGATTGCAGCTAAGTCTGCGTTCCATGAGTCGCAGAGAGAGGCCTTTGCAGTTCTCACAGCACAGGTCCGGGAGAGGCCGTGGCCACAGCCGTCTCTGGTCCTGACGTTGACCTCTCCGCCGTGAGGGAGGTCCTGAGGTTTCCGGAGAGGGCTAGAGGCTGGTGTCTGGCTCTAGGAAGGTCGGCACCCTGCAGCTGTCCTGCAGCGCCTTGGGTTCTGAGTGTTGCAGAGAACAGAGCTGACTTCCTTGTGTGGAGCAGAGAGCCGTTCCAAGACCAGCAGCTCCACGCTGGACCTGGGCCCACGCTGGCTGAGGCTCCTGTCTCCCCCTGCTCCTCCCCGGAGGCTGACTCGGTGACGATGCACTGTCACCAGCGACGGCACCCCCGTCCAGCCACCCCTGCCACCATCTTGATGATGTGGCAGCTCTTAAAGGTTCCAGGGCGAGCAGGAAGTGTGTCATGGCGTGTGCATGGGTGCACACACTGGAGTCACTGTCCTCATGCTAGTACAAAGCCTGGGAGAGCGATGACCGCGATGTTTGAGGCCAGAGGGAAAGACCTGTGCTCGTTCTCGAGAGTGTATTTCTGGCGTGGACATTGGAATTGGAAAACTGGCGAATGGCAGAGAGAGCTGGATGGATGAATCAGCCGACTCTGTGAGCCGCGTGTCCGGTCGGTCGGTGTGTTCCCAAAGCTAACCGCCTGCAGGTTGAGCGTGACAAATGCTGCCACAAATAACTTAAATGTTTTCCAAACTAAAGTTGGGAGGAAAATCCTCCGAAGGAAATGCTCACTGTAGTTGGGACGGCACATCATTTTGGGCGATGTTTTTTTCACTTGAAAATTCATGTGGTAACCTCAGGAGGGTGTTGGTGAAATGCGCGACTCCTTTGTAAATAGCTTTCCGTATGAAATGTGATAGGTCTTTTGGAATTGTCCAAAAAGCAATCTTGAAACTTCACATATGGTTAAAATGCACCCATGGTGTTTGTGCACCTCCCCCCGGGCTGGGAGAGCTGACGGCCTCAGACAGTCCTGCCATCCAGAGAAAAGGCCACGTAAGCCAGGACGTCTTTCCCCGCAGGACACAGACGTCTGTGGACAGCAGGCTAGAAAGGTGCCCGGTAACGCACGGACCGAGGCTGACCGCAGGCCCTCAGCTCACAGGATTTTCAGTTTGTTTTCAGATCCTCACCAGTCCTCTGTTGTTTTATGAGTAAACACAGGTCAGCTGTAAGTATTCCTCATGCTCTTGAATAGAAAAGTAATTTTTTCAGCAGAAGAACTGTGCAGAGGTGTGTGCCCGCTCGAGGTCGTTGGGCGTGAGTTTTCGCTGATGGGCCTCCACCCTCCCAAAGTCGCCGTGGCCGTCTTGGGTCTGGGGCTGCGACCGGGATGCTGTCAAAAGCACTTTCCTAAATTCTAGATTTTCTGCAATCGGGTTGTCTCCGGTGAGGCCATTATATAATCGGTGGCTTGGAGTGGCCAGCTTCTTTCCTAACTCAGATCCTTTGGACACCGGTGTGAATGGAAGCTTTCCGGCTCTCCTAGGAGAAGAATGTCTTTCTCAGGACCGGCTCAGTCATTTCTCCTTGGTGTTAAAAATGAAGGCATTATTTGGAACAGGCTAAGGGCTGAACAATGTCAGCCGATTAAGTGGTTTGCTTCCCCGTCATGAATCTGCTTCTGCTGAGGGACACCTGAAAACAAAAGCTGTTTTGAACCAAAGCCAAGCAGACATGAGGAGGTCTGGAGACCCCAGATCTCAGCCTCCTGCGCAGCGGGGGTTACAGGCGTGAGCCACCACACCTGCTGGAGACTCGCTCTTTATTTGAGTGATCATAGAGATTCTGGGGTGCATTGATTACTATCGGAGATTCGCTTTTGGTTAATGAAAGCATAAATCTATTTTTACATCAACAATAAACACACGTTAGCAGTCTGATGGGTAAGCTGACATAATTATTCTGAGTGCATGGATAGCAACTTTGTATCACCAGAAAAGGTGCATCTGTTCCACATCTAATGTTACATTTCTATTTTTTTCTCTTTTAAACAGTTTAGTATCAAATGTGTGTTTGTGTAGCTGTGTGTGAATTTGTTCATATGCTTTATAATCTACTGACTGAAGATTTCCTAGTGTTTATTTCTTTAAATGATCTCTTGTTGTTTTAACTTCTCTTTGGAGATGGTAATCTCACAAATGTAATCTATAATTATTAATTTTCATAGTTAAATGTTTAGACAAAAACATGTTAAAAGAAAAATGCCTATCAATTTCACAAGAAAAGTCTATTTTTCTTTTCTCCTTGCTATGCTCTATTTTGTTCCTTTGCGTCACCTCTGATTGTGGACATTCTATCACATTCATCCCAGTGCCTCTGTCTGATTCTGGGTCGCGTAGTATAACAGTATTTTTTCAGTGTTATGATTGTTAATGGGCAGAATTTGCAATAATGTCTGTGCATAGTGTCTAGTTACATTATGAGATGTTCTTCTGCTTGCTTACATATTTTACATTTTTATAAAAGTAGATGCTAACTTTGACCATATTTTTCCTTTTCACTGTTTTTCTTTTTGTCAGTTGTAGGGCTTGAACTCTGGGCCTGGGTGCTGTCCCTCAGCTTTTCAGCTCAAGGCTAGTGCTCTACCACTTGAGTCACAGCACCACTTTGCGTTTTCTAGAGGTTAATTAGAAATAAGAGTCTCATGGACTTTCCTTCCTGGGCTGGCTTTGAACCTCGATCCTCATATCTCAGCCTCCTGAGTAACCAGGATGATACCTGTGAGCCACTGGCGCCTGGCTCTCACTTTTTGTTGTTGTTGTTGTTGTTGTTATTATTATTATATTCTTCAGGACAAGACCCAAACAATGGGATTTTGAGTATTTGATGAAGAAGTAGAAGTAGAAACCCTGAGGTTTCCCTTTTTGTAAATATTATTAGTCTTGTGTTTGATGAGTCTCTACTTCTTCAGTGAAAAAATCAAGTGATCACATCTAGAAGTCATATAGGAACAATGGACTGATTCCAGCTTGGAAAGTAAGGAAACATCATAAATGAGCAGAAAACTATTGTGCTGCTATAGGACCTCCAGCAGGTGGACGGAGGGAGAGGGTTGAATGAATGACTGAGTGAGAACAGGAACAAGATGGAACAGAATTAAAGGACAGAAAAGATGCATGTAGTATGCTGTGGCCATGTTCACGCTAGAAATAATTTTCAGTTAACTGACTCTTCAGCCGTGCCTGGCTTTGTGAGCCCTTCGTCTCCGCTGGCTTCCTGGCATGGTACCGGTGGCCCCCTACCCCCTCGAACCGGGGGATCTTTCACCGACTCCAGCCTCCTGCCTGTCACACAGCCATCCCCTCACGTCGGCAGAGTGAAGGTTGTGCCCTGCTGCCCAGCTCCTGGGCGACCTGCTCACCCCGGGGTCCTGCTGCCCAGCTCCTGGGCGACCTGCTCACCCCGGGGTCCTGCCGCCCAGCTCCCCAGGTGTTCTCCTCATCTTGGGGCGTCCTGCTCACCCCGGGGTCCTGCTGCCCAGCTCCTGGAGCATCCTGCTGCTACCTCGGTCGGGGTAATTAACTTGGGGCTCCCGCTGGAACTTCCGTGTGGGGTGGGGACCCCTCCGCCCGGCTGCTGTGGGCCTGCGTCAGACGGCACGCGTGGACGGCCGAGAGTCCAGCCGCCTGTGGGGTGAGCTTGGCCCAGGGCTCTGATTTCAAATGTGTGTAAGCGTCTCTCACCTAAAATACACCACCAGGTTGTTTTACGTGGTCTCTGCCAGGTAGGGTGCCCTTCTGAGAGCCGTGTTCTCTTCTCCTGCCCCTCCACTTGAAGCCTGGCCTCGGGGTCCCCCGGTCCTGTCGGGGTGTCCCGGTGTTCATCCTGGCCGCAGGTGTCGGGGACCCGGGAACGGTGGGTGTTGCTAGTTTGCTCCCTGTGAAGGGCTCTTCCCGTCAGGAAGAGGAAATTCCTGGAAATCTGAACTCCTGTCTCTGCTCTGCTTGCGTTTCCCCGTCCCTTCTCGGTGTCCTCCATTCCTTGGTCTGCAGTCCGGGTCCTGTTTTTCTGTGCGGTTTCTGTGTGAGTTTTTCCCCCGCATCCTGCACAGGGACAGACGGAGTCCAGGACGAACCTTTCATGTGAACCCCGTTAGTGGTTAGTCGGCCGCGTCTTGGTGACGGTGCGGGGCGTCTAGACGCGGACGTGGGGCCCTGCAGGTCAACAGTCACGATAGCCGCTCTGGAGAACAGGGAAGCAAAGCCGGGCCGTGGCAGCCACGCGCCTGGCCGACTCCCCGCCCCCCCCCCCCAGCAGCTTCCCTCCGCGTCGCCGCCTCCGCCCGACTCGGCTCCCCTTCCTTCCCACGCGGCCTTTGCCGTCATCATCTCAGCTGACTGCCTGCGCGAGGTTCTGCGTGTCCTCTGCACAACGTCCCCTTGTCTGCCGGTCCTTCCTGAGGCTCGCTCTTGGTGGGTTATCTGTTCTCCAGCAGGGATTTTTCAATTTTCTATGAAAATGGGGAGCTTTCTGTTCGTGTGTATTTCATGCATTTGAAATTTGAGATGACCTTATTTTCACAGAAATTCAATTACATCTATAGTAATTATGAAGTCTTTCATAATGGACGACCAGTTCTGTGGCGGATTGATGGTGCAGGCTCACAGGGACTAACTTGTCTCGACAAAGTATTTTCATATAAATTGTGTTTTACTAATTAAATGTGTTAAATTTACACCCTTATTAGTACTAAGTTGTTGCTTTATGGCGTTACACATTCACTGAGAAGAATCAATGACCAAAACCCCTCACTAAGGCTGAAGGCAGTAAAAAACCGTGGTCATAAGTACCACAGAACAACAGAGTCATAAAAATAAGTCACGATTGGGACCTGTGTTAGAGAGCTATGAATTTGTTTACTCTCAAGGTAACTTTTAAAGCATGGAATAATTTAGTAAAAGCCACAGGTGAAAAGCAGCAGAAGGGGATTTCAAATAGGACCTGACGTGAGATCACTCCGTTTGCACGGCTTAGATTGCTCTGTAAGTCGGGTACAGAGCTTTGTGTCCGCTCAAAGACGTGATTTTTAAACGATATTAAGATGATGACTGCTGGTTAAAAAAGATAATTGAAAAGGGGGAAAAAAGCAAAACTCATCTATGATAGTATTCTAAGTTTTAGTTTTAATAATAGAATAAGTGATATTATTTTGAGTGTGTAGTAATTGTATAAAGGGATTTCTTTTTGATGTTTCCATACATGCATATAATGAGCTTTGATCAAATTCACCAAATCTACTCATCTTTCTTACCTCTCTCCCTCTCCCTTTTATTTTTAATAGTTTTAATGGTTTTTTCATGCTATTATATATATAGATATAGATAGATGTTAGTTAAAAATAGAATATGAAGTCAGTTATCTCTCTCTCTCTATATATATAAGCTATAACATACTTTTCAATATGTATCTTAGCTAATAAGGGAGTGAGGAAAACAGCCGTTGGTAAATTGATTAGAAAGACACCTGGGGAGTGGAGCTGGAGGGGCTGGGCTGCTCTCCCTGGGGACGAGGGTCCGGGCGGACAGACACTGGGTGCTGGCGGTCCACACACGCTCCAGAGCACAGACGCCAGGCCTTGCCCAGTTGGAGAATCCAGTGAGATTGAAAAGCCAGGATCCTTGAACATGCTCACTCACGCATGGGATAGACACATAAAAGAGTTTATAACCAACAGGCCCCGGTGCTCATGACTGTCATCCTAGCTACTCAGGAGGCTGAGATCTGAGAACTGCGGTTCAAAGCCAGCCCTGGCAGGAAAGTCCATGAGACTCTTGTCTCCAATTAGCCACCAGAAAACTGGAAGTGGAGCTGTGGCTCAAAGTGCTCTAGGAACTCAAGCCTTGAGCAAAAAAAGCTCAGGGACAGCACCCAGGCTCTGAGTTCAAGCCCCATGGCTGACAAAGAAATAGGTTATGACCAAATCCTTGCGTTTGTGAAGTTTTGAGGTTTCAGTGATATCACCAGACAGTCCATGGACAACAAAAGCCAGATAATTCAAATGCCTTCTGGAATAAAGCACTCTGAATTCAATCTGTGTAGGATTCCCATGGGAACAAACAAACAAAGGAAAGAAACTCACCTGGAAATTAGTGTGCAATCTCCAGTGCAAAAACCATGCTGAATAAGCTTCTGCAGAGAAGTGCACACTTCGATTTATAAGATGGTGAAATGCTAAGATGTGAAGTATGGTTACACATAAATAGATTCAAAGTATGGGAATGAAAAGTCAAGTGATACAATGCTACCAAAAACGACCAGAACTTAACAGACACAAATACTTAGCGAAACTTTACAGTGCATAGAAAGAAATAGTTGAGCTGAGCTGAGCGTGGAAGGGTGGACACAGAGTGTACTGAGTCACTCGGAAGAGTCACAGAGAGTTAAATAACGTGAGAGCAGATGGACAAACTGCTAACTGACAAGACGGTGTGACATAGAAAGTTCAAAGACCTCATGAAAGGCACAATTTCTGAAGACTTTCTGGTGTTGAAGAACATCTTGATTTCTTATGTTTGTGAATCTTGGGTCCATCCAAAGCAGAATGAATAAAAATAAATCCACATCTAGACAAGCTTTAGTGAGGCACAGAGCGTTCAAGAGAAGTGTGTGGTTTAAGAGCAACCAGACATAAAATATTATTTATCAGAGATCGAATTTAGTAAATGCACCAGTACAATGAATGGGAACAAATGACAATGAAAGAGAATTAAAATACTGGGAGAGCATAAATAACAACCTATAATTGTGTACTAAATTGTTAGCTGCATTTTATGCCCAGATCAATATTTACTAGGGAAATGGTCGTGAAATTAAGTATACTCCAGGAAAACGAACACGATGCGCAGTGAATGCAAACAAACCCTTCCCCAAATTTATAGGAAAGGTTTTTGTGCCTTGGGAAGAAAGAAAATGAGTGTTTACAGAGCAGGGGCTAGGAGGTAAACAGAAACTGTGAGCGAAGGAGCCGGAAATGTGGGCTTCTGTAAACCAACAGTGTCTGAGTACAGTGATAATCACAGTGAATGCTTGATTCGGATGCTGAGGAGCTGTGGCCAGCAGCTGTCAATCCTGGCCATCCCATCAGTGGAAGGATCCACGCACTGCTTGCTGGAGGACTGCGGTGGGTTTGGGCGTGGCTAGTGGGAAATGTGGATTTGATGAAAAAGAGAAGACATTAAACATGGAACTGATGAACATCACCATGGGGAACCGGAAGGTAACCTTTCAGAGGGCCGCTGATAAGCAGGTGTAGGACGTACTCCCCGCGTCCTTTACCAGAAGTGCGGGGACTGAGCTTCACTGCAGGATGTGTGGTGGGAAGAGTGGATCCCACGCAGCCCCCTGCCGGGGCGTGGAGAGGCCGGCCGCCTGGCGGGAGAAGGCCTCCAGCGAAGGGGGACAGGCGTTGGAACGTGGAAGTGCTTCCAGCAGACACTAAAACTGTGAGGGCAGGAAATCAGCTGAGTGCTTTTTAGAAGACCTTACTTGTGTTTAAGATTAGCTTTAAGTAGTTGTACAGAGGAGGTGCCGTAGAGCACGGCAGTTTACGACTGCGGTGCCTTTAGACCCCCTTGACCGGCCCCTTGCCCTTACACAGTGAATGCTTGACTGCACCCTCCCTCCCCCCGCCTTCCTCCGCCCCCTCCCCTCAGCCCTACACCCCTTTTGGATATGCCCATTTCCTGGTGCTGATTTTGTTGGACTTTGTCTTTCTACATAGCTTCTCTTGTGCTCCGTTTCACTCATTTGTAACCGCCCAAGGCATTTACTTATACATTTATATGTATATTCTGTCTGCCACAAATGAGGGAAACCATGGAACTTCCATGTCTCTTGGTCTGGCTTGCTTCACTTAATATAAATCTTCTTGTATCCATAAGAATGGCACCTTGCCCGATGGGTGAGCAGAATTCCATGGTGTGCGTCCCTACACGTTCTTGGTCCATCAGTCCACAGGGGGACAGCTGTCTCTAACCGGGACGCTGGCCACAGCTTTCCCTGCCTGCCGTCCGCTCACGCCAGCTGCGCAGACCAGGGCACCGGGACCACGCCGCGCAGCAGACGCAGGAAGGGGGGTCCCGGGGAGGAAGTGAGGCCCTCAGCCCTCCCTCCCGACCGCACCTGCTGCGGCCTCCCCGTTGGCTCTCTGTGTTTTGGCAAAGAAGTCAGCAGTAGACTCCTATCCCCATGTTCTCCTGGGAAGGGGGATGAGATCCTGCTCCCGGCTGTACCTGCGTGGCCGGGGCGGGCGCTGGCAGGCAACGGGTCGCTTGTCTCCCCTGAGTTACGGGAGGAGGCTTTGCAGACAGAAGCCCCGGGAGGGCGGAGGGCGGAGCCCGGGAGGCAGCGGCTCCTCTTGCTTAGAAGAGGCCTGCGTGCCTGAAGGTGACGGTTGAAATCAGGAAACGGAGCTAGGGTAGAAAGACCGTGTGAATCCGTTTACCATCAGAACATAAAAACCATCTTGCGTCATTTCTGCGGCGTATCACTCGGAACTTCGGTGACGAGGTTCCCACTCCGTTACTTTGACCTGTCGTCAAACACACCCTTCAGTTAATTGACACACAGCATTAATTAATTAATTAATTGAAGCACAGGATTGTGACACGTGTAACGCAGGTAGGGGCTTGGATTCCTCGCTTTATTGACTAAGTTTTCTCAGACCACTGTTATACTTGAAAGCTAAACACAGAGGCGACTGCTGGCCACAGCGGTCAAACCCTTCAGTACCTCACCCACACCTGCATCTTGCTTTGCTGCCATGCGATTCTGCAAATGTCTCTTTCAGTTCCCAGGATCAAAAGGAAATGGAAGGGGAATATATTCTCCGAGTGGCTCATTAGTATAGGAAAACTGCACTGGAGAACAGATGGAAGGAAAGCATCTGCCGCGTTCTTATGGTTTTAATTCCTGTGAGTTCTGAAAACCCGTTAGGTATTACACACACAGCTAGATGAACTTCCGTGTGCATCTCTAATACGCCAGGTGCCGTGTGATGTATTAGTAAAAGATCCTTCTAAACATCCACGCGTGTATCCATGATGGTGTACGGGCTGCTGCGTGCATGTGTGCAGACATGCACACACACGTGTGTCTCGCATCTCCATGCTGTATGCATGTGTGCACACCTACACACGTGTGTCTTTTGTATCTCCATCATCCATGCACACATGCACATGTACACACATGTGCGTGCCTCTCACATCTCCAGGCTGTGTACATGTGCGCACATGCACACGCGTGTCTCCTGTCTCCACATGTGTGCACATGTACACGTGTGTCTCCTGTCTCCACATGTGTGCACATGTACTTGTGTGTCTCCTGTCTCCATGTGTGTCTGCACATGCACACATGTGTGTCTCCTGTCTCCACATGTGTCTGCACATGTACGTGTGTATCTCCTGTCTCCATGTGTGTCTGCACGTGCACACGTGTGTCTCCTGTCTCCATGTGTGTGCACATGTACTCGTGTGTCTCCTGTCTCCACGTGTGTGCACATGTACACATGTGTGTCTGATCTCCACGTGTGTGCACATGTACATGTGTGTGTCTCCTGTCTCCATGTGTGTGCTGAACATGCCCACGTTCTCAGCCCCCAGGAGCGGGTGCGTGGCGGCTGAGCCACGCGACCTTTCCGCCGCGGCCGGGCGTCATGGAGATGGCCTCAGACACTCCCCTGCAGCTGTCTGCCAAGATTCTGTTCCCTGGGAGTGTCAGAGCCAGTGGAAAGCCAGCAGGACGGGGAGGCGGGAGGCTGCGGGGCTGGAAGCCCATGAAAGACATGTTCGTAAAGATGTTAATTTTATAAACACACAGTTGTCCCTGAAAGTAATTGAAATTACTGTAGGAGTTTTAGAAAGTATTTGAACACATGAAGCACATAGGAATCCACAAAGCTACTAAACTGGAAACCAGTTAAGAATCTGTAAAACTGTGTATATGCTTAATCAAGTGCAAATCTACAATATGCAGCATTTTGCAGAAATTTGTTAATAAGGGATGATACATCATTTCAGGAGAAAATGTTCTAGTATCATTATACTTAGTATGTGATATTCATAAACTAGATGTAATTTATTTAACCACACCCTGGCACTGTGAGATTGGCTAGTTTCCACTTTTGCTGTAATAAACAATGCCGCATTGAACATTCTATGCATAAATTATATTCACGAATCTCTATACACATCCTCAGTCATTTCTTTAGGATAAATTACTACCAGCAAAACTGCTGTGTCGGAGCATATGCATATTTTATGTACTTACGGTTTATAACCATAAAGTAACAAAAATGCTCTATAAACAATGGGTGCTTAACTCTGAAAATGGAATAGAGGTGTGCATTCCCGCTTGACCCCACACTTCAGAGACAATACGATTAATGGCCCTAAAGTGACTGTCCCACAAATCTCCAACGGCATTCAATACACTTAAATATACAACAAGCGTGAGGAGAACCAGGGTGAACAAACACAACAATGGTGCTCACTAGACACTATGTGGAAGATGAGCTGTACCACTTGTGGGTGGGGATGGGGGGAAACGGAGAGAGCCAGGGAAGGGGAGACATGGCTCAAAAGGATGGGACTCACTACTCATTGCCTGATTCACATACTGTAACTCATCGCACAAAACCCTACAATAACAGTAAGAATACAGTAAATATACAAAATAAGAACTATGCAAAGAAAATTGTGGAAGAATACCCATCACAACACTGCTGGTGAAGGTAGACACAATACCTGTAAGGAATGGGCTACATCCCCACCTTAATACACTACTACCTGGGTGTGAAATGCAGGTATGTGTTTCTGGGCTCTTAAAGTACAGTGCGCTATGCGTCTAACCCCTGTGCTAATAAGGATAATTGTGTACACTTATGACTACTTATTAAAAAGGCTATTCATAAAGTCTCCATCTCTTTCTATATTGGACACTCTCACCTTACTAGACCTGCCTGTTGGCTCATTAAATACTATTGCACCATTCAAATTCTTCCAATCTTCCCAATGCAGGATTCTTATCCAGCCTTACCTTTTAAAAACAATCATTTGGGATATGTGTACATTTCTGGAAGATCTTCTGAAATTTCAGAATGCTGATATACATACCTCCACAGAATAATGATGGGTAAATTATTTTGTTCACAGGTACAGAAAATACAATGCTGTAAGTAGGCTTTGAGAATTTTTATTTTTATTTTTATTTTTATTTTTTTGGGTCCGGTTGTGGGGCCTGCACTCTGAGCCTGGGCACTGTCCCTCAGTTCTTCAGCTCAAGGCTAGCTCTCTACCGCTTGAGCCACAGTGCCACTTCTGGCTTTTTTCTTTTTGCCTATGTGGTGCTGAGGAATTGAACCCAGGGCCTCATGCATGCAAGGCAAGCGCTCTACCACTGAGCCACCTTCCCAGCCCCAAGCTTTGAGAATTTTTAATGCAAAAACAAAATTAAAATCCTTTGGAGGTGTGACCTGGAGTGTGTATTTTTGGAGGTGTGACCTGGAGTGTGTATTTTTGGAGGTGTGACCTGGAGTGTGTAGTTAAGATTTCCTAGGTTGGTGTTGACTCAGCCTGTAGGAAAAACAGCACACATGGTGGTTCCCCTGCTGTCACGTCCACAGAACGCTTGGGAAAAGGAAGTGTGGGGGTGTGATGCGGACCCTGGGATGGGTGTAAGTGACTGTCATTTTGGGAATCCCACCCCTGACCAGCACGAGCCTGACATTTATACTGTCCTAAATAATGCAATAGGAGCGTCGACAAGGTTCCTGTGCCTTCCGGGCTGGGGTGTGCTGTTCTCTTCAGTAATTCAGCCCGTCGGGCCAGGCCTGGCTGGGGCTCCCGGGCCAGTCCAGCGGCGTCGGAATCGCACTCGGCGCCTGTGCTGGTCCTGCCTGACTCCCTTCCTGTCCTGTTCCTCACCGTGTCCTGGGAAGGCCTCGGTGGCTCGCTCCCTCGCTCTACTCTAAACTGCACTACCCAACTTTATCTCTGTCTCACTTAGTAGCTAAAAATATCCTCCCAAGTCTTCTTCCTGCGTTCACTAAGATCAGAGCATGAAGCCCGGTCAACCGTGAGATCATGAAGACAGTGCAGGGGCACTGGTGGGCAGGAGTTAGCTGTTCCTTATTCTGTGTTGGAGTGTAGTGACTCGGTCATTGACGTGGTCTTCTCTCAGCGTGCTGACACGCCCGTTCATCTGAAAGAAAGAATTTCCATCAGCTCAGCTTAGTGCACGTCGGCACGCTATGTCCTCCACTTTATTTATTTAATGCTAGCCATTGCCAAAGGAATCCCTTTGACTTTTGTGTTGTTTTAGTGAGCAGATATCCCTCATAATGTGAAATAGTACAGAAAAATGTCTCCAAATTAGCATAAATGAGGAAATGTTCGTGTGTCGCTTAAACATAAAACATTTTTATAGGGAACAGTGTCATTCAACCTCAAAGCGCAGTCCTAGAACAATGTCACAGAAAGGCTGTTGCATGATCGCTCCATCCCTCTCACCGCATGTGTGATATGTCATCTATCACGCATCACACATTACCTACATGGTACATACATATTACATACGTGCCGCCCATGTGTTACACGTGTGTTGTGTATATTATATAATCCCTATGTATTCAAAGTAATAATTTAAAGACAATTGTCCAAAAGCGCAGGTCTGGAGAAAGGATGGTGGTGTGACGGGAGGCGGGACTCTGCGGCATCGAGTCTGCAGACGGCTTCAGCTTCTCCGCCGTGCAGCCCCTTCCGGTTGCTTCTACCCCCCAGCTACGCCTCGGCAAACAACAAGACCCCGCAAATAACAACAAGCGACCTGTTTTTCAGGGGTGAGAGTTTGGTCAAGTTCAGCTTTGCGCTGGACTCAGGCGTTTCTGATTTTGGGAGTGTGAAGAGGCCGCAGCGGGCGTGTGTGTGTCGGGGTGCTCCATGCTCCCCTCCACACACCGCGGACGTGGGAAGGAAGCCCGAGCAGTTAGAACGCCCGTCCTGGGCAGGATTACGCCAATTAAAAATACGACGAGTCTAAGTTGAAGACTTATTTTTGTGTTTCACCAAGGAAATGAAATATGACGTTCATCCGTATGGCTCCTCGATCTTTTCACGTGGAAGATGAGGTTGGAATGTGAGGGGCGTGCGTTTCTGAGAGCTTAGAGGGCATTAAAATAGTAAAAAAGCAACGAGAACAGATCCGAAGACACCACAGGAGAGTCATGTTCCTGCTCACCAACATCGTAGATTATACCTTAGGATACTTTAAAAATAGAGGTGCGTTTTCAGCGTCTCCTTTTTGATTCTCTCAATGCATGACTCCACAGTAAAGCAGGACTTCAGGCACAACTTCATGAGCTGACCTGGTCCCTGGATTCCTAGCACAGGGCAGGGCTCCGTGCCTGTGTCCACGCCTTTCACACATCGCTAAGCACCACCTCACCTGCCCAGCCTGTGTCCCTGCAGATCATGAGTCCCATTAAAAGGCACTTGGATGTAGTGAGGTCCAGCAACACCCTGAGTGGATTCTCCAGGAAATCCTGAGGACTTTGTCCAAAAAAGAGAGGAGATTAAACCTTTTGTCTAGTTGCTGTGCTGTATTTCTGGCTTGTGACCCTTCAGATGGATCTCCAAGAACTTCTCAGAAGGAAAAGAATATGTCAGTAATATAATCCCATTGATTAGCAGATGCATTTTGATTTTGGAGAATTTACATGGATTGGTCATGAAAAATTCAAATTATTTTATCACTTACGTGTATCATGTGTGACATCAGCCGGATAGCGGATTTAAACTTTAAAGTTTAATACGTGATTCATCTAACGGATCTCATTTTACTTGCATACTACCCTCTGTGCCAAGTGTTTCGATAGGCATTCGCTCTTACTGTCTTGTTGAGTTTTTACAAAAGCCTGCCACCCCGAATGCAGGGTCTTTGAACAGAAACGGATTCCTGTGCTCTGTTCTGTGGATGGACGGGGCTCAGCCGGGCCGTCCCCCGGGGGACGATCCACGCAGCGGCAGGGAATGCTGGCCAGAGCCGCCATGCTCACGCCAAGGCGCGAGTTGACTTCGATCCCGGCTGGTTCTCGGCTGAGCCGGCAGCTGAGCCTGGCTGTCGGTGGCCTGTGGGCCTGGCCTCCTGCCTGGGGCGGGTGCAGAGCAAAGCCTTCGTTTTCTGAGATGCAGTCGTCCAAGAGCTGTAGTGTGGAGCCGTCGCCTTCCTCCCGTCCAGGAGATGATTTTGATGGTCCTGCCGTCGCCCGGCTGCCTGCGGGCGGGCCACGGTGACCGCGAACCTGCCACGTTCCAGGAGGATCTACAGGCCGCAGGCATGGCAGCCCCTTCTGAGGACTTGCCGATTCCTACTTGTTATCTTCTTAAACTGGTTAAGAATCTGGGAGGGATTCTGTCAGGCAGGCCGGTCTGGTTCTTTTGCTCACTGTCAGGAGCCGTGGGCAATCCGTGCAATCCTCGGCGTACTACCCGACAGTTCACCCTGGGAAAGGCGGTGCTTCCTGTGGCCCGGAGGGGAGGCGGGCATCTGTGTCCTCAGCCTCTGATCTCACAGAGCTCACCGGCTTCCCCGAGTGCTCCCCCACCCCCCACGCAGCTCCTGGGTGGAGCACTTCCGCTCCTCCTCCCAGACGGCCAGAGCCCGGGGAACACGAACGCAGCAAATCTGGTTTCCAAAGCCCGGAAGATTCCAAACTGCAAATCCACCAGGACTCCTAGTCCACTGTCCAGCTAGCGTGCTGGGCCTCACACGCCACACGGAAGCAGCGGGACACACGCGTCACGCCTACTTTCACGAGGAAACTGAAGCCGAGAGAGGCAAAGACCTTGCTGCCAAATGGACGGTGTGTGTGGAGCAGCCACACGGGTGGTGTCCTGCTGGAGCCCACGGGCGTCTGTCTTAGCATGGCCTTTCCAGTTCTGGACCCTCACTCAGGCCGAACCATTCTTTCTCAGTGGCGCCCTGGGGTAGATTTTTACTTAAGGCCGTGATTGAAGGACACAGGGGGACGGACCCAGCTCACGTGGGCACCAAGCACGCTGGCTCTGGGCGTCTATCTAGGTGTGCGCTGCTGGGTGTGTGTACGCGTGCAACGCCTCCCCAAGGAGCCTCTGGTCCCAGATGTGTTCTCTCCATGCCGGCCCAACCCTGCTCCAATTCTTGAATGAGATTCCATTCCTCACCTCCCCGGCCATGCCGCTGCTGGCCTGGGAGCAGCCCTCATTCAGCCCCGCTGTGGGCTTCCCCGTGGCTTCACCGCACGCTCTCTGTGTCATGCTGAGGGGATCCTCCGGAAGCTCACTGTGGGTGTCCCGTTCTTCTGTTTTACACAGCAATCCTGTCTCGTCGGTCCGACTGGAGGAGGAGCCATTTCCTGTTGCTCCTGCAGTAGGAAAACTCTTCTCAGCTGTTTTCAGGCGGTCCAAATAACACCAGAAACGGGGTGGCTGTCAGCCTTGTTCTGTGAACAGTGGATCATGTGCTCAATCTCCACCACTACCCAGTTTGGAATTCGTAGTAATGTCACTTTACTACAGTGGAAACAGCAAAACAGCGTCCTGCCTGGATATCATGGGACTGATGGTGAAATCTAAGAGTTCGTTCTGAAGAAATCGGTATCTAGAAAATCAAGGCCTGAGCAATCAATAAATGCCACGGGTCCTCATGTGACGTCTGTCTGGGTTTGTCTCTACCGCGTTTCTTATAACGGTTGACACTATTGCACGTCACAGAAAACTCGTGCGGAGCTTGGTGTGTATGTCGGAGAAGCCGAGGGTGTGGCTTGGGGTGAAGGAATGTAGTTTAGTTAGCGTGGTTTGTTGGTGACGGCTCAGCTCCTGCACACACCGTGTTGGATTGGCGACGCGGCGAACCCCTCTTAAAGATGGCTGTGTGCACGGTGTGGGTGTTCCTCACCACGATGGCCTTGGCTTGGGCCGTGCTGCGGCACTGGGCACCCGAGGCGGGGGTGCGAGGGGCGTTGCTAAGGGCAAAAAGAACAAAAGAACGAAAGGTCAGCCCGTGGAGCAGGATGGGCGGCGGAGGAGACGGGAAGGAAGGAAAGCGGCCTTCGCAGAGGCCGAGGCCGTTGCTTCGGGAGGTGTTTCCAGCAGAAGCACATCATGTCCGTGTTTCCCTAAATCGCACAGCATCACGCACGGTGGGGCGGCCAGCTTACCGATGATGCCGCCAGGGAATGTACATCAGGTGTTTAAGGCCATTTGCAGAATTCACTGTGATCAGAAGATGCTACGTGAGAAGAGAAGGCTCCTTCATGGAGGGCGGTCAGAGAAATCCCCACTCCAGAGCATCGCGTGCTCTGTGGCCGCTCGCCTGCGTAAAGACGCTGCGGCGCTTGCTTCACAGACACTCGGTGTTCACACGGCGCCTGTGTGAACCCAGGGCCTGGCGGCCAGGCCTCTGCCTGAGGGACAGAGGCAGCAAAGATCAACCAGAAACGCTTCGCAGGCCGTGCTGAAGGTTTTAATTAAAAATTACAGTGTTTTGCTGGGAAGGTGGCTCAGTGGTAGAGCGCTTGCCTTGCATGCCTGAGGCCCTGGGTTTGATTCCTCAGCACCACATAAGCAAAAAGAAAAAAGCTGGAAGTGGCGCTGTGGCTCAAGTGGTAGAGCGCTAGCCTTGAGCTGAAGAGCTGAGGGACAGCGCCCAGGCCCAGAGTTCAGGCCCCAGGACAGGACACCCCCCAAAAAATTACAGTGTTTTAATTAAAAATTCCATGTGATTATATTTGACATTTTAAAAGATCATTCTGGCTAGAGTGAGAAGAGGAAGCTCATGAGCCTACCAGGAGTTTGTAAAGGCAGGGAGAGAAGAGATTTTTCTTACTTAGCTATTACTCTTAGAGAAAACTAAATTTTCTCCCATTTGAGGAAAAGTAATAATTTGTTTTGGGCCACAAATGAAGAACTTTTTCTCTTCTTTTACCAATTAGAAAACAACTGCTTTGACTAAAGAGAATATTAAATTTTTAAAATTTATTGTCAACACATCCTTTAGGCTCCTGAGTAATTAGTTTGTAGGCCTGTCAACACATCTCTGAGAACATCTTGCTTCTCTTCCTGTCAGCCTTTTTGTGAAAGTTAAGAAGTATAGATGTCTTAATCAAGTGAATTTACCAAAGAAACCCTTATGTGTCTTTTGTGTTAATTAGGACCCTTTTATCTCTAAGAAAGTATTATATCATCTCTAAATGTAACACCTGATTGGCAGAACACACACTTTATTATGGAAATAATTAGACATACCTTTGTTTTCCCTGCTACACACTTTTCGTGTTCAATTTCATGTCGGTAGAGCGCTAAACTATTTGTTTGTATACAATTCTGCAAGGAAATATCTGATGAGTGCCTTGGCCGTATTAAAGAGCCTTGTGTGCCAGGTTGCCCAGATGGCATGCTCGTGAACAAGTCTTCACAGTTCCATATGCACAAATACGAAGCACAAGGTCTCCCTCCACACACCAAGAAGGCAGTGAGCGCATTCCACAGTTGCTGGTGTGTGGGGCTAGCATTTATCTGCATCTCCCTTCCCAAGACTTGCAAATGAGATATTTCTGTTGCAGTGTGCAGCTGATATAAACAGGTGTCTCTCTCTGGCAAGCAGAATGCCATCTGCGTGTTTCCCAGTGCCTTGTCACCAGCACTTGGGGAGGGAGCGTTGCCTGGGGTATTTCAGTATCCCCCGGAGTCTGATGGCCCATGGGTTCTCCTGATAGCACTGGTAATAGGAGACATCATAAGGACAGGTGTTAATATCGAGCAATGTGAAGCAAATCTCATGGATCTAGGGTCATTTCAGGGAAGCACTTTGAAATTTTGAATAGGCTATTTAATAAAATAACGCCATTTAAATGTTAAATGGGCCAAATTCAGTCCATGAAGGGTTGAGAAACTTTGCACGTGTATACAATATGTGGTAGTGCCATGTGTATCATCAGTGTGATAGAAAATGTAACCATAACTAAAGATTCCCCTCTAGATCAAAGGGAACTCCACAGGGAACACACTCTTGGTGTGTCCAGGGTGTTGTAATTCTGTGCTGGTTTCCTCATGAAGATTGTGTTTTTCTCCCCGCCCCCCCCCCCCCCTTCCACCCAGAGCAGTGTCACACATTTGTAACACCAGCATTTGGAAGGCCAAAGAAGTAGGATTGCAAATTCAGCCAGTCTGGGATACACAGGGAAGTCCTGTCTCATAAAAACAAATTAAAAAAGCCGGCCACAAAGACAAGAACAGAAATACACTGAAGTAGAAATGATCTGTCTGAGCTAAGTTTGTCAAGAAAACAGAACAAGTAAATAAACAGCAAATAGGAAAATGGCACTGTGCAGAGGAGAGGAGGCTCCGAACAAATCGTCACGCTGAAATAGCCGCAAGGTCTGCTGCAATAATAAAAAAAACTTTCCGTAAAGGCTGCAGATAACTTCGCCAGGCGTGCTGAGCGCCTCACGGTGGCGTGCAGTGTCTGAGCGCTGTCTCTTCCCATGTGCGTCGGCACCGTGCTTGAACTCAGGGCCTTGTGCTCTCCCTCGGCCGTCAGGCCTACAGCTGAGTGCTCAGTCACGAGGCAAACCTTCACTTCTGGCTTTTTCCTTATTTGGAAATAAGAGTCTCTCGGATTAGTCTGCATGGGCTGGATTTGAACCAATATTCTCAGGTCTTTGCTTCCTGAGTAGCTAGGATTACAGGTGCAGTGCTGGCACCCGGCTGCCTACATCTTTTAATAACCTACACGACTCATGTTACTGTTTCCTTTTTTTTTTTTTTGTCAGTTGTGGGGTTTGAACTCTGGGCCTGGGCACGGTCCCTCAGCTCTTCAGCTCAAGGCGAGTGCTCTACCACCGAGCCACCCTCCCAGCCCATATAGCCCATCTTCTTGATCCATCGGCCCATCGAGTGCCACCTGGGCTGATTCTTGGCTATGGTGAATAGTGCTACAGTGAGTGTGGTTGTGCTGTGGTTTTACTGTACCCTGGTCTGTAATCATTGGGTTATCACCAGGGAGTGGCATTGCTGGGTCAAGGGTACTGTGCTGGTTGTACTTAACGCAGTGTGACACACATATATATTCTTGGACTGTGGTGTTTGTGACTTACATGATTCTAGTCAGCATTCACTGCTAGGTATTTCACAATTAGAAGGAGATAACATTAGATGATTCCTTCATTATATATATATATATGTGTGTGTGTGTGTGTGTGTGTGTGTGTGTATACATGTGTATATACACATATTTATAGATTTGAACCAGGTGTAAGGAAAGGGCTGCAGAACCTGGATAAGGTTCTGTCACCCTGTGCTGCCGGCGTGAAAGCGCTCTGGGCCCCCCTGTGGTTTCCAGAGGCTCTGTTTCTCCTGCTCAGCTTGAATCTGATCCCTCCCCCCCCCCCCCCCCCCGTGCAGGCCCTGGTGTACATTTTCTGATTTCCCTACTTGTGTGCATCTCCACAAATAGGGCTGCGAACGTTCTTCACCGTGAACAGCAAACGAAACACTGAATTGGAAAGTAAGTGGTAACTACGTGGAATTGGAGCGTGGCTATTTCAAAACTCCGTGATGAGGAGTTTTATAAGTTTTATATGGCTAAGTTTTATAAGGAGACACATGCGTTTAGCAACTTTGTTAGAAAAAATTATTTTTAGTCCTTCTCCCCATTGAGCATGTAAAAATGCCCACATGTCCCTCTTTTTCCACGCCAGGCACATTCCCTGCAGATATTGGGAGGGATAAGTTAACATCATTCTGATTGATTTCAGTAGCTGAGGTATCACAAAATTGAATTTTGTGGAAAAAAATTCGGTCAACGTCTTCCTTATCCAGATTATTATCTGCAGTATAATTTTGCTGCTATAAAATGTCACAAGTCATTTTATCTAGGATGTGCATCTAGAGGATTAGCAGGGAGAGGTGGCTAACATCTGTAGGTTCACATCCATATTAATTTCTCTTCTCATGAGCTTGATACATATTCAAAACAGAGAAAACAATCAGATTAGTGTCACAGATGAAGATATTCAGAGTGTATTTAGTGTGGGCCATGGAAGTTTGGCCTGCAGGCCCCCCACCCCGCCCAGGCCTCCGGGCCTGGTCTGACCTCCGAGCCTGAGCTGGGCTAGCCAGGTTGAAACCTGGAGGAGAGACAAGGGGAGAGGTCCAGACGCTTCCTCTGCCTCTGCCCGCCGACCTCACTCCAGGCTGCACGTGGTAGGGCTGTGTGTGTCATAGTGCGCTTCCGTTTGTCCTGGACACACAGGAGGCTGAGGCTGGATTCGAGCAGAAGCTGAATGACTCTCGTGTGGAAGGTGGATTTGGTCTGAGTGAATCAAGAGGGAAGTGTGCAAATATAAATTATGAGAGAGAAATAAAAGCCACCTCATTAACGAGCCCTTCTGTCGGCTTTCGTGCTCTGTAGAAGGGCCAGCTCAGAGAAGACGGCCTCTGAACGCCGGCTCTCTGCTGAGCTCTGTTCTGACGCCTCTTCCGTGGTTGGTGCTGGCGTCAGGAGTGGGCTTGCGCCTGTCACCCCGGCGACTCCGGAGGAGAAAAATGGGAAGACAGTGGCTTGCGGCTAGCATGGGGGAGATTCCCCGCGGGCTGCCTGCGGTCCTGGCGAGGAGGTGCAGGGCTGCGTTTGGGGTCGGATGCGGTCCCAGAGAAAACTCAAGATCCTGTCTGGAAACCAAAACGTGCATGGGGAGTGACTCGGAAGCAGAGGACCTTCCTGGCAGGCCGAGGCCCGAGTTCAAGTTCAAGCGCCCTCCGTTCCTCCAGTGTGCTTCTGTGAGACGCGGCTGGAGACCGCCAGGGGCCGGCCGGGTCACTGAGGTCACTGGACCCGGCTGCCCCCTGGGGACCCGGCCGGCGTGGACGCACTGCGACGGCGGGCTTCGGCAGAACTCAAGGCAATTTAGGAGCCTCTGACGTCTCCAGGTGAGGGCCGGGAGCCTCTGACGTCTCCAGGTGAGGGCCGGGAGCCTCTGACGTCTCCAGGTGAGGGCCGGGACCCGTCTGCGCTCCCTGCGTGTGGTGGCCTCCTGGTCAGCACAGCGATGCCTCATCCTCCCCTTCTGTGCAAACCTAAAGCGTGCGCTCGTGAGTGTGTGTGGGGCATGCCGCATGCGAGTGTGTGAGTCTGCGTGAATGTGGGCACATGAGTGTGTATGTGTGAGCATGTGTGTGAATGTATGTGTATGTGTGAATGAGTATGGTGAGTGTGGATAGGTGTGTGAGTGTGCATGTGGGTGTGTTAGCACATGAGTGTTCATGAGTGTGCACAGGTGTGGTGTGCATGCGTGAGAGAGGTGAGTGTGTGTGCAGGTGTGTTAAAACGTGAGTGTGTGGGTGCATGGGTGTGAGTGTGCATGTGTGAGTGTGAAGGTGTGTGCATGAGTGTGTTACTATGTGAGTGTGTGTGTGGGTGCACAGGTCTGAGTGCATGTGTGAGAGGTGAGTGTGCATGCGGGTGTGTTAATACATGAGTGTGTGTGTATGCACGGGTCTGAGTGCATGTGTGAGTGTGAAGGTGTGTGCATGGGTGTGTTAATACATGAGTGTGTGTGTGGATGCACAGGTCTGAGTGCATGTGTGAGTGTGAAGGTGAGTGTGTGCATGGGTGTGTTAATACGTGAGTGTGTGTGTGGATGCACAGGTCTGAGTGCATGTGTGAGTGTGTAGAACCAGCGCTCCCTCAGACGGTGGACAGTGTTTTCAACACTCTTTCTGCGTTTTGTGCAGGTGTGGAGAGTCCACTCCAGACCACTGGTTGAATGGTGTCATGGTTTTTAGTTACTCAGCGTTCGGTCAGTTCGTCTCTAGATTCTCTATTACCGCATTCAAGGTAGTTTTCTGAGACGTGAACAAATCCTTGACATTCTAATGTAAATCTTATGGTAGTTTGGGACATGCCTAACAAGTGTGTTTCTGGTCACTTAATATGAACGAAGCAAAGCGTCTGTTTTGTCTTCCACGCCACAGGTATGACTTTTCAGTGTGGTGGGATGTACTTTTGAGAGCTGCGTTCTGTGTAGAGTTTGACCTTCTCGAGGACAGGAGTGCGGACGTACCTGTGGGTCATCATTGTAGCCCACAGTCAGGGTAGTATGTGGAGGATCGATGGACAGATTTTCTGCGTTAAGTATCTTCAGCAGTTCTGAGGATGGTATTTGTCTGGAGTGGTCATGGATGTGCGTCTCCCTGGGAGTCCTGGGAGATGGGGGATGGGCTGGATGGGGGATGGGGTGGGGTCAGGGGGCCGTGTGTGGTGTGGGGTGGGACAGGAGGTGTGGCAGGTGTAGACAGGTGATTTTCCATACGACACCCTCAGGAGCTCCATTACAGAACATATTAAACATTTGAAGAACACCGAGACTAAGTTTCGATAACATTCAAATCTCATGTAACATTACCCTTAACACAGTTCAACAGACGCATCTCAGACGGTCTGGTGGCGGGTTCTGACTGAAAGTGCACTGCGTCCCTCCGTCCTGAGCACTCGGTGGGGGGCCACGGCGGCCGCGGCTGTGCGGGACAGACCCCTGGCTTCAAGCACGCAGAACGCCTTGCCCCAGGGCGGCATTCACCAGGGCGGGGATGGAGCGTGCAGGAAGAGGCCCCAGCCTCTGAAGAATGCCGCGGTTACCTTTACAGCTGGTGCTCCTTCCGTTCACCTGAGAAGGCCTGCCGTTCCACTCCTGCTCCGTTCCGCCGCTCTGTGACGTGCGCACGTTTCTCGGGCACAGCCGTCAGTTTTAACGGGCAGCTGTACATGTTTTAAGAAGCGTTTCTGAGGATGTGGACCCACCCTGTGAATGATACACTGTTTCTCCAGAGCCTCCTCATCAGACGTCGTTAACATGTAAATAAAATAAATAAAACAGAGTGAATCCACAGGGCTCTTCTAATGGCCTCTCTCCTGACAGGAGCTAATGTGAACCTCATCTAATCCGGTGATATCAGTGAGATGGCACACACTGAAGAATTTCTGCGTCGGCTGCTCCACCTCACGTGTTTTAAGTTCCGGAGTCCTGGGCAGCTCCAGCAGCTGTGAGCTACATGTTAAAGAAGCAGTTATGAATTATGGATGAGGAGGGACGGTTATTGGTATTTAAAAGCATCATACTTCATGTGCAATATTAATAGAAATGAGAGACCAGAGGAACATAGTTACCAAAAGATTAATATTTCAAAACAGGGTAACTTCCAAAAGCCATAGGATATAAAATATGGTGAAAATAAATTACAGTTAAACTCATTTAGTAGAAATGCCTACAACAATAAAAACGTCACATCAAAGTCCCCTTCTTACTATCCAATTTAGGCAAGTCTGATCTAGACACCAAATAAAACCACGGTCACATAACACTTATCCTCTGATGATGTCTTTTGTCTCATTGTTTGATTTTCATATGATGATTAAAAGCAAGATGAATGGCCTGCATGGAGTACCATAAAGCTCAGTTCCATGCTGTAATTCTGGGTGCCGAAGTCACTCATCAGAGAACCGGGGGAGAGTTCCCTTCCTCCAGAGTTGGATGACACCAGTAATGGCGTGGGTGTGATTTGTACCTGAGGCTGATGTGTGAAGCGGCCTGGGCCTTGACTTTGGAGATTGTGTTGACATTTTGCAACTATTTATCAGCTCTTAGGTGGTGGTTTTAAGTGTAACGTGTGCCCCCCCATGGCTTCTTGGACCCATGTTTACTGGGGTCAAGCAATTAGGATTTATAGCTGGAGCCCAGTTCCTGTGGCTCACACCCGTAATCCTGGTCTGTCAGGAAGCTTCCATCCAAAACCAGCAGAAGCAGACACATCCCAGACAATGGACAGACGTAGTCTGGCTGGAGGCGTTACCCAGGTGGTAGAGTGAGATCCTGAACTCGAACCTCCGTCCTGGAAGAAAAACGAATCTGCCTCAGGTGTTCTGTCCCGGCCCCACCACAGCTGGGGCGCGAGGGTCTTTGCCTGTGGGAGCCCCCTTCCCAGGCCTGCCCACACAGGCCTCGCCTGCGCTCAGGCCCCGCACAGGCCCCGCACAGGCGGCAGGGACGCTTCCTTCCGTTGAGAGCCTCCCCAGAGCTCTGCAGCCTGAGATGTGTCCGTGGAGCCCCCCCCCTCCCCCAGCCTCCTGCACTTCACCTTCACAGCCGGAAGCAAGGGCCCAGGGGTGTGTGTGCAGAACACCAGACCAGAACCTTGGTCTAACAGTACCATCGAAACAGCACCTGCGCATGACTTCAGAACAGATCATACGATCACAGAAAAACCACTATACCGATCTTAGCACAACTGCCAGTGGAGTTTTCAAACTCCAACACTTTGTGGCTTTGAATAATATTATTATTATTGCTATTAAGAGAAATTCAAGCTATAAATACCTACAGTCTATCAACTTAATGAAGAAGTGTTGAAAATGTCCGCTTTCCCATCTGTCAAATCACGAATCTGACAACTATTTCAAACAAATCTGCTATCAACAATTTCTAAGAAATCATAAGAAAGTTTTGGAGATTTATGAGTAATTCAACAAAAAGTCAGCACCGTCGCCTAGCATGTCGACAGTATTTGGTAATGTAGTTTAATTTTATTTAGGGAATGGTTTTCATCTGACAGTAGTTGATAATACAGTTTCATTCTATTTAGAAGGTAAGACTATATGATTTCAAAGGTGTTCTTTATAAATAAATCTGTGTTACCATTCTGGTTGTTAAATACTTCGAATGCTACTCTAGAATGCATAGAGAAGTGGCCAGCACTTGCGATGTGGCTGATTGTTGTATTCAGGAGGATTCGGGAAGACCGGTACTTGAAATAGAAATTAGATGGGAGGAGAGAGAGGCTTGAGAGGGACAGGGAGACACCGCGTGTGGACGGAGCCGTCTTACTCCACGCTGTCCGCCTCCTCTGTGAAGGGAAATTCAGGGCGGGGCCTGGAAACCTGTCTTGTCTCATTCCTTTTTTTTTTTTTTTTTGGTGGCTATTTTGCTGTCTGGACTGGATAAAAGTTTTTGCCATGCCTGAAGCTTATAACATTTGAAGACTCTTCTTCAGAAAAAGATCACACACCTACGGGACCGCGTTAGGTCTGAAACTGAATGTCTATTTCAATGAGGAGAGAAATGATCGTACATCACCGCCACCCTGGGCTTCTGGTCGCTTGCAAACTGACTATGTGCGGTCCCCCCGAGACCATGCGGGCGTGCTCCTACTTACTCTTTGAATTAGCTTCCCTCCCCATTTTTAATTACCTTCAAGTAGTTGTGCAGAGGGGCTGCCCTCCAATGCGCTGATTCGCGTGTACGTGTGGCTAGCCAGTGTCCCGCGCCCCTCCCTCCATCTGTCCCAGGCCTCTCCATCTGTTTTCACCTTGCTCTTTTGATGGTCCAGAGCTTCTTAGTTTCCACGGCTGTCTTGCCACGCACTCATACAGAACGGGCTCCCGCCGAGGAGCTGGTCTGTCGCCTCCGTGAGTCTCACCGGCCGGGCTCCACGCGGAGCGGGCTGGGAGGAGCTGGTCCGTCGCCTCTGTGAGTCTCACCGGCCGGGCTCCACGCGGAGCGGGCTGGTCTCATCATCTTCTCTTCTCAGTTCCTTCCCTCTCTGGTCACTTTTCTCCATGCGTTTCAGGACTCGGGTCCGGTGCCCTTCCTTGCTTGTTCACGGCAGTGCCAACAGCATGGCTGCCAGTTTCCCGTGGCCACGTCCGTGGCCGTCTGTTTGGACTAGCCTCCACCCCGGCACCCCCTTTCCTGCAGATCCCTGGTGTGGGGCGTACGCCCAGCGCCTCTTCTCCTTCCCTGTTGGTCCTCCTTGTTGACTTAATGGGAGATGGTGGTGGTGTCTGGGAGCTTCCTCTCTAGACACCTGAGGGGACGCAGAGCCACCACGCGAGCTCACACCGGAAACCGCGGCTGGCGCTACCTTACGGCCACCTTTGGAGCCAGACTTGTAGCACTTCCTGTCCCTGGACATCTTAGAAAAGAGGAGAAGGAAGACATTGAGAAATCTGCTGACAGGATGACTTCACCTCTTCATTCAGTCCCGAGTGCCTCCACTGCGAAGCTCTGCTCTGCTTAAATGTTTATTGCAGGGACCGAAAGACAGTTGGCGAAGAGCGGAAGCATCTTGCGTCAGGGCCCCCAAATGCAGTGTGAAGGGAGAATGGGAGCTTCAGAGGAAGCCCCTTTGAGGAGGAGAGCTGACTTCTGAAAATGGGGTGCTTCAGCTCCAGGTACCAGGCGGCACCCAAGATGACACCTCCCCTTGGCGCCAGAATGCAGAGTAAAATAAAGATGCGTCTGGCTTTGTAATTTAAAACACGACACATCTAAACGGTTGAAAACATCCAGTGGTGACACACTCTCTTCTGCAGGCCCGTGGTTTGTTCTCTGGTCTGCCGCCCTGAGCTGCGATTCACGGCTGAGACCCCCGGAGTCACATCCGCTTGAGCACGCTAAGCTCAGACGAGGGCACAGAGTGCCGGAAGAAGCTGAAGCTCACAATCACACTCAATTGGCTTTAACCCCTTCCACATACCGAGTGGAAGTGCGCGGGGTAATAACACGTAAGGCTGCACCGTGCAGATGTGAAAATGTGAAATCCTTTGAATGCAAACAGCACTTGTCAGTCCATCAACTGTTCAGATTGCCGGAGAATCATCCGCCAAGCCTAAGTACCCTCTGCAGGCAAACTGGAGCCGGCCTGCTGTTTAATAGCCAACATTGAACAAGAAATAGCGTGTAGACGTGGTGTGTGGCTTAAAACATTGTGTTAAGCGTCATTAAAACTCAGTCTCCTAAGAGCCTTATTAAAAGACTCCTTTCCTCTCCATAATAAAACATTTCTCTGAGCCTGTTTCCATCTAACTGCTAACAATACAAACAAAATGCCTCTTAATTTAGCGTCCCTCTAGAGGGCCACGGGCCTGCAGACTGTAAAGACAGGAGGAAAAAACAACTCTAGGAGCCTCCCTTCAAATTCCACCTCATCAGTGAAACCGAAGCCCGAGGAGCTTTTGGTTCTCAAATTCATTTTCAGTTGTGTTTACTTCTTCTTTTACACTCTACACGTGGTTACGATCTGGGGCTGGGCCTTTGTTCAGGTCCCTGACGGGGAATCTGCCTTCATCTGAGCAGAATTCTGCCTCCCGCCCCTAGTCAGAGGGTTTGATGCTCTCCCAAAATAGAGCAACAGGAAGCTTCTGGAAGGTTCCCGGGCTTCACTGAGGAGACTCACATTTTCTTGCAGAGAAAATGAAATTTGCCTACCCTGACATTTGCCCAAAACCCTCCCACCTTGTTATTGTAAGAGGAAATACAGGCATAATTATGCCAATTAATAGCGATAATAATTCAAATCTTCTATGACAAATGTAGAACAATGGAACTCTGCTGCAGAACTTACTCCTTAGAAAATGTGTTTGCCAGCTCCTTCCCCTGTACCTGATTTCTCCCCTGTACCCCAATTTCTCCCTGTACCCCAGCTCCCCCCTGCACCCCAGCTCCCCCCTGCACCCCAGCTCCCCCCTGCACCCCAGCTCCCCCTGCACCCCAGCTCCCCCCTGCACCCCAGCTCCCCCCTGCACCCCAGCTCCCCCCCCGCACCCCAGCTCCCCCTGCACCCCAGCTCCTCCCCTGCACCCCAGCTCCTCCCCTGCACCCCAGCTCCCCCTGCACCCCAGCTCCTCCCCTGCACCCCAGCTCCTCCTGCACCCCAGCTCCTCCCCTGCACCCCACCTCCCTCCCTGCACCCCACCTCCCTCCCTGCACCCCAGCTCCCCCCTGCACCCCAGCTCCCCCCTGCACCCCAGCTCCCCCCTGTACCCCAGCTCCCCCTGCACCCCAGCTCCCCCTGCACCCCAGCTCCTCCTGCACCCCAGCTCCTCCTGCACCCCAGCTTCCCCTGCACCCCAGCTCCCCCCTGCACCCCAGCTCCTCCCCTGCACCCCAGCTCCCCCCCCGCACCCCAGCTCCCTCCCCTGCACCCCAGCTCCCCCCTGCACCCCAGCTCCCCCCTGCACCCCAGCTCCCTCCCCTGCACCCCAGCTCCCTCCTGCACCCCAGCTCCCTCCCTGCACCCCACCTCCCTCCCTGCACCCCACCTCCCTCCCTGCACCCCAGCTCCCCCCTGCACCCCAGCTCCCTCCTGCACCCCAGCTCCCTCCCCTGCACCCCAGCTCCCCCCTGCACCCCAGCTCCCCCTGCACCCCAGCTCCCTCCTGCACCCCAGCTCCCCCCTGCACCCCAGCTCCCTCCAGCTCCCCAGCTCCCCCCTGCACCCCAGCTCCCTCCCCTGCACCCCAGCTCCCTCCTGCACCCCAGCTCCCTCCCCTGCACCCCAGCTCCCTCCCCTGCACCCCAGATCCCCCCTGCACCCCAGCTCCCCCCTGCACCCCAGATCCCCCCCCCCCGCACCCAGCTTCCCCCTCCTCTCCAGTTCCGGGCACTCTGCCCCATCTCCGCCCCAGGCCCTTCCCTCTGTGGCCCCTACCTTTACACAGGCAGAGTCAAAGCTAGCCATATTAGAAAACTACGGCAACATTTTGATAAGGGTTACCGGCAAATTGCCTTTAGAAAGATCTCATTCACGTGTTTTCATCTCTGTGTGGCTAGAGCCTGCACCACCAAAGAGGCCCCAGCAGGCGCTGCCAGCCCGGCCAGCGGGCCGCTCCCCTGCCTCCTTCAAAGTAGACTGGACCACACGCTGTCACCTCCTTTTTAGTTAACTCTGACAGGATGGGGACAAAAGGTCCAGAAAGGCTCTGTTATTCATGTATGCTTCTTTGTTCAGATGTTGGGGGAAGATTTATCCCCCAACACCTCCAAGTTTCCCTAAAACACAGCAATAGTGGTCAAAAAACACCCATACCACTGGTCAGGAACACAGCTAAGTGGCATTTGAATTTCTACAACATATAGAAATCATGTTTGGTCATGGAGGCCGATTTATCTTTCACATGTGTTTGCAGCATTCCATCCCAAACACCAAAGCTGTCTCGCGTTAAGATATGCACTGGTTTTGTAGTGCTGGCCTCATAGTATGAGCTGCAAATGTTATCTTCCATTTTAGCTGCTAGACTGTGTATGTTCAGGTGCTGAACCTCTGGTAACCTTTCTCTGTGGTCTCTGGGGCTGAGCAGCTCCGTCCAGTGTAAAGAGCATTTCCTCGTGAAGGATTGCTCGGCACATATGCAGTTCTGTGATACATTCTAGAAAACTCCGAGTGGAGGACCCGGGAGGGCGGCCAGGCTGCACGTACCGTGGCTCAGTTTGACATGGGAAAATGAAAACTTCAAATTAGTAGATGAATCAAAGATCATAGAGTCACCGATGGAACTGACAGTCAGAACGTGGCGGGGAGATTTTCCTGTGGGAAGTAGGCCCAGCCGCGTGGGGCCGGCTGGGGAGCGGAGACTCCGGACACAGGTCTGGCTCCATGGTGCGCGGTGCGCGGGGAGAGGACAGCTTCCTGTTTCAGAAGAGAAGGAGGCTGGCGGGAGGAGGAGGCTGGGGGCTGCACCTGCCCCAGCACGTCCGGGAGTCGACTGGGAATTCCAGGTCCTCAAGCCAGCTCCGCTCACAGCAAAGAAGACCTAGCTTTCATTTGTAGACTGTGCTATAAGATTGTCCTTTATTACGGCCCTATGTTAAGTTTAGCTAGTGGATAATTTGTGCAGATGTGTTCTTTTCTGTTTCCTTTTGTATTTACCTGTCTTTATAGAGTCTTTGACTTTTTGTCTGTGGGTCCACAAGGCCTATGCAGTTATTGTCTGGCTTTTTCAGAACAAGTTTAACGACCCGTGTCTCAAGTAATAGCCTGTCGCTGGCCCAGGCCCAAAGCACACTGGACAAACGGTGCCACCCATCCCTGCTGGTCAGGACACATGGACTATTTTTGCTTTCCAACGGAAGCCTCCACCCTCCTAGGACTCCAGTTTCTGACTGCCTGGAGGAACCAAAGTGGGAGGAGTTCTGCCTGGGCTCGTGGTCCCCGCGGGCGCGGAAGCTGGCGCACGGCATCTGCTCTTGCAGCGCGGGGCTCCTGTTCACTGTCCTCTGTGCATCCGCCCACCTCGTCTCTGCCAAATTTTACCAGATGTTCACTGCGTTCTTGAGACGAGAAGATGGACAAGATCCAAACTCCTGGCAGAGGTGTCTGCTGCCGATGCTGGCCTGCACTCCTGGGAGCCGCGTGCGGCCCTGGCACAGCCCGGGCCGACAGCTCAGCGTGGATGGGGTTCTTTCCCCGGTGTCCGTGCTGCGACACTCACAGAGGAGGAGGCCTATCACCCCTCCCTAGCTCATTCTCCAGGGTTCCCACACGGAAACACAGCTGGAAATGAAGTTGAAGTGATTGACGTCAATAGAAGATTCCAGAACGGAGGTTCTTCAGTGAGGACAGGCGTGGATCTCGGCACCAGAGAACAGATGCCTGGGAGCCGCAGGATGGGAACGGGAAGAATCAATCACAACGTCGCCTTTCTCTCCTCCTCCTGTGCCCTCCAGCGATTTTCACCCTGCACGCCACTCCAGGAGATGCCAGCCAAGGAAGCAGGTGAGGAGGGGTGGGGCCAACTTGGCATGTCTGCAGCCCGCCTGTCACTGCTTCTCTCCCACGACTCTGCCCACCGCTGTGCACCTGTGTTCACGCGCCGGCCGCCGTCTGAGCTTGGACTTGGCACAGTCGGTGATCCGGTGCCGTCTGGGGTCCGGCAATGAGGGGGAGGGTCGGCGGGAGGGCAAGAACTTCTACAGGAGGCAGAGCGTGAGCCCTGCTCTCCTTTTTTCTCCTATTTACGACAGATGGCTGAATTAAAAGCCCCTACAAACACGGAATGCTGACTTAATAACAGAATTTTATCAGAAGAGCTCATTTAGAGTATGTAAAGAGTATAAATGTGTCCTCCGAAAATTACAGTTTAATAATTCAGAGTTTCTTCAGTAGCCATTTCAAGACTTTAGAACTGGGGGTGGCTAAAGTTTTGTCTCGTAGGGTTATCTGTGAAAAACATCCAAACGAGTTCGTTGCAAGCTGTGTGCTCCTAACCACATTTCTAGGAAAATAAGTGACATGGAACCAGAGGCGAGCACCTCGGAACCCTCATTACCTTTGGCCTCACACCAGAGAAATTAGATATCACCAACTCTTGGTATTGATGAACGTGAATAGAGTAAATGGATACACCTGAATGCTCAAAATGGCATACTAATTGTAACTGAAGTATTAGCAGCATTTAAGACTATCCTCAGACAGGTGAAAAACCACCAACAATAGCCAGGCGCTGGTGGCTCACGCCTGTCATCCTAGCTACTCAAGAGGCTGAGATCTGAGGATCTCGGTTCAAAGCCAGCCTGGGAAGGGAAGTCCGTGAGACTCTGATCTCCAATAAACCACCAGAAAACTGGAAGTGGCGCTATGGCTCAAGTGGTAGAGTGCTCGCCTTGCTGAAGAGCTGAGGGACAGTGCCCAGGCCCAGAGTTCAAGACCAGAGACCAACAAAAAACAAAAAACAAAAAAACAAAAACAAAGCCACTGTCTTTTTTTTCCTGTTCTGGTATGTTCTAGATGTTTCGCAAACAGAGTTAAACTGACAACCAGTCCGGTTTGCCATTTGTCTCGAAGTTGCTTCTCTAGACTGGAAATCAGTGATCAGTGCAATCGCGGCTGATGTGTTCTCATCGCCTTGTTGCGTACTCCGAGGTTTGCCCTGTCAGGACACGGGCCTGCGCAGCGAGTGTCCTTCATCCCCGTGGTTACTCGCGGTCTGTGGGTGTGCGTGTTCTGGCGGAGGCTTCCTCCCGGGGAGCAGCCGTCAAGGAGAACACGGCAGATTAACTCATTGTGATTTTTCCGTCATAGTCTTCCTTCATATGAATTAGTTGTTTAATTGGCACCATCTTCCTTACCCGGGTGTCAGCATGTGGAGGTGTGTGCTGAGCCATGTGAGCTGGGATCTCTGAGGTTTAGATATTTGCACAGATTCACGAACGCTCAGCTCGCTGTCGTGATCTGCCAAGCTCTCCCTGGAACCAACGGTGCTGGGGATCGCGCTGGACAGAGAATCAGAGTTGATGCTGGCGCAGACCGCGTTCCGTGCGGATTTGTCGGTGTTGACTTTGGCTTCAGTCTATCACTGCTGGCTGCTCAGGTTACACATGACAACAACAGAATGTATTAGACAGCCAATCGACCGGGAAACAGTGGCGTGGATGTGAGAAAGCTTTATAAAAGATGTGACTTTATGTAAGTGGGGAGGAAGATTAAATGAAGTGAAGGAACTGTGCTTTATACATTCATAGACCTGCAGAATTGTATTTAGCTCAGGATTTGAGGTCCTGGGAAGGGGCAAGAATGTAGAGAACATAGAAGTAGAACATTGTCTTTGAGGGGTAAAACAAACTTAGTATCCGTGGTTAAGAGTTAGCCCGAGTTTGAGAAGTGCTTTTGGCAGTGGAGTTGGATGGCTTGCTTGTACTCTGTGTGCGTGTGTGTGCACGTGCTGTTCCACCTTCCTGCCGTTCGCTCTCGCTCTGCCTCACGTCACGTGGCTTTGGCATGGAGACGCAGGTGACCGTGGGCCGAGCGCGTCCTGCAAGGGTAGAAATAGCAGTAGTGAGCCAGCAGTGGGGTGCCCGGGTCATGGGGACCGCTGCTGCTCTGCCCCGGTGTGTTGGCAGAGCTGTGATGGAGTAAGAAGAGTTAGGGTAAAAAGAAACGGCGGTCCACAGCTCCCTCAGCCCGGGCCCCAGTCGGGAGCAGTCGGGGGCCCGAGGGAGCCTGGCTCAGGCACGAGCCCTGGAAGTCAGGAAGAGCACACGTGCCGATCTGTGCCTGAAGCTGTTGCTCATACAAGAACTCAGGTCTTACCTGCAGGCCTGAGCCTGGCGGCTTCCGGGGCGGGGAATCCGTGCGATCCCAATTTCCCTGTGCTCTGCGTGGTCTCCTTTGTCAGAATTTCACCCCAACAACGCATGCTCATGACCATTGAGAAGACCCGCTTTTCACGCTTTTCCATTCTGGGAGCTTCGTGATGATTTCTTGGTGAGGGGGTCCCGTCACCTTCCCGTGTCCCGCGTGCTTGAACCCCGCAGATGCCAACTCTGGGGGCCTTGAACACGGGCTCATTGTCACTCCGGTGTTTGCATCTGATCTGTGGCAGCCTTGGGATGGGGATGTGGACATGGTGGCCGGTGGCTGTGGCTGGCGGTGGCCACGGGGCCTGGAGACTCCTGAGCACTGTCCAGCCCGGTCCTTCCGTGAGAGCCAGGCCTGAGGAGTTGAGGACGGAGTCTGGTCCTCCCCTGCCCTTCCCCCCCCCCCCATTGTTCCCTCTCCCCTTGCTCTGGGGCCTCTGGCCTGGTCCTGGGTCCTGGCTGTTTGAACACTAATGAAATCTAGCGACTCCTGCGCCCAGTATCTGTGTCTCCGTAGACTTCGTTTCTCCAGAATTTCTGCTTGGTAAGTGTTTATGAAACTACCTCGATTAGTGACTAGAAGAGTAAATTGATCATCAAAAAGATGCATGGATCCCCACATTTCTGAAACAAGAGACGAAACTGAGAGAGAGAGAGAGAGAGAGAGAGAGAGAGAGAGAGAGAGAGAGAGAGAGAGAGAGAGAGAGAGAGAGAGAGAGAGAGAGAGGTTTGCTACTTTTATTCCAGCTCACAAGCAGCCCAATTTTCACGGAATACTCTGGGTCTGATAGCCTGTGAGTGGTCAGATTCTTGAGTCGTTTTGGGTATTTGCACCACTCACTCTACAATCTACAATCACTTTATTCCTCTCAAAATGCCTTTTATTTTTAGTTTAGACAGTGAGATGTAGATTTCAGTGTTGCCAGCATGACAGCTCTGGCCTTTTTTAAATTTTTTTTTATAAGAGAATGATACTCTCGGGTGATTGAAATCCTAACATGCATTAAAAGCCTGGGAAATGTAAATTATATTTTTGAGCCATCAGACTTGGCAGTTGTCAAATGATTTACATTCATCTTCGCCATAGGTGGCATCAGAAATTCTTAGCATCTCTTTACCATGCGATTGGAGCGTTAATGCTGTTTGGAGAGAGCGCTCCTAAATGAGAGAGTGGATCAGAGGCAGAGGTAGAGACCAAATAACGTAATAAGGGCAATTAAACATTGCAGAGAGTTCGGTGACCCTCAGGGCTGCTGAAATGTCATGTGATGTATTATGGAAGTGTGCTGCGTATTCCAGTTAACTTAAAATCCTGAGCTCACACTCGTGTCTCTGAGTTTGTTCTGGTCGCCGGGGTCGGGGCTCAAGCACCCAGTCGTTTTCCATTGTGGGTTTTGTGGACCCGTCCATTTGGTCCACGTGGCAGGGACGCTGCCCATTTTCTGTGGTGTGGGGTTTTGCGAATTTTCCCACTTCTTGGTGAAATGCGGGTCCTTCACAGTGGGGAGCACCGCGGGGCCCTGAGCCGAGTCCCAGCGTGGGGGGGGGAGTGGACGGAGCGACGGCGGGCTGCGGCTGGGTAGGCAGGGCACATTCCGGTCCGTTTCCTGCCACGGAGCCCGGGCACTGAAGCCGTGCGCCTGGCAGCCCCGGGGCGGGCACTGAAGCCGTGCGCCTGGCGGTCCTGGGCGGGCACTGAAGCCGTGCGCCTGGCGGCCCCGGGGCGGGCACTGAAGCCGTGCGCCTCGCGGCCCCGGGGCAGGTGGCCCGGCCCTCCTCGCGGCCTGTGGGACCCTGCCGGCCATGGTCCCACACCTGCCCCTCCAGGCTGCCCACGGCTGCATCTGTCCCTGCCACCTGACTGGGGTCGTGTGCCAGCCAGGGCTGCTGCGCCAGGGAGAACCAGTCCTGAGGGAGCCACGCAAGGAAGAGCCCAGCCCCGGCCGCGGTTTAGAGCCGTGCGTGTGACGTGGACAGAGCCACAGGGTGCAGCTCAGGCCCTCAGCTCTCCAGGCAAAGCCATCGCACTGCTCAGCACCGTGGGAGATCTGCTGCCACACGCCTGGAGTCCGGAACTCACGCGTGAGCTTGGAGTCCAGTCACACACAAAGAATCATGAATTCACTGTGCAGATAGACGATCACCCTCCAAAGTTTTTATTCCGAGTTCCTCTCATAGCAACCTGGCCAGAAAAGTATTTTATTTTCTCGCTCAATCATCAAGCCCCAGGTTCTCTTCTTTCCTGGCCAGTCATCCTGGGCTTAGAAGATGCAGCAGTTCAGAAAAAGCGGCCCCAGCCCACACCATGATCACAGCTGGGAGTTAAAATCCAGGAACGGTGAAGGGCCTACTGCGTGTGTGTGCATGTGTGTGCATGTGTGTGTGTGTGTGTGTGTGCGTGTGCATGCACACAAGCTTTTCTTTGGAGTCAGTGATTATTCTTGACCAGAGCAGTTTTTATGATCAAAATTATTAATAGAATGCCTGCAGTTCTAGTATTCTGACTGCGGAATTTCCATGTCAACTCCGATAAGAGAACTAAGAGAGTTCGGAGGTGAACACCGACGCTGGTACTGTAGAGACCAATGCCGTGGTCATCTGTATAGGACTTGGCTGCTCCCACGCAATCTGCTTCCTGTTGGTCAATGCTCTTGACTCCAGAAAATATCTGAAGACAGAGATTGCAGCTTTCCTCCAATTTCCCCACAAAGTCCTCCTTCTTTATTTCATTAGAACCAATTAGGTATATTGCCCTGGCAGAGATGAATGCTGGTAAATGTCAATGATGCGTCCAGGCTGAAAACAGCTATTGAGCTGAAGAGTAAACAACAATACAATAACAATGCCCTCCCTTCTCATTCGCACTAAGGCAGAGACCCTGTGTGATGGCAAGAAGAGTGAAGAAAGAGATAATAATGGCTGATCACTAATTGATTGCGGGAGTTTACCTTCCCAGGAAGCCAGCTGAAGGGCACCAACAAGCCAGGGGAGACTGGAGGGGTCAGTCTTTCACCCAAGTGGATGTCCTGGCCCAGGCTGTCAAGGATGGGTGGAAGGTGAGACCGCGGCCCTTCCTCTTCCTATGGTTAACTGCCGCTGATGAGACACATCCTGGAAAGGCCCCTTGTCCTTCGGGGGTGTGGACTGTGTGCTCTAAGATCTGGGCTCTAGGGAAAGTCCCTTGACATGCAGCAAAATACCAGGTCCACGGAGAAGCTTCTACCTGGTTTGGTATCAGGGGGACTGGAGAGCACTGGACAGGACATAGTCCATGAGTCGGGGAGAGAGAATCATTCAGCCCGTCTCACCTGGAGAACATTTTCAACTGATGCAAAATTAGTTGATTTTTTTCTCTCTCTGTTTTTCCTTCTGTATCCCCAACATTCTCTGCTAATAAAATGTCATGCTGAAATGCCAAGTATGCATGGTAAAGGACACAGACGGCAAGGATGGAGCTTTTGTAACAAACTATCCATGCCAAACACATCCATGGTAAGAAACTGGCATCATGAATCTACCACTGCCATTAGCTGCTCTCTCCGCCGGTCCCCTCTGGCCGCTGGTGTGGGTTCGGGTTTCATGAGAGCATGTGGTTGATTTCTTTCACTGTGATGAACTTCATAAGCCCCATGGCTGTCCTGCGTTTGGCTGTGTACTGACCTCGTTGTCATTGCTGTAGGGCATCTGTGCTGTGAAGAAACCACAGCATCATTCCTGTTTCTCGGCTACTATTATGGAATCATATCTCCACGAATGTTTGTGTATGTCTCTTTAAGGGCCTTTCAAGCTATTGCTCACGATATCCACATTGCATCTTGTTGAAGAATTAAATGAAGAGGAATGCTTTTCCCTCCTGTAATTCACCTTTGGCGGCACGGCTTTAGGTTTACTCACCTTAGTTACAGGTGTTTTACTTGTGTTGTCTCCGCCCTGTGTGGAGGGGTGCTGGTCCCACAGCTCTGTGTCTGCCCCGGGGGCGGGTTTGGGGAGCAGCAGGGTGGGGCGGGGCTTGGGGACTGCGGTTCCCGCCCTGTGTGGAGGGGTGCTGGCTCACAGCCCCCCCAGGGCGGGTTTGGGGAGCAGCAGGGTGGGGCGGGGCTTGGGGGCTGCGGTTCCCGCCCTGTGTGGAGGGGTGCTGGCTCACAGCCCCCCCAGGGCGGGTTTGGGGAGCAGCAGGGTGGGGCGGGGCTTGGGGACTGCGGTTCCCGCCCTGTGTGGAGGGGTGCTGGCCCACAGCCCTGCGTCTGCCCCCGGGGCGGGTTTGGGGGAGCAGCAGGGGTGGGGTGGGGCTTGGGGGCTGCGGTTCCCGGCTAGCCTCTCCCGGCAACCAGCCAGAAGCCCATGAGAAGTGCAAATGACCATAAGACGCAGGGCCGTTGCTGAAATCTAAGATCCCACCGCTTTCCCGGCTCTCACACATGGTGGGTTTGGGAGCCACAGCAAGAAGGTGGGCAGGTGACAGGCAGGTGACAGGCAGGTGACAGGCAGGGGACAGGGAGGGGACAGGCAGGGGGACAGGGAGGGGACAGGCAGGGGACAGGGAGGGGACAGGGAGGGGACAGGCAGGGGACAGGCAGGGGACAGGGAGGGAAGTGACAGGGAGGGAACAGGCAGGGGACAGGCAGGTGACAGGCAGGGGACAGGGAGGGGACAGGGAGGGGACAGGCAGGGGACAGGGAGGGGGACAGGCAGGGGACAGGGAGGGGACAGGGAGGGGACAGGCAGGGGACAGGGAGGGGACAGGGAGGGGACAGGGAGGGGACAGGCAGGGGACAGGGAGGGGACAGGGAAGTGACAGGCAGGGGGACAGGCAGGGGACAGGGAGGGGACAGGGAGGAGACAGGGAGGGGACAGGGAGGGGACAGGGAGGGGACAGGGAGGGGACAGGCAGGGGACAGGGAGGGGACAGGGAAGTGACAGGCAGGTGACAGGGAGGGGACAGGGAGGGGACAGGCAGGGGACAGGGAGGTGACAGGCAGGGGACAGGCAGGGGACAGGGAGGGGACAGGCAGGGGACAGGCAGGGGACAGGGAGGGGACAGGCAGGGGACAGGGAGGGGACAGGGAGGGGACACAGGGCTGACTCTGCTGAGCCCTTGCTCCCGTGGAAGGCAGGGCAGGCCCTGAGGCTGCCGTGGTGACCGGGGCTCTTAGGAACTGTGTGTCATCAAGTGAATGGAGAACGCAGCCTCTGGAGCGAAGCACACTGCCACTTGAGCTAGAGCTCCACTTCTGGCTTTTTGGTGGTTAACTGGACACAAGAGTCCAATGGCCTTTCCCCCCTGGGCCAGCAGACTGTAACTGCAGTCCTCAGATCTCAGTGTCCCAAGTAGTTAGGATTATAGGTGTGGCACTGATGGTCATTTCCTTCCTTCCTTCCTTCCTTCCTTCCTTCCTTCCTTCCTTCCTTCCTTCCTTCCTTCCTTCCTTCCTTCCTTCCTTCCTTCCTTCCTTCTCTCCCTCCCTCCCTCCCTCCCTCCCTCCCTCCCTCCCTCCCTCCCTCCCTCCCTCCCTCCCTTTCTCCCTCCCTCCCTTCCATTTCTTGTTTTCTTTGTCTGTTGTAGGGCTTGAACTCAGGGCCTGGAAATTGCCCTAAGCTCTACCAATTTGAGCCACAGCGCCACTTCCAGTTTTCTGATGGTTACTCATGATTTTCCTGTCCAGGCTGGCTTTGAACTGCAGTCCTCAGATCTCATCCTCCTGAATAGCTGGGATTACAGACGTGAGCCACTGGTACCCAGTGACATTTAAATTTAAGCAATTTTTACTTTTTCTTCTAAAGCATAAAGCAGACACACAGAGGAGTCACCGGCCTCGGGTTTGTGGTCGTGGCGTCGCTTGTAGATAGGTAATAGTGTTCCTGTACTGGCGGTGGGAAGGTGCAGCCACTCAGCAGGACTTGGCTCACAGCACGCACGGCTCTTTAATGTTTCCACTCCTGGTGTGTGCCCACTGGAGCCGGTAAGGCTTATTAACAGAAAGCCGGGCAAAGAGAGGCGCAACTTCCCACCTGCAGCCACCTTTATAGAGGTCTGCCGCTCGCTGCCTCTCCCCCCTGCGTGGGCCTGAGAACGGCTACGCTTCCTAGAGCATCACTGTCATGTGATGGACGGACGTCCGGCAGACGGGTATCTCAGCCAACATCTTCTTTTTTAAAGGAGTATTTGCTGGTCTGTATACATCACCTCAGTCATTTGCTTGCTGGTGTCCACACTTGGGCAGCTCTGGGCATTCATGGGGTTCTGAACTTGACAGATGGATAAAAATTAGTCTAAGGGAAGGTCTTCCTGAGGTCCGGCTAGCCCGACGGCTGAATGCAATGCCATTCTTCCTTAATTGAGCCAGACAGGTGTCCAAAATGCCCGACCGGCTGACTCATGTGTAGAAGCCCTAGCCCTCAGGCGGGGACAGCGGGGAGGAAGAGGAGGAGGAGGAGGGCCACGGAAGAGCAAAGGAAGCTGTTTATCAAGAGCAGAGGGCGGCTGGGGGATGAGCGGCCGGTGAGAGTTGGCGTGGCCCCTGTGGCTGGGGGGTGAGGGGGGGGTGAGAGTTGGCGTGGCCCCCGCGGCTGGGGGGTGAGAGTTGGCGTGGCCCCCGCGGCTGGGGGGTGAGAGCTGGTGTGGCCCCCGCGGCTGGGGGGTGAGGGGGGGTGAGAGTTGGCGTGGCTCCCGCGGCTGGGGGGTGAGAGTCGGCGTGGCCCCCGCGGCTGGGGGGTGAGCGGGGGGGGGTGAGAGCTGGTGTGGCCCCCGTGGCTGGGGGGTGAGCGGCTGGTGAGAGTCGGCGTGGCCCCCGCGGCTCTGGCTGTCTGTCCAGCAGCGAGCATGCAGAGCTGGGCTGGAGGGATGGTAACAGGTAACACTCATTCCCTCCCAGGACCAGGCAGCCAAAGCCCTGCGCTAGGCAGGGCAGATAGAGAAGCCAGGGGCAGGAAGGAGCTAAGCCATGTGGGGATGAAGATCTCAACATGTGCCATGATGACTGCCCGGGTCCACCCTACTGCGTCCTTTATTTCCATCTTTGCAAACCCCTCCTGAAAGGCACGGGGTTACAGACAATCCAAGGGCCGCAGCCCATGTTCCCCCGGGCTGCCTTGCTTTCCTACACAGCGGAGCGGGGTCAGAGTTGCAGTGGGCCGTCCTGGGACGGACGCGGGAGCATAGCGCTCTGCGGTGGCAGCCTGCAGGCTGAGCTTATTTTCAGGTCTGGAAACAGCTTCCCAGTGACTGCCCGAGAGCCCATGGCTCCAGCAGTCCCCTCGATTCCTCTGTAGCCTGCCCTGTACCCAGTTTCATCCCCATGTGGTTCTCTTGGTCCTCTTCCCTTCCTCTGCCCAGCACTTCTGTGCCCCGACTCCCACCTTGGCTGCGGCCTCAGCTCTAGCACCCATCCCCCACCTCTCCCGCCCCATCTTCTGTTGACACTGTTCGGCTCCTGGATCCCTCTGATCCCCAGAATCCCTGTGGTCCCCCAGCATCCCTGTGAACCCCAGCATCCCTATGATCCCCAGCATCCCTGTGATCTCCCAGCATGCCTGTGATCCCCCAGCATCCCTGTGATCCCCAGCATCCCTGTGATCCCCCAGCATCCCTGTGATCCCCAGCATCCCTGTGATCCTCCAGCATCCCTGTGATCCTCCAGCATCCCTGTGATCTCCCAGCATCCCTGTGGAATCCCAGCATCCCTGTGATCTCCCAGCATCCCTGTGATCCCCCAGCATCCCTGTGATCCCCAGCATCCCTGTGATCTCCCAGCATCCCTGTGGAATCCCAGCATCCCTGTGATCTCCCAGCATCCCTGTGGTCCCCCAGCATCCCTGTGGTCCCCCAGCATCCCTGTGGAATCCCAGCATCCCTGTGATCTCCCAGCATCCCTGTGATCTCCCAGCATCCCTGTGATCCCCCAGCATCCCTGTGATCCCCCAGCATCCCTGTGGTCCCCCAGCATCCCTGTGATCCCCCAGCATCCCTGTGGAATCCCAGCATCCCTGTGATCCCCAGCATCCATGTGATCCCCATCATCCCTGTGATCCCCAGCATCCCTGTGATCCCCAGCATCCCTGTGATTTCCCAGCATCCCTGTGATCCCCAGCATCCCTGTGATCCCAGCATCCCTGTGATCTCCCAGCATCCCTGTGGTGTCCCAGCATCCCTGTGATCCCCAGCATCCCTGTGATCCCCAGCATCCCTGTGATTTCCCAGCATCCCTGTGATCCCCAGCATCCCTGTGATCTCCCAGCATCCCTGTGATCTCCCAGCATCCCTGTGGTGTCCCAGCATCCCTGTGGAATCCCAGCATCCCTGTGATCTCCCAGCATCCCTGTGATCTCCAGCATCCCTGTGATCCCCCAGCATCCCTGTGATCTCCCAGCATCCCTGTGGTCCCCCAGCATCCCTGTGGTCCCCCAGCATCCCTGTGGAATCCCAGCATCCCTGTGATCTCCCAGCATCCCTGTGATCTCCCAGCATCCCTGTGATCCCCCAGCATCCCTGTGATCCCCCAGCATCCCTGTGGTCCCCCAGCATCCCTGTGATCCCCCAGCATCCCTGTGGAATCCCAGCATCCCTGTGATCCCCAGCATCCCTGTGATGCCCAGCATCCCTGTGATCCCCAGCATCCCTGTGATCCCCAGCATCCCTGTGATCCCAGCATCCCTGTGATCTCCCAGCATCCCTGTGGTCCCCCAGCATCCCTGTGGAATCCCAGCATCCCTGTGATCTCCCAGCATCCCTGTGATCTCCAGCATCCCTGTGATCCCCAGCATCCCTGTGATCCCCAGCATCCCTGTGATCTCCCAGCATCCCTGTGATCCCCAGCATCCCTGTGATCCCAGCATCCCTGTGATCTCCCAGCATCCCTGTGGTCCCCCAGCATCCCTGTGATCTCCAGCATCCCTGTGATCCCCAGCATCCTGTGATCCCCAGCATCCCTGTGATCCCCAGCATCCCTGTGATCTCCCAGCATCCCTGTGATCTCCCAGCATCCCTGTGGTCCCCCAGCATCCCTGTGATCTCCAGCATCCCTGTGATCCCCAGCATCCCTGTGATCCCCAGCATCCCTGTGATCCCCAGCATCCCTGTGGTCCCCCAGTATCCCTGTGATCCCCAGCATCCCTGTGATCTCCCAGCATCCCTGTGATCCCCCAGCATCCCTGTGATCCCCCAGCATCCCTGTGATCCCCCAGCATCCCTGTGATCTCCCAGCATCCCTGTGGTCCCCCAGCATCCCTGTGGTCCCCCAGCATCCCTGTGGAATCCCAGCATCCCTGTGATCTCCCAGCATCCCTGTGATCTCCAGCATCCCTGTGATCCCCCAGCATCCCTGTGGTCCCCCAGCATCCCTGTGATCCCCCAGCATCCCTGTGATCCCCCAGCATCCCTGTGATCTCCCAGCATCCCTGTGGTCCCCCAGCATCCCTGTGGTCCCCCAGCATCCCTGTGGAATCCCAGCATCCCTGTGATCTCCCAGCATCCCTGTGATCTCCAGCATCCCTGTGATCCCCCAGCATCCCTGTGGTCCCCCAGCATCCCTGTGATCCCCCAGCATCCCTGTGGAATCCCAGCATCCCTGTGATCCCCAGCATCCCTGTGATCCCCAGCATCCCTGTGATCCCCAGCATCCCTGTGATCTCCCAGCATCCCTGTGATCCCCAGCATCCCTGTGATCACAGCATCCCTGTGATCTCCCAGCATCCCTGTGATCTCCAGCTTCCTTGTGATCCCCAGCATCCCTGTGATCCCCAGCATCCCTGTGATCCCCAGCATCCCTGTGATCTCCCAGCATCCCTGTGGTCCCCCAGCATCCCTGTGATCCCCAGCATCCCTGTGATCCCCAGCATCCCTGTGATCCCCAGCATCCCTGTGATCTCCCAGCATCCCTGTGATCCCCAGCATCCCTGTGATCACAGCATCCCTGTGATCCCCAGCATCCCTGTGATCCCCAGCATCCCTGTGATCCCCAGCATCCCTGTGATCCCCAGCATCCCTGTGATCTCCCAGCATCCCTGTGATCCCCAGCATCCCTGTGATCCCAGCATCCCTGTGATCTCCCAGCATCCCTGTGGTCCCCCAGCATCCCTGTGGAATCCCAGCATCCCTGTGATCTCCCAGCATCCCTGTGATCTCCAGCATCCCTGTGATCCTCCAGCATCCCTGTGGTCCCCCAGCATCCCTGTGATCCCCCAGCATCCCTGTGATCTCCCAGCATCCCTGTGGTCCCCCAGCATCCCTGTGGTCCCCCAGCATCCCTGTGGAATCCCAGCATCCCTGTGATCTCCCAGCATCCCTGTGATCTCCCAGCATCCCTGTGATCCCCCAGCATCCCTGCGATCCCCCAGCATCCCTGTGGTCCCCCAGCATCCCTGTGATCCCCCAGCATCCCTGTGGAATCCCAGCATCCCTGTGATCCCCAGCATCCCTGTGATCCCCAGCATCCCTGTGATCCCCAGCATCCCTGTGATCCCCAGCATCCCTGTGATCTCCCAGCATCCCTGTGATCCCAGCATCCCTGTGATCTCCCAGCATCCCTGTGGTCCCCCAGCATCCCTGTGGAATCCCAGCATCCCTGTGATCTCCCAGCATCCCTGTGATCCCCCAGCATCCCTGTGATCCCCCAGCATCCCTGTGATCTCCCAGCATCCCTGTGATCTCCAGCATCCCTGTGATCCTCCAGCATCCCTGTGATCCCCCAGCATCCCTGTGATCCCCCAGCATCCCTGTGATCTCCCAGCATCCCTGTGGTCCCCCAGCATCCCTGTGGTCCCCCAGCATCCCTGTGGAATCCCAGCATCCCTGTGATCTCCCAGCATCCCTGTGATCTCCAGCATCCCTGTGATCTCCCAGCATCCCTGTGGTCCCCCAGCATCCCTGTGGTCCCCCAGCATCCCTGTGGAATCCCAGCATCCCTGTGATCTCCCAGCATCCCTGTGATCTCCCAGCATCCCTGTGATCCCCCAGCATCCCTGTGATCCCCCAGCATCCCTGTGGTCCCCCAGCATCCCTGTGATCCCCCAGCATCCCTGTGGAATCCCAGCATCCCTGTGATCCCCAGCATCCCTGTGATCCCCAGCATCCCTGTGATCCCAGCATCCCTGTGATCTCCCAGCATCCCTGTGGTCCCCCAGCATCCCTGTGGTCCCCAGCATCCCTGTGGAATCCCAGCATCCCTGTGATCTCCCAGCATCCCTGTGATCTCCAGCATCCCTGTGATCCCCAGCATCCCTGTGATCTCCCAGCATCTCTGTGATCCCCAGCATCCCTGTGATCCCCAGCATCCCTGTGATCCACAGCATCCCTGTGATCTCCCAGCATCCCTGTGATCCCCAGCATCCCTGTGATCCCAGCATCCCTGTGATCTCCCAGCATCCCTGTGGTCCCCCAGCATCCCTGTGATCTCCAGCATCCCTGTGATCCCCAGCATCCCTGTGATCCCCAGCATCCCTGTGATCCCAGCATCCCTGTGATCTCCCAGCATCCCTGTGGTCCCCCAGCATCCCTGTGATCCCCAGCATCCCTGTGATCCCCAGCATCCCTGTGATCCCAGCATCCCTGTGATCTCCCAGCATCCCTGTGGTCCCCCAGCATCCCTGTGATCTCCAGCATCCCTGTGATCCCCAGCATCCCTGTGATCCCCAGCATCCCTGTGATCCCCAGCATCCCTGTGATCCCCAGCATCCCTGTGGTCCCCCAGCATCCCTGTGATCCCCCAGCATCCCTGTGATCCCCCAGCATCCCTGTGGTCCCCCAGCATCCCTGTGATCCCCCAGCATCCCTGTGATCCCCCAGCATCCCTGTGATCTCCCAGCATCCCTGTGGTACCCCAGCATCCCTGTGGTCCCCCAGCATCCCTGTGGAATCCCAGCATCCCTGTGATCTCCCAGCATCCCTGTGATCTCCAGCATCCCTGTGATCCCCCAGCATCCCTCTGGTCCCCCAGCATCCCTGTGATCCCCCAGCATCCCTGTGGAATCCCAGCATCCCTGTGATCCCCAGCATCCCTGTGATCCCCAGCATCCCTGTGATCCCCAGCATCCCTGTGATCTCCCAGCATCCCTGTGATCCCCAGCATCCCTGTGATCACAGCATCCCTGTGATCTCCCAGCATCCCTGTGGTCCCCCAGCATCCCTGTGGAATCCCAGCATCCCTGTGATCTCCCAGCATCCCTGTGATCTCCCAGCATCCCTGTGATCCCGCAGCATCCCTGTGATCCCCAGCATCCCTGTGATCTCCCAGCATCCCTGTGGTCCCCCAGCATCCCTGTGATCCCCAGCATCCCTGTGATGCCCAGCATCCCTGTGATCCCCAGCATCCCTGTGATCTCCCAGCATCCCTGTGATCCCCAGCATCCCTGTGATCACAGCATCCCTGTGATCCCCAGCATCCCTGTGATCCCCAGCATCCCTGTGATCCCCAGCATCCCTGTGATCCCCAGCATCCCTGTGATCTCCCAGCATCCCTGTGATCCCCAGCATCCCTGTGATCCCAGCATCCCTGTGATCTCCCAGCATCCCTGTGGTCCCCCAGCATCCCTGTGGAATCCCAGCATCCCTGTGATCTCCCAGCATCCCTGTGATCTCCAGCATCCCTGTGATCCTCCAGCATCCCTGTGATCCCTCAGCATCCCTGTGATCCCCCAGCATCCCTGTGATCTCCCAGCATCCCTGTGGTCCCCCAGCATCCCTGTGGTCCCCCAGCATCCCTGTGGAATCCCAGCATCCCTGTGATCTCCCAGCATCCCTGTGATCTCCCAGCATCCCTGTGATCCCCCAGCATCCCTGCGATCCCCCAGCATCCCTGTGGTCCCCCAGCATCCCTGTGATCCCCCAGCATCCCTGTGGAATCCCAGCATCCCTGTGATCCCCAGCATCCCTGTGATCCCCAGCATCCCTGTGATCCCCAGCATCCCTGTGATCTCCCAGCATCCCTGTGATCCCAGCATCCCTGTGATCTCCCAGCATCCCTGTGGTCCCCCAGCATCCCTGTGGAATCCCAGCATCCCTGTGATCTCCCAGCATCCCTGTGATCTCCAGCATCCCTGTGATCCCCCAGCATCCCTGTGATCCCCCAGCATCCCTGTGATCTCCAGCATCCCTGTGATCCTCCAGCATCCCTGTGATCTCCCAGCATCCCTGTGATCTCCCAGCATCCCTGTGATCTCCCAGCATCCCTGTGATCTCCCAGCATCCCTGTGATCTCCCAGCATCCCTGTGATCTCCCAGCATCCCTGTGATCTCTCAGCATCCCTGTGATCTCCCAGCATCCCTGTGATCCCCCAGCATCCCTGTGATCCCCCAGCATCCCTGTGATCCCCCAGCATCCCTGTGATCCCCAGCATCCCTGTGATCCTCCAGCATCCCTGTGATCCCCAGCATCCCTGTGATCCCCAGCATCCCTGTGATCTCCCAGCATCCCTGTGATCCCCAGCATCCCTGTGATCCCAGCATCCCTGTGATCTCCCAGCATCCCTGTGGTCCCCCAGCATCCCTGTGGAATCCCAGCATCCCTGTGATCTCCCAGCATCCCTGTGATCTCCAGCATCCCTGTGATCCTCCAGCATCCCTGTGATCCCCCAGCATCCCTGTGATCCCCCAGCATCCCTGTGATCTCCCAGCATCCCTGTGGTCCCCCAGCATCCCTGTGGTCCCCCAGCATCCCTGTGGAATCCCAGCATCCCTGTGATCTCCCAGCATCCCTGTGATCTCCCAGCATCCCTGTGATCCCCCAGCATCCCTGCGATCCCCCAGCATCCCTGTGGTCCCCCAGAATCCCTGTGATCCCCCAGCATCCCTGTGGAATCCCAGCATCCCTGTGATCTCCCAGCATCCCTGTGTTCTCCAGCATCCCTGTGATCCCCCAGCATCCCTGTGATCCCCCAGCATCCCTGTGATCTCCAGCATCCCTGTTATCCTCCAGCATCCCTGTGATCTCCCAGCATCCCTGTGATCTCCCAGCATCCCTGTGATCTCCCAGCATCCCTGTGATCTCCCAGCATCCCTGTGATCTCCCAGCATCCCTGTGATCTCCCAGCATCCCTGTGATCTCCCAGCATCCCTGTGATCCCCCAGCATCCCTGTGATCCCCCAGCATCCCTGTGATCCCCCAGCATCCCTGTGATCCCCCAGCATCCCTGTGATCTCCAGCATCCCTGTGATCCTCCAGCATCCCTGTGATCTCCCAGCATCCCTGTGATCTCCCAGCATCCCTGTGATCTCCCAGCATCCCTGTGATCTCCCAGCATCCCTGTGGTCTCACAGCATCCCTGTGATCTCCCAGCATCCCTGTGGTCCCCCAGCATCCTTGTGATCCCCAGCATCCCTGTGATCTCCCAGCATCCCTTGATCCCCAGCATCCCTGTGGTCCCCAGCATCCCTGTGGTCTCATCTCCCAAGCCCTTCCCCCTGCTCCCCCCCTTCTCACCCCCGTCCACTGGGACCCTGCTCCCTGCAGCTCCTGCAGGATCCTCACCCCCGTCCACTGGGACCCTGTTCCCTGCAGCTCCTGCAGGGTCCTCACCCGCCGTCCACTGGGACCCTGCTCCCTGCAGCTCCTGCAGGATCCTCACCCCCGTCCACTGGGACCCTGCTCCCTGCAGCTCCTGCAGGATCCTCACCCCCGTCCACTGGGACCCGGCTCCCTGCAGCTCCTGCAGGATCCTCACCCCCGTCCACTGGGACCCTGCTCCCTGCAGCTCCTGCAGGATCCTCACCCCCGTCCACTGGGACCCTGCTCCCTGCAGCTCCTGCAGGATCCACGCTGCCCACCTGCAGTGTGCGCCAAGGTGTCGCCTCTTCAAGGAGTCCTTTCCTGACCATTTGCTCTTCCCGGATGGACCACGGATATTTGTGGTACTTACGTAGATTCGTTTTCTTGTTTGTAGTCTGTCTTTTCCCTCCCCTCCCCTCCCCTCCCCTTTCCTCCTCCCTGCTCCCTTTCCCTTTCCCCTTCCCTTTCCCCTTCCCTTCCCTTCCCTTCCCTTCCCTTCCCTTCCCTTCCCTTCCCTTCCCTTCCCTTCCCTTCCCTTCCCTCCTCTTTCTGTCTCTGACAATGTCTGTACACACCAAGAGAATGTGACCACAAATGGACTGTATCAGTACTCATTGTCCAGAGAGCAGAGCTCACTGTCTGGCTCCTATCAGCAGCTCAGTAAGTAAACATTTACTATGTTTTATTGAATCTCATCATTCACTGGGTGACTTAGGTGGAAGGTGAGAGCGGAAATGGTTGTTTTCTCTCCATAGAGCGAGTGACCCACTTAGGCAGGCCCAGGAAAGCCCGGTTTTCCCTCAGCAGAGCTGAGCTCTCGGTCCGCGTCACACATGCCTGCCTTCCCTACAATCCTGAAAGGAGGAAGTTGCCACACAGCATTTCTGGTGACTTGGGAAGAAGGAACTGGAATGCAAACGAGCAAAGTATTCACCTTCAAGGCAGTGCGTGCAGTATGCAAACTTAGGAGCTTGTGTATTGGAGTAAACATACCCTGAGATCAGCAGACGAGCCGGTGGGGGGGGGGGGAACTCTCCAGAACAATAGAGGAAGGGGGGGGTGCCTCCATAAGCAGATTTTTAACGCAGATAAATTTAGTTTGTTTTCCAAGCAGATGCGTTTAGAAGACTTACACGGTCCAGAAATGCTTATTTAATTCTATTTTTGCTTCTTTTTTCACAAACCCCTATTTTGTGTCACAGATTTTATAAACAACAGTTCTGTCATAACGTTCGCCCATTTACGCAAACCCTCTCGTTGGGAGGAATTGCACAGGATGATATGCCTATAAAAAGATTGTTCTGCTTCGTAATGTGGGGTGTAAATATTAGCCCTGATCAATTTTGAGAACGGAATTGCCGAAGTCACCTTTTCTCGGTATAGAAGATGTAGCTGAGTGTCCCTCATCGTGCTAACCACTTCCCACACAGAGCTTTCCTCTTTTTTGTTTTAAGAAGCTGATGAACAGAGGGTAACAGTTACATAAGTGAGACAGAAAGTACGTTTCTCTTTGGATAACGTCACCTCTTCCCTCGCTCTCCCCCGTTCTTCTCTCCCCTCCCCGCCCACAAGTTGCGCCGTTGGTTTTCCGCTCAGAGTTTCTCAGGGCGTGGCGTTTGCACGCGTGTCTTGAGCTCATCTCTTCCTGTTTGTGACCATGTCCATCCGCCGAGCAGAGCAGTGGCGTGCCAGGCAGCTGAAGAGCGGCCCAGGGGGAAGGTCGCAGCCTGGCCTCAAGCTGGTGCTCCTCAGAAGACGACGGTGCTCCACCCGCCCCCCTTTCCAGCTCAATGGGGCAGACCTCAGCCGGATAGGCAGAGGACAGTCATTCTGAATTTCAACCCTGCGCTGTGGCCGGGCCCCAGGGTCTGAATTTCACCCCTGTGCTGTGGCCGGGCCCCCGGGAAGGGATCTGTCCTGGGGTCAGATCAAGAGGACCATTCGGTTTCAGTGCAGACTTCCCAGCATGCACCTCTGTGGTGGAGGGGTCAAGGTGGAGGTCAAGGCCAAGGTCACGGTGGGAGCTGGGTCTATCCATAGGGATGCACACCTACCAAATAAGTGAATTTTGCCTCAGAGGGTGACGTCTTCTGTGATTGGATTTTTCTGCTCAGACTTTTAACCGAAAGTTTCACCACTGGCCCTCTGTGTCTGGTCTCTCCACCTCACAGGGTCTCTGACCCCACAGACCTCCGGGGACTTCACCATCGGTCCCGACTGGTTCTACACCACAAGAGGTACGCACACCTCTACTTCAGGGCAGAAGACCTGTGGCCTCCATTCCACACACTGGCAGGGCTTCTCAGACACCCTTCACAGGACAAAGACCAGCTCTGCTCGTTAAAGCTCAGTCCTGCGCATGCGAAACATTACAACTACAGCTGTCTGCGGCACTAATGAAACAACTTCAAAGTGTGAAAATTAGACTAAAAGTATAGACACCCGCACCCACGGAGTACGACATTTCAACAATCCTCTTTGAGCATTCGGAGAGCCGCTCCGCAGCAGGGTACTAGCATACGATAAAGATCAACAGATCAGTAGGAAAGGGTAAGAGGCTGGACAGTACTGCTCATCCCTGGTGGATGGAACGCGGATGGTTTGGTGGGTGCACACAGCTGTGCCAGGGCTGACCTGGGGATGGGCACGCTCGTCTCGCACGGGCCAAAGGGGCACAGGTGCACAGTGTGGTGCCCTCCACTCCGGCCTCCTCCGATCGAACCTGGCCCCTACCCCGGCCTCCACCTTGTCGGTCGCCCTGTCTGCTTTCTTTGTCTTGCCCCTTTTCAGGTAGTGGCACCGTACATTCCTCGGGTGCTTCCCATGTGCCTTGTTTTTGTGCCACACAACAGCCTTTATGTCATATTATTAGTATTATAATATGATTTAATTTCTTCTCTCCAGAGTCACAGCAGGTCCTAGCACTTCCAGAAGTTTCCTTATGTGCCTTTCACTTGTGGGGATATTTTTGGATTTACCCTTTGCTAATGTTTACAGATGGTTTTCTTTCACATGTCCGTTCGTTTCACGATGTGAAAATGCGAAGCTAATATTGTGATGCTGGTACTGTTTGAGCTGGGCTTTAATTGTGGGTTCGCTTTTCCTTTTCTTTCACACAAGAAGTAAATCAAGTTTTTCTCTGGCTAAAGATGACAGAGGCTGGCTGCTGTCCTGGCGACACGGCGTCTCCACGTGCTGACTCATTTTCTGAGCTTTCTGCCAGGTGTATTCACAGGAGCAGCGTGGGGGAGCGTCTGCCTTTGTTCTCTGGTGTTTTATTCGTATTTCATTTATGAGTGTGTAAATTTGAGTCTCTCTGCGAGGTGGAGCTGTTCTCTTTGTTCGCGATGAAGCTTTGCTTTGTAGTTTTCCCAGTCCACTTTTTTTTTTTTAATCTTTTTTTGTTGCAATTCATTTAAACAGCACACCTGGGAAGGAATTTGTTTTTCTGATTACCTGACTTTGTGTTTCAAATTCTGGAGATAAAAGTGTTTCCCCGACGTTGTGTTTTCCTGAGATCTTCTTTCCTGGTTGCTTGCTTTGACCTTTATTTCTACTGCCCTTATCCATGTTCTCTTCAAGGACAATCTTTCTCCAGCGTGGCTTCTAAACTTCAGCTGGGGGCACTGACCCTTGGGGAAGGGAGCCGGGTGGAGAGGAGCGTGGGGCACGGGGCTGGGCTAGCGGGAAGCTGTGCCCTGCGCGGCAGGGAGAAGGAGCTGTCGGTCGGCCTTGGCGGCAGCCCCTCCCTACGCCCACCCCACCTTCCTCAGGGCCTCCAAGGCCTTGCTGAGGAGCAGCGCTGCCGATGTGAGAGGCTGCGGCTGCCTGCTGGGTTATTGCCCTGGACGAAGGCTGGTCACTGTGAGCCGGCCACACTGTCCTCCGGGTATTCCTTTGCTTAGATGATCATTGCTCCCATGCTGAATTCCTGACATTTACTCATCTATCAGCATCATTACCGACTTCTCAGTGGGCTTATCACACCATAGGCCCTGAACCTAGACGTGGAGAGGATCTTGGCCGTATGGATTGAGCGGCTCTTTGAAGACAGGCCTGCTCACCTGACCACTACCACCTCAGGTTTAATGGTCATTCCCGTGACATGGCAAACAGACCAAAAGGGTCTGGAGACACACGTTCTGTTCAGTGCTACGCAACAGCGTCCTCTGAGTGATCATGATTAATCACTCAGCGCCACATGGAATCATTGTAAACAGACTCAGCTGATCTGCACTGTAGTTTTGAGCTTTATTATAAAAGTTTAACAGGCAAAGAAAACCAGATAAAATTCAAAGGAACAAAAATATTGAAACACACACACACGTGTGTATGTGTGTGAGAGAGAGAGAAAGAGAGGGACATGGAGGGTCAGAGGGGGGGAGGGAGAGGGGGAGAGCGCTAGGTGTGTGAGTCACAGGAAACCCAGGCCACGCAGCGGAGAGCAGTCTGCTCTAGTCTGTGGAGAGCGCTGGTCCGTCGGCAGGAGTGGTGGGTGTTAGAGACGTTGTCTGCGGTGCCTTGCTCGGGGAGGCCCCGGCTGCCTGCATCTGTGAGCAGGGCTCCGTGGCAGGGCCACTGGCACCGCGGTGTGCACAGCTCTTCCCGCCAGCGACCTCCGGGCCGGGGCTTACCAGGACTCTAGTTGTCACGACTCTCCTAGCTGGGCATGTAAACTCGCCGTCTGCGGGAAGATTTTAAATAATGGACAAGTGGACGGGGCTTCTGGAGGCACAGTGCGTGGACTCCGCCCAGCCGAGGCCCGGCCGTGGGTTCTTCCCGCAGCTGGAGCCTCTGCCTTCTGAGGATCTCCGTGGCAGTCTCTTAACCCCACGCTCACGCTCGGAGCCCTCGCCTGGGCACAGGACCTGGAAATGAGCCGCGCAGGGCAGGGCCTGCCAGGGGCCCCTCTGGGCCGCTCGGCCCTGGCCGGTGTCTCAGTACCAGCGCATTTCACAGGAGACGGATCACGCTCAGCACCAGGACCTGCAACAGCTCACATGCCTTGCGTTTCCATTGTAGCCATTACACACTGACTTAACAAGTCCTTTAGAAGGGAATTATGGAGCCCTGCGGTAGTGAGTCCCAGACAGGCATTATGAGGTCCTTGGGAGTAAGGAAGGAAGAGCGTCGTTGACTGCGGGGAGATCTCTGTCCCTGCCTCTGTCTCTGTCTGTCTGTCTGTCTCTAACACTGGCGTCTTCCTTATTTCCCTGCAGTTGGCACGTGGTGGGTGACATTTCAGGATGCCGGGAGAAGATGGATGACGTCGGATGACCTCTGGGTTGATTGTTAGCAACTCGGCTGCACGTGTTCAATCCAATGCCCATTTAAGGACACTCCACCTGCCCAGCCCCGAGGGCGGTCCCGCCCCTGCTTCAGGGAGACAGGTGATTGCTGGTCCTGAAGGAGGCGGGATGGGCGCTGTCTGGCTGTATTGTTCAGCGGACACCTTCCTTAATAGAAAACAAATTGCCCACTTCACGGGGCCAGTCACCAACAGCACTCTGCGCTGGGTGTGAAGGCGGGAGGCATCTTGTGTCAGGAAGCCTTGGTGGAATTTTCCAGTCTCCATTCGCAGCTTATTATTATTATTATTATTATTATTATTATTATTATTATTATTATTATTATTATTATACCTAGCTTTTGAGAGGAACGGTGCCATTATCTCTTCCTCCAAACCAACTCACTGGGGCTTATGATAAATATCCCCATTTCAAGAGAGAGAGAACATGAACTGACCAGGAGCCGAGACTCGGCTAGGCGGAGGCCTCCAGGAGCTGAGGCTCGGCTCGGCGGAGGCTGCCAGGCCCTGATAATGGCCGTCTGGAGAGACCGGTTTCCACCAGAGTGCCGCACTGAAGCGCGTCCTTTACTGATGGACTTCTATAGATGTGCGGCGTTGGGGGTCACACGAACATCCACGGGGGAGGGGGAGGGAAGCCAAGGCCTTGTGCAGCTCCACAGATTCACTGGCGGCATGCCCAGCTATATTCTAGAGGAGTCGTGAGTGGAGATGTGTTTTGAAGAGAGACATCACATCCCCTTCCCAACGCACATCCTCTTCTCTCCACGAGGACGGTAGACGGGAGCTCACTACGCACTGAGAACAGTCCAGTCGGGGGGCAAAGGCCATGATAACCAGGGACTCACGTGAGGGCCGGGGACGCGGCCCTGGGCCCCGCTGAGGCCCCCTGCCACCCAGTCCTGGAAACACCTGCAGGAGAAGGGTTGAAGTTCCCGTCTGCCGTGCTAGGTTCGTGTGGTTGTACTCTCCGTCTCTGCGACATAAGTGTTCAATGTGCCATAGATCACAGAAATAATATCGACGGCTCCTAGGAGAATCAGAAACCTCGTTTGATCCCCACCTCGGCACACGTCAACATCCGAATACAAACAACACTTGTGCGCATTGTCGTTTGTACAGGTCCAGGGAGGCGTGGAGAGACAGACAGACCAGGAGGAGAGAGACGGGCAGGGCGTGTGCGAACAGAGTCCAGTCCCCCACGAGCTCAGCGAGCAGGGACCTCGCCGGGCCGGTCACGTGAGTCACACGATGAGAAAGTCTATCTTCATGAACGTGTGGGCAGAGGCTCGCTGGCCTCGGTCGCCGTGTCCTGTCAGTGAGAATCTACTGACACGCTCTGACTTGACGGAGGAGCGAGCCGGAGGGGCTGTGGAGATGGACGGCGTGGACCGCGGAAGGTGAGACCCGGTTCTCAGAGCACCTGACCTGGGTGTCAGGCTCAGCGCGTGGCCTGCGGGCTGCTGGGTCGGTTATCTGAATCCGAGACGCGTCCTGACCCGGGAAGGTGTTCATCATGTCCTTGTAAGCCGTGGCAGCCATAGGGAGCTGATCTTATCCATTCCCATCCTCCCCACTCTCCTCAGCAAGCAGACAGGAAAGTCCAGCGTGTTTTTAAATGTGTGAGCATCATCCTCGAGAGCTCGCAGTGCTGTGAACAGAGACAGAGAACAGGAAATCCGGGGTCTCGAAAAAGAGACAAGCAGTCTGTCCTAACTGAGCAATCGTGCATGGGCCTGGGGAGCGGGCAGCAGGCTTGCTTCCTTCCCACTCCCGCCCGGCAGCACGTGCAAAGGCTCGGGGCCCCGAGTGTCCGCATGTCTGGGTGTGAGGACAGAGCCGGAGAGACCGGAGTGTGCAGGTTTCTGTATTTGGTGGGTGGTAAGGTCGCAACGCCAGTCCCTGCATGGAGACCCTGGTTTTCCTAGCGCCATTTGTTGATGAGGCTGTCTTTTTATTGGTGAGTGGTTTTGGCTCTTTCGTCAAAAATTAGATGGCTGTAGTTGTGTGGTTTTGTTCCCGGGTCTCCTGTGATGTCCTGTTGGTGTTTTCTTGTGCCAATGTCACCATGCTGGTTTTGTGTTTATAATGATACTTTTGTAGTAGAACTTGCATTGGGGAATTATGGTACCTCCAGAGTTGTTCTCTCTCTCTCTCTCTGCCTCTCTCTGTCTCTCTGTCCCTCTGTCTCTGCCTCTCTCTCTCTGCCTCTCTCCCTCTCTCTCCCTCTCCGCCCTGTGGGTGGTTTGTGAGGACAGAGTCTATGCGCCAGTGTCTCTCCTTGTGTCTCTCCGTTAGCCACCCCCACGTTTCCTCGAGCCGTGCTTGCTCGTGTGTGACTGTAGGTGCTCGGTGTGCGGGAGCTGCCCGCCCCGCGGTCTTGTCCCCTCGGCTCTGGTCCTGGACTACACGATGTTGAAGTCCCAGTGGCAAGGGACGACTTCAGGCACCTGCAGCCAGTGCTTCTGTCCTTTATTACATGACTTGACGGGTCACCGGTGGGTGAGAGGAGCCGTGTGCGAGGCTCGTGCGTGGCTGTGACGCTCGCTGGACGGCTGGTGTTCGTGGGGATCACAGCCTTGCACGTCAGCATCGGGAAGCCAGCAGGGAGGACTCTTGTCCCCGAGAGGAATGCGGTTGCCTACCTTCATTCCCTTCGCCTAGAATAAAACACGAGGAGGGAAATCGTACTCATTAGATTTACTTTTAGGATGAGCCACTGCGGCTCTGGTCAATGAAAAATGGTTACTGTTTCGATAAGGACTTGCTCAAGGTGTACAAAAGCTGCGTGGGTCTTCTACATTTTTAGGCGTCCATGATGAACAGGCTACGCACGTCCTCGCGTTTGTCTGCTGCTTTCCAGTTAGAAGGGCGGGAAGGGTGCCCTTCCGTGGGCGCTGTCTGGCCTGCTCGGCACCCGGCGCAGCCGCTGGCTGTAAAATTCCCCCTAAAATGGTGAACCTCATTGACCTGCCTCACACAGAGCAGAATCTCAGTCAAACCACATCCCATTGCCAAGTGCTGGCCAGCACACATAGGAATCCTACTGACCCTCACCATCATAGCTACAGTTCTGTAACGGACGCCCTCCTTCGGTTCACCCCCGGCCACCTGCTCCCTGTAACCTGCCCTTTCCCCAGGACTTTCCTCAGAAGCGCACCGACTCGGCCTTAAAAGCGTCCCAGAATCCTGACATCATCTGCAGACCCGAGACTCCCTCTCCTCCACCCCCTGCTTCGGAGGGTGGGGCACAACCCAACGCAATCGCCTCTTCTTCTTGACTGCTTCACTTCTGTGAAGTCGATGGATTTGCTTTAGAAACAAAAGCTTCCTTGTTGAAAAGGTTGGAGCTGTGATCTTTCTTTCATCTTCTTACACATGATCTGTGTGAATCTGGTGTCTGTATGGGCATTTGACGCCCACATTTCCATGCGTGGATGACTTGTCCGGTGTTCACCCTCCCCGCTGGGCCCGGCCTCCCGTGCTGCCTGGACTGGCCAGCCCAGGCCCCACCACGGCTCTCCTGGGTTTCCGTTTGGGGTCCCCATTAAGTGAAATTACCTCCATTACATTTCCTTTTAGTCTCATAACCGGATATAGTTCGGCAAGTTGCCTTGTCAATTTTACCTCTCCAGCATGAAGTCACCTGTGATGAATCCTTTTAGAAATCTATTCAACCTGGAAAGATTCTCCGCTTTTCCACAGATCAGGCATCAGCGGGCCTATGACTCCAAGGGGGGAGAGTGACTCCGCTGCCCAGGCCCAGTCCCAGTGCGTCTGACACCGATCTGCATCTCTGCTTCAGCCCTGGGAGTCCCAAGTTATTTTCCAGTAAAAAAATCCTATAATTCTCCCACGGATTATTCAAGGGAGGAGCACACTCGCGGAGAGTTGGGGTTTTTTTTTTTTTTTTTGCTTTGATTTATTGAAAAACAATCTTTGCCTTAAACTGAGAACCTGTTAGGGTCCGCACCACCCTGTCCAAGGTTCGGGCCTCCGCGGGGAGGGCAAATCTGGATCGATCCTGAAGGTGGCGCATTTCTGATGAGATTGATGAAGGCATTCCAGTTTGTCTTCAGATTCCGGAAAGCCTCCGTGTGCACAGAGACTGACAAAATCCAGAGCGTCTATCACTTACGTGCTGGATATTGATTGAGCCAGGCATCTCCTCCATTTGCTTTTTTCTTAAATTTCCCTTTCTGACTCAGTCTAAAGCAGCCCACACGGCTCCTCCGGAGGCCGCGGGAGCCGTGGCCCCGGCTTGTGCGCATGTCTGCCTTCAAATAACAAGAGCGCAGGCCCCCGGGGGAGCCTCACGCTTCTGAGCTGCCTCAGCTAGCACGCTCACAGCCTGCCTGCCTCGACTGACCGTAAACAAGTCACCAAGGCCAGTCGGCGCGAGCAGTCCAACAGTTAGGGAAACAGATAACATAGCTCCCTGGACACAGCCTCCCTCCTTTGAAACCGCTAGCGGCAATAATAAAATACCTTAGCAGGAGCTTTCCATATGCACTGTGAGCTTAATTTTCTCCCGGTGAAGAGAAACTTGTTCACAGCTCATCAAGGACGGCTTGGCTTATACATTATTTAATTCTCTTTTAGGGGAAGAAGGGGAATCCGAGACACCGTCTCCCCTGGTAAGCTTAAACTTAACTTACAAACCGGCCTAGAACTTACTATCTAGCCCAGGCTCGTTCAATGCTTCATTGTCCTCCTGCTTCCTCTCTGAGTGCTGGGATTAGAGGTGTGCACTACCATGCTTGGAAAATGCTTCTTATTGTGATAAAGGGAGTTGCACAGTACTTTATTTTCCCTTTCCTGATAGAGGATAAACAAAATGATGATGATGATGATGGTGATGATGGTGATGATGATGATGATGATGATGATGATGATGATGCGAATTTGCAGGGAGCTACGTAGTTTCCCTGGCCCACTTGGCCATCAGGAACAAATATATTTGACCACGTATTCATACCACAGCCCAGACATTGCTCACAGAACAAGGTGGATTTTGTGGTTGGGCCCATGGCAGAGACCGCCGGGGGTGGGGAGCTCGGGGTGGAGCGGCTCGGGGTCTCTTCTAGGAGAGGCAAAGCCGTGCTGTCTTGGGGACTTTGCTGGTTGTGGCTTCAGCTTGAGTCACAGGGGACCGCTCACCACGCTCTCTGGCATTCCGGACACCCCATGCCTTTGTGTTTGAAATGAAGAAGCTACAAACCCCAGCTCAATGTCACAGCCCGGTCTGCAAGGGGACTTTACAGCACCAGGGAAAAGGGCAGGGAGGGGGACAAGGGGACGGGGTGTGACTGAGGGCCGCGCAGCTGCTCTGGGGGCAAGGCCACGCATCCGCACCCCCTGCACCCGAACCGAGACATCTGGGGTACTTTCTATTTCTCATTTTTTTGTGGGTCGTGGGCCTGAACTCTGGGCCTGGGCACTGTCCTCAGCTCTTCAGCTCAAGGCAAGCACTCTACCACTTGAGCCACAGCGGCACTTCTAGTTTTCTAGTGGTTAACTGGAGATAAGAGTCACATGGACTTTTCTGCCCAGGCTGGCTTTGAACCGCAATCCTCAGATCTCAGCCTCCTGAGTAGCTAGGATGACAGGCGTGAGCCACAGGTACCCGGATGATATCAGGTTTATTAGTTAAGAGAATCATTGTGTTTGTAAGTTAGATGTGCATTACAAATGTCCTTAAACTTGTCAAATTGCTGATGTTGAAAACGCTAGTCCAAAATACTGGACCTCAAACCCGGGTTATTTCCCGGCTCCGTCAGAGCTGGCCTGGGAGTCACACCCTTCAGTCCTGCCTCTGGGCTCCTTGGCTCTCACTTGCATTTCTGAAATCATCTGACACAGTACCCTCATCCAAATGTTGGAAGGTGGGATCTGAATGAAGGGAGTTTGCTTTGCCGTAGAAATGCTTCCAGTGGGGCAGGGCGTTCTCTCTCTATATTTCAGTGACACTTTCTCTCCAAGTGATCTCCAGATCCTCGCTTAATGCTCTCAGCCTCTGAGGAAGGCTGGAAAATGTGGGAGTCAGAAGAGTTATCACGGAAAAGATGTTCAATTTGCCAACTTCCCTCTCTCTCTCTCTCTCTCTCTCTCTCTCTCTCTCTCTCTCTCTCTCTCTCTCTCACTCCCTCTCTTTCTCTCTCCCTCTCTCTCCCTCTCCCTCTCTCTCTCCCTCTCTCCCTCTCTCTCCCTCTCTCTCCCTCTCTCTCTCCTCCCTCTCTCTCTCCCTCTCTCTCCCTCTCTCTCCCTCTCTCTCTCCTCCTTCTCTCTCTCCCTCTCTCTCTCTCTCTCTCCCTCTCTCTCTCTCCCTCCCTCTCTCTCTCTCCCTCTCTCTCTCTCCCTCTCTCTCTCCCTCCCTCCCTCCCTCCCTCTCTCCCTCTCTCTCTCTCTCCTCCCTCTCTCTCTCTGTCTCTCTGTCTCTCTCTCTCTCTCTCCCTCTCTCCCTCTCTCTCTCTCTGTCCTTTCTTACAACTGTCTCCCCCCCCCCCGTTGGCCATCCACCCCTGGGATTTTTTCTCCATCCCCTTTTCGAGACCGTGCTATTCCTCCCATGGCTGCTGTGATGTTTCCAGCACATTCTTCGGTGTCTGTGGGAGCCTCGGTTACCGGTGTGTGTTTTAAGCTGAAGGAGCAATGCCGCGTTGCTTTGCGGTGTCCGTAGGGGGCTCTGACCGTGCGTGCTCTCCTTGGCTGCTAACCGCGTCCCTGGAGTCTCTGGAATGCCTCACACCCGTGGTCAGGACGGTGCTGCTCACAGTGAGCCAGGGCCAGCGGGGGACAGGAGTCTGGTGATGGCGGACACCGAGGCCCACTGTCCCACGTGGGAGGTGGGACGGGGGGGCGCCCAGCCGGGACCCCCCCTCCCAGGGCCGTCGTCTCCTTACTGCTTGTAGAAGGATCACGGGGAGAGACAGGGCCAGGCCTTGAGAGCAGTCCTGGTGCGGAGAACCTTCCAGAAGGGCTGACCTGGTCAGGCAGGCTAGAGTTCCCACCCCCGCCTTGTCTGACCTCCCTCTGCACAGCCAGTGATCCCAAGGGAGGGAGTTGCTGGCTGAGCAGGCGGGGGCTGGGCAGGCAGGGGCAGGGAGGGAGGGATGGAGGCTGGGACGGAGGCCAGGACAGAGGCCGGGATGGAGGCGGGATGGAGGCTGGGGTCAGAGGCCAGGACAGAGGCCGGGGACAGAGGCCGGGGGATGGAGGCTGGGAGGGAGGCTGGGATGGAGGCTGGGGTCGGAGGCCAGGACAGAGGCCGGGGACAGAGGCCGGGGGATGGAGGCTGGGAGGGAGGCTGGGATGGAGGCTGGGGTTGGAGGCCAGGGACGGAGGCTGGGATGGAGGCTGGGGTTGGAGTCTGGGAGGGAGGCCGGGCCTCCCCAGCCTCCGGTGCCTGGCCCTCACCCTCAGCTCTTCTGCAGCGCTCAGCGCTTCCACTGCCAGGCCATGGAGCTGCGTGGAGAGAACTTCACACAGAGGGCTCTGGGCCTCTGAAGCCGCGTCCGGGCCCAGTGGGGTGCAGGACGTGGCCGGCGGGGCCTGGGCCCTCACTGAGCAGCGGTGGAGGCCATGCGTCACCAGCGGCTCCAGTGCCTGGCGTTCCCCCAGGTCTGGGCCTGTCCCCGAGTGCGCGTGAGGACAGACAGGTCCCAGGGAGCGTCCCAAGCCCGTCGCGGGGCGGGAGGCGGCGGCGGCCACGGGAGGAATCGATGCCGCGCGGGCCCCTGTGTCCAGTGCACTTCCTTGGGAGCGTTTCATGGGGCACAGTCTTCAGACGAAAGTTTTCTAGAACTTTGTTTCCAGCGGCAATGTGCCCACGCTGGACGGCGGCCACTCTGCCGCTCGAGCACCCAGGCCGGCCTCGGGAAATTAATCATTTCCCAAGGTCCACCAGAAAATTGAGGTCAGGCTGCCGCCCCGAAACACAGAGGCGAAACCCAATACCGAGACTCCTGGCCAGGGGCAATGTCGAACCCAGGGCCACGCCGGTGCCTCAGCAGTAATCTTCAGAACCATCCTGAGGGTTATTTTAAGGTGGGTTTTAGATGAGCCCCAGGCCCGGTCTCACCAAGGGGGGTGGAGAGGAAAAGTAACTATTTTAGAGTAGCCAGCACATTCTCCATATCAAGTCCTGTGAAGCCACACACCAGCCCTCTTCCTTCCCTGGAAGAGCAGTTAGCCAACTGGAGACGGGGCTAGGAAATTCCCCTGGGCGCTATGGTTCAAGGACTCGGGTTCCTGCAGAGCCGAGATTTGGTCGTAAACGAATGGGCTGCTTCAGGTCCTGAGCACCTTGCATTTGAGAGAGGCGGAAGACAAGACCGTACTTAAAAAAGAAGTGAGGAGGGAAGTTTAAAGACCACAGGAGAGCGAGCAACAGATGACCACAGATCCTGAGTGACACAGCGACTTCCAATGAACAAACGATTGAACCACCATTGAAATCAGGAAGCGCAATGTCTGACAGCTCTCAAGCATGCCGGGAGCGGCGTCTCACCCCATTCCTAGCTGCGGACACCACACGCCCGCAGCTCACACAGCAGCGCAAGCTCTGGTCACACGCGACATCACGTGTGACATCCGCTCTCCTCACGTGTGAGATCCACTCTCCATGTGTGAGATCCGCTCTCCTCACGTGTGAGATCCGCTCTCCTCACGTGTGAGATCCGCTCCTCACGTGTGACATCCGCTCTCCACGTGTGACATTCGCTCTCCACGTGTGACATCCGCTCTCCTCACGTGTGACATCCGCTCTCCACGTGTGACATCCGCTCTCCTCACGTGTCACGTGTGACATCCGCTCTCCTCACGTGTCACGTGTGACATCCGCTCTCCACATGTGACATCCGCTCTCCATGTGTGACATCCACTCTCCTCACGTGTCACGTGTGACATCCGCTCTCCACGTGTGACATCCGCTCTCCACGTGTGAGATCCGTTCTCCATGTGTGACATCCGCTCTCCATGTGTGACATCCGCTCTCCTCACGTGTCACGTGTGACATCCGCTCTCCACGTGTGAGATCCGTTCTCCATGTGTGACATCCGCTCTCCTCACGTGTCACGTGTGACATCCGCTCTCCACGTGTGACATCCGCTCTCCTCCACGTTGATAACCATTCTCCTCACGTGTGATACCCGTTCTTTAAGTATTTCATATGGATTCACATCTGTTCATTTAATCAAAACCAGTTTCGTGGTCGTGGGCTACTGATTAGACTTATCTCCACCATGATCTGGGGTTCTTGGCAATTTCCATCCATCCCAACTCCCCTTTACTTCTTTAAACTGTAACCGAAACTTTGTAAAAACGGCCGCAAAAATGTCTTCATTCAAAGATGAAGGCGCATGCTCGGGAGCCATCGTACCCCTCCCCCCAGGGAGCCATCATCCTCCCCCTCCCCCCAGGGAGCCATCATCCTCCCCCTCCCCCCAGGGAGCCATCGTACCCCTCCCCCCAGGGAGCCATCATCCTCCCCCTCCCCCCAGGGAGCCATTGTACCCCCTCCCCCCAGGGAGCCATCGTACCCCTCCCCCCAGGGAGCCGTCATCCTCCCCCTCCCCCCAGGGAGCCGTCATCCTCCCCCTCCCCCCAGGGAGCCATCGTACCCCTCCCCCCAGGGAGCCGTCATTCCCCCTGCCCCCCCAGTTCTGGGCTGTTGCTTTATTTTATAATTTGGTTTATTTATAATTTTATAATTCCTGTTCTTGGAAAATATGGCTTCTGCTAGTCGACCTAACTTTAAAATCCTGTTCTGGCTCTAATGACCACATACCGGTAATGTGTAACACGCACACAGGGTCCTACATCTCACGGAACACAAACACAACATTCAGAGGAGCATGAGCCTTTTGTGATATTTACAACGTGTTTCAGCAAAATGCCAGACGCAGGGAGAATTGCGCCCACCTGGCTGGATGGCATGGCGGCGTGTTCCCGAAGGCCAGGCCCTGGGGGCCAGCCTGGAGAGGCTCTGGAGGCCCTGGCGCCTCCCCTGCCCTCTGCCCCGGCTCTCCTCCCTGGTGCTGCGCTGCCTGGCAGCCACGGCTGCGAGACACACCCTCATTCTTCACCACGCTGACTGTCGTCTGGGATGGACGCGCAGACAGACAGCCACGGCTGCATGACACACCCTCATTCTTCACCACGCTGACTGTCGTCTGGGATGGACACGCAGACAGACAGACACGGCTGCGTGACACACCCTCATTCTTCACCACGCTGACTGTCGTCTGGAGCTGGGCCAGAACTCCTGGAGCTGGATGAATCTGTGCTTGAACTTGAACAACTGCAGAACCCCTGACACTAGAACACACACACACACACACACACACACACACACACACACACACACAAGCCCAGCTAGTGTACACGTGTGGCCAGCCCAGTCACTGCCCAGCCTCGCTGATGTTTTGGAGTTAAAAACTGAAAATCGAAGGAGCCGCTTCTGCGCTCTCGGCAGGGCCGTAGGCGGGCCGGGCCTCGGAACCATCACACAAGCCCAGGAGCTCTCTTCTCCCCAGACACTTCCAGAAGAGAAGACTGCTCTAGAAAGTGGCCTTTCTCAGCCTGTGGACTCAGAGCAGCCTGACGTGGGAATTCTCTCTGCAGATACATCGTCTCTGACTCCCTCATTTAGGAGAAATTAATCTCCCAGGACGCGTGGCTCCCGGTGAGGGCTCTGGGCCCAGGCTCACATTTTCTATGCTGAAAGTAACTGACAAAGTTGCCTTGATCTGCTGTGCAGATCAGGTGCAGGAGTAGTTACCTACTGATAGTTAGAACAGGCGACCTCAAGAAACAAGCAAGAAACACCTGAGTGAGCTGTAGCTGGAAGTACCCAAGGCTCTGGCTTTGATCTCAGCTCTGGGGAAATCCGCCAGGCCTCTCGCAGCTTGTGTGGGTCAGGAATCTGGAGTGGGCTGGGCTGGGGCCACCCGGGCGATGGCAGTCACCCCTGCTATGGGCGGTTCCTCCCGCCGCCCGGTGCTGCAAACAGGAGAAGCAGCAGAGAGGCCGGAGTTGGACCTGAGCCGGGGCTTCTGAGTCAGGGGGTGAAAGTTCGCCCCGACCCAGTCTCTGGGCGTGTGGTGGTGAGATCCACACAATCTTCCCGGCGCTCTGCGAGTCTCCTCACTCGGGGCCTCCCAGAGCACCAGCTTCCCTGTGATGATATTTATTAGCCGGCTTTGAACCACAGCAGAAACAGGAGGTTTTAAAGAGGCACTGCTTGTTTTGATCTCTTACTCTGACACTTTGATCTGGCCTTACTTTGAAGATGGGGCTACAAGGAAGTTTCAGACACATTCAGTGACTCATGCTTCACAGACGGCTCAGAGCGCCAGATGGAAGCCCTGTCACCCAGGACGCAGACCGCGTCCCGCCTCCCCGACAGTGATGACCGTCCGCGTCCAGTCGTCCTCAAAGTGACAGGAACCCTTGCCTGACATCCAGTCAGCTATGGCCTGGCCGTTCACAAGGCTCTCAGACAGCTTTGCGGGTGTGAGCTGAGGTCCCGCCTGGGAGCATCTGCGAGCCGGGTCTGAGACACGGTGATGCGTAAGGAGTGAAGTTCTCTGACCACGTGGTGTCTTGATGCACGGCTCGAGATGAACTCCACAGCACACTCCGACCACGGGGAGAGCAGGAGGGGCACCACCCTGCCTCGCACGCATGGACAGTGCCACGGGTGAGATGTGGTCGCACCGCCCGTGTCACGGGGATCAACGGCACACGGACACGTGAACCGCGCCTTCCACGTGGCACGGCCGGGGGACCAAATGCTGCTCCGAGAGGACTTTTTTTCTTACTCAGCACCACATCTTTCTCCACGAAAGGCTACGCTGGTGTCTGCAGACTCGTACCCCCAGTGTCAGACCCACAGGTGCCGCGCCAGGCCCCGCAGAGCCGCTCGGGGGTGTCGGGCGGAGCAGGCAGCTCCAGCCTTCCCAGCGCTGCTTCAAGAACATCAAGTGCAGGTGGGAACTGATCAGAAGGGGAATTACTGATACGCTCACATTCCAGCACAGGTGGCAGTGATGGTCACTATACTCAGAAACGATTTTAATAACTGCTGACTTGGGCGAGCTGAAGCATTTTTGTCCAAAAACAAAGGAAGGAAGGCAAGCAAGCTTAGGGAAAGAGAAGACGCTCACCGGTGCTTACGCCTGAGCTGCGGAGGCTGGGGGTGGGGTCTTTGCAGCCAGCGTGAGCGGCACTGGCTCTTGAGCGCAGAGCCCCGCTGGACTTTGCAGATGGCTCTATTGATCGCTTTCTTTGGAATACAGGTAGAGGTAATTACAAATCAATCAAAATGATTTACCTCTGCGGTCCTTCAGCCTATGAATCACGGTAAAAGATGTCAATGGCCGGCCCTCCGGGGCTATTTTAGGTAAGCTTTTATTTGAAGTTAAAAATACACGGGAAGTTAAACCCCAGAAATTCGCTGTTCTGAAATGTTGTCTGAGCCCATGTGTGGTGGCATGGATACCATTCACAGATATCACCACCTCTCAAGAGGCGTGAATGGCCCAGAGCTGCTACGGGACGGGAGGCTTGGTTTTGGCGGTACTCAGGTTGGATCTCAGGACCTCTCCCTGGCAGGACAGATCACCAGCTGCACCCCACTCCAGCCCTCTCTACTTTATCTCTTTCCGGGTCTCCAGCTTTTTGCAGGGGGCCGACATCTGACCTCATCCACCTACCCAGGCCTTTGATATCACTGGGATCACAGGAGTGAGCCATCAGGCCTGGCTGATGTTCTTCAGAATGGATTTGCTGGGGCCAGAACATACTCAAATCCGCAGAGCTCTGGGTGATTCAGTCACCCTGATACAATCACTGGGTGATTGTACTGACTTGTGTACCCCAAAGCTATGGAACAGGAATCAGTGTCACCTCAGGAAGACTTAACTCTGTGTGAGTTCTGTGAATAACAGAAGAGTTCTCGATGCTCAGGACCTCTTCGCATCAAAGCACAATTTGAAGTTCAGTTTAAAAACTGCTAGAGGAGAATTTTCAAGTTCAGGGCATTATTTTCCACCTATGATGAGAAATCTTCATTTTGAAACAAATCACCGAGGTAATGAGTGGTTTATTAGAAACTGATAAGTGAAGAATGCATCATACCCTGCCATCTTTTGTTTCTCTTTTGTGTGTCTGGTCTGAGAGAAGTCTTCTGCTCTGTGTCTTGTTGTTGTCTCCTTCTTTCCATCCTATTTTGCTAATTTCCAAGTGCCCTGGAGTTTCTGATGGTGGTAGCTGTGGTCTGAATTTTTGTGTTCCTGAGACAATATCCTAAAGTTTCAATAGCAGTGAGGGGGTGTGAAGGGAGTCAGCCTGGGCAGCTCCGGCCTCGGGAGTGGGGTCAGGAACACACCGACCGGCGAATGCAGGCGGCATCACCAACGCGGGGCAGGTCTTCAGTAGACCCTGGACCTCTGTTCTCTGGTTGTGGATTTCCCAGCCTTGGTGATCCCTCCCACAGTCTAAGATTTGTTAGGGTCACTGGGGAATCTGAGACAGACCACCAGCTTCCAGAACTCATTGCTTTCATACGCCCGTGGGGTGGTCCTTCCAATGTCTGTACGTCAGCATAACTTTGCTTAGTCCACCCTCTTAACCATCACTAGAAAATGACACACAAATACACACATACACACAGAAACACACAGATACATACAGAAACATGCACACACACATGTACACAGATGTGCAGATACACACATAGAGATGCACACACAGATACACAGATGCCCAGCTACACACACACACACACACACACACACACACACACACACACACACACACACACACTCCAGCAGGCTATCTGTGATCCAGGGCACATGGTAGGTGTGCAGGCTGTGTTTACAGCACAAATGAATTCAATCGAGCAGAGAGATGGCCTCCTGGCGGCACCAGGGCTACGGGCAGTCCCCACCCTCCCGACACGAATGCACTGCACAGGAGCACGGAGGCAAAGCCCGGAGCTCAGGTCCCAGCCACACATCCACACTCGGCCGTAAACCCCTGCTCTGTAATTCTGTCGTCTGACAGTGCTACCATAGACTTTTGTCTCACCTGAACCCAATGCCTGCATTGTGCCTGAATGACAGCATTGATTCCATCCATGGCTTGTGTTTAGTCCGCGTGGAGGGTGCATCTCTTGGGATGCTGGGACTTTGTAGTAGCATGTGCTGGCTCCTTGTAAAACATGGATGCGCCAACTCCTGGTTCCTGTTTGTAGGACAGGACAGAGTTGATTTTGCAGCTTTGGTGTCCTATCTGAGCTGGTGGAGGAACGCGATGGGACCGGGGTCTACCTTGCCCAGGCGGCCGGCCCTGAGGTTGAGCTTTGCCGGCTGTCTCCTGCTGTCTCCTGCTGTCTCCTGCTGTCTCCGGCTGTCTCCTGCTGTCTCCCAGCTGTCTCCTGCTGTCTCCTGCTGTCTCCTGCTGTCTCCGGCTGTCTCCTGCTGTCTCCGGCTGTCTCCTGCTGTCTCCTGCTGTCTCCTGCTGTTTCCCAGCTGTCTCCTGCTGTCTCCTGCTGTCTCCTGCTGTCTCCCAGCTGTCTCCTGCTGTCTCCTGGCTGTCTCCTGCTGTCTCCAGCTGTCTCCGGCTGTCTCCTGCTGTCTCCGGCTGTCTCCGGCTGTCTCCTGCTGTCTCCGGCTGTCTCCCGGCTGTCTCCCGGCTGTCTCCGGCTGTCTCCCGGCTGTCTCCTGCTGTCTCCGGCTGTCTCCTGCTGTCTCCTGCTGTCTCCCAGCTGTCTCCTGCTGTCTCCTGGCTGTCTCCTGCTGTCTCCAGCTGTCTCCGGCTGTCTCCTGCTGTCTCCTGCTGTCTCCGGCTGTCTCCTGCTGTCTCTGGCTGTCTCCTGCTGTGTCCTGCTGTGTCCTGCTGTCTCCCAGCTGTCTCCTGCTGTCTCCTGCTGTCTCCTGCTGTCTCCCAGCTGTCTCCTGCTGTCTCCTGCTGTCTCCTGGCTGTCTCCTGCTGTCTCCGGCTGTCACCGGCTGTCTCCGGCTGTCTCCTGCTGTCTCCTGCTGTCTCTGGCTGTCTCCTGCTGTCTCCTGCTGTCTCCCGGCTGTCTCCGGCTGTCTCCTGCTGTCTCCCGGCTGTCTCCGGCTGTCTCCTGCTGTCTCCGGCTGTCTCCTGCTGTCTCCCAGCTGTCTCCTGCTGTCTCCTGCTGTCTCCTGCTGTCTCTGGCTGTCTCCTGCTGTGTCCTGCTGTCTCCTGCTGTCTCCCAGCTGTCTCCTGCTGTCTCCTGCTGTCTCCTGCTGTCTCCCAGCTGTCTCCTGCTGTCTCCTGCTGTCTCCCAGCTGTCTCCTGCTGTCTCCTGCTGTCTCCTGCTGTCTCCGGCTGTCACCGGCTGTCTCCGGCTGTCTCCTGCTGTCTCCTGCTGTCTCTGGCTGTCTCCTGCTGTCTCCTGCTGTCTCCCGGCTGTCTCCGGCTGTCTCCTGCTGTCTCCCGGCTGTCTCCGGCTGTCTCCGGCTGTCTCCCGGCTGTCTCCTGCTGTCTCCCGGCTGTCTCCTGCTGTCACCGGCTGTCTCCCGGCTGTCTCCCGCTGTCTCCTGCTGTCTCCTTCTGTCTCCGGCTGTCTCCGGCTGTCTCCTGCTGTCTCCGGCTGTCTCCTGCTGTCTCCTGCTGTCTCCTGCAGTCTCCTGCTGTCTCCCGGCTGTCTCCTGCTGTCTCCTGCTGTCTCCTGCTGTCTCCTGCTGTCTCCTGCTGTCTCCCGGCTGTCTCCGGCTGTCTCCCGGCTGTCTCTTGCTGTCTCCCGGCTGTCTCCTGTTGTCTCCTGCTGTCTCCGGCTGTCTCCGGCTGTCTCCTGCTGTCTCCTGCTGTCTCCTGCTGTCTCCGGCTGTCTCCCGGCTGTCTCCTGCAGTCTCCTGCTGTCTCCTGCTGTCTCCTGCTGTCTCCAGCTGTCTCCTGCTGTCTCCTGCTGTCTCCTGCTGTCTCCTGCTGTCTCCGGCTGTCTCCTGCTGTCTCTTGCTGTCTCCCGGCTGTCTCCTGCAGTCTCCTGCTGTCTCCTGCTGTCTCCTGCTGTCTCCTGCTGTCTCCAGCTGTCTCCTGCTGTCTCCTGCTGTCTCTGGCTGTCTCCGGCTGTCTCCTGCTGTCTCCTGCTGTCTCTGGCTGTCTCCGGCTGTCTCCGGCTGTCTCCTGCTGTCTCCTGCTGTCTCTGGCTGTCTCCTGCAGTCTCCTGCTGTCTCCTGCTGTCTCCTGCTGTCTCCTGCTGTCTCCGGCTGTCTCCTGCAGTCTCCTGCTGTCTCCTGCTGTCTCCGGCTGTCTCCTGCTGTCTCCTGCTGTCTCCTGCTGTCTCCTGCTGTCTCCGGCTGTCTCCTGCAGTCTCCTGCTGTCTCCTGCTGTCTCCGGCTGTCTCCTGCTGTCTCCCAGCTGTCTCCCGGCTGTCTCCCGGCTGTCTCCCAGCTGTTTCCCAGCTGTCTCCTGCTGTCTCCCAGCTGTCTCTCGGCTGTCTCCCGGCTGTCTCCTGCTGTCTCCCGGCTGTCTCCCCGACTTCCCAACAAACCTGCCCTTCCTCACCTGCGCCCGTCAGCTTGTTTGCTTGTTTGTTTGCTGGCCAGCCCTCTCTGCTCGAGGCTCTTGGTTTTGGTTGACTTCACTCTTGGCAGTTGAGGACTGTGCATGGCCTTTCATCCCGTGTGCCCAGAATTGAATTCTTGGTGTGGTGTGTGGTACATTAAGGCATTCTGGAACTGTCTGCACGTTTGGCTGGGTATGTATATAACCGTCCCTTCTAATAACAGCCAAGTCAATACTCATCTGCGTGGGTTTCTCTCTGACTGCCTTCCGTGTGAGGTCTCTCTGCCCTGCCAGATAATCCACGTGGCCCTGGCGTGCTGTTTGTTGGGGTGGTGGGGTGCGGCTCAGGGGGGCCCCCCTGTCCCTTCCCCAGAGGAGGGGTCTTTGCCTTGGTGGACACGGGAAGAAACACCCGCTGCTGTTGATCTCAGGAAGCTCTGCCCTCTGCAGCCAGCTGTACCAAGGAGGGAGGACGGGGTGGGCATGGCACACTATTTTGCATGTCCTTCATCATGTGTGGAGCCAGCAGCCAGGCTCCCTAATGGAGCCCGGGCCTCAGCCTGCGGCCCACACCATGGCCCTGACTCCCCATGCCCTGGGGACTCGTCTTCCTCCTCTTCCCCCCGGGCCCCACTGGTTCACCCAGAGCCCCGGGTCTATGTGTGTGTGGATGGCAAGAGGGAATAAGCCCCAAGCTCAAGGTCAGCTCAAGGCCTCACTCACAAACACAAACTTCAGAAAATATATTGTTGTAATCTCCTCTTCAGGACTTTTCCCAGCACCGAGTCAGATCTGCTGAGCAGGCTGCCTGGAAGCAGCCCCCCAAGGAAAACTGCCAGCTTCACTAATTGCTTTCTATTAAGAATGAAAATGTCCAAGTTTTCATGTTGGTCCTGTTTCCAGAACAAAGTATGTATAGTTTGTATTAAAAAAACACAACGAGTTATAAAACAGATGCCATTATTATAAAATAAGTCGTATCTTTATGATTTGACAAGTATCAACAATGTTCTTAAAATATTTGTTAATTTTCTTGTTTTTTTTTCCACCTGAGATCCATCCATGACAACACATGTAAGACAGCCATCCATATTTGGAATAAAAGCTGATAGGGAGCATGGTGGCATTATATTAAATAGAAGTAATAAATTATTTTAAATGTAAGTAATAAAGAGGATAGTGTACCAGACAGGGGCCTTGCCTTCAAAATTAAAGAAAATTTCAATGTCTGGATTTAGAACAGAGGATGATTTTCTGAATTTACTTTTGTTATCATCCTGAATTATTTCACCACAAGCTATTTAATAAGCTATATGCTGTTACTTGTGGATTTTCTTAGGGGGCAGATAAGATAGCAACCTAAACTCATAAATTTTCTTATTAGCATTGAACTTCATATAAAATTATCGGTGTGACATTGTCACAGGCTCCTCCAGGAGCAGGATTTTGTCACAAAGTTCTGTGTAGTGCCAAGTGTAGAACATAGACGTGCAAAATGAAAGGAAGGTTCATGCACTTGGCTGTTTTTAAAGCACAATGGGTATAGATTAGGCTGTTTTATTTCTTCTGTTTCCCAGTTGTGTGCTCCAAGTAAAGATTTTTTTTTCTGGATTGTATCACATGCAATTATGATTTAACATGGATAACCTCATGTGGTTCAAACATATGAAAGCACCGAAGACAGGGTCTGTATCAGAACATGCTGACACGCACCGACATTTCTCATACAATTATGTGTTCCTCTCTGTATGAGAGGATATTATGTAAACCTCTGAATTGGTTGTGAATCATTCTCCTCCTGATTAGCAGCTGGATTGTAGGATCAGCTTTTCTGCTTGGCTAATCTCTGTGATTGTTGTTACTAATGATAACATGGCACAGGTTTTCTTTAAAAGACAGGTTATTTACTGCAGTGAAAACCCCTGCTGTTCTGAACGGTTTTGTTGGATTACCACTGAATCCCCTCTGCACCCCTCTCAAAATGAATCCAGACATGGAGAGACTGGGTGTGGGGTTGGGACAGAGCTGTGCTGTGCACAGACTTTCAACCACCAGCGTCCTGCGCGGGAGCACTGTCCAGCAGAGTCTGGGCTTGGGAAAGGTCAGGGACGGTGAGTGGATGGGAGAGGGACTTCTGTGGGTGAGCCCCGCGGGCTCCACAAGCTCCCCTGTTGGCTTCACCTCCGAATCCTGTCCCTCCTGAAGAGTTTGACGGGGGCAGACGGAGAGCCGGCCCGAGGCATTGCCTGCCTCTCTCTCCACACGTGAGCATGCACGTGGTACAGGTCTACAGGCATGTAGACCTGTACCAGCCATCACCTCAGGAAAGGAGGTGAGCGTGACCGCCAGACATTTGAGAAAATGTCTGACATGAATCTCAAGAGAACAAGGAAAAAATCAGTCTACATAGAGACCACCCAGTGATGCCATGGAGCACAGCTGAGTATCCTGTGACTGTCTACCCTCATCGAGACCGGGAGAGGCTGAGCATGAGTCACAGCATCACACTCATCAAGACAGGAGAGACTGAGCATGAGTCACAGCGTTCACACTTATCAAGACGGGAGAGGCTGAGCATGAGTCACAGCATCACACTCATCAAGATGGGAGAGGCTGAGCATGAGTCACAGCATCACACTCATCAAGACAGGAGAGGCTGAGCATGAGTCACAGCGTTCACACTCATCAAGACGGGAGAGGCTGAGCATGAGTCACAGCGTTCACACTCATCAAGACGGGAGAGGCTGAGCATGAGTCACAGCGTTCACACTCATCAAGAGGGGAGAGGCTGAGCATGAGTCACAGTGTTCACACTCATCAAGACTGGAGAGGCTGAGCATGAGTCACAGTGTTCACACTTATCAAGACGGAAGAGGCTGAGTCACAGCATTCACACACATCAAGACTGGAGAGGCTGAGCATGAGTCACAGCGTTCACACTCATCAAGACGGGAGAGGCTGAGCATGAGTCACAGCGTTCACACTCATCAAGACGGGAGAGGCTGAGCATGAGTCACAGCATCACACTCATCAAGATGGGAGAGGCTGAGCATGAGTCACAGCGTTCACACTCATCAAGAGGGGAGAGGCTGAGCATGAGTCACAGTGTTCACACTCATCAAGACTGGAGAGGCTGAGCATGAGTCACAGCGTTCACACTCATCAAGACTGGAGAGGCTGAGCATGAGTCACAGCGTTCACACTCATCAAGACTGGAGAGGCTGAGCATGAGTCACAGCGTTCACACTTATCAAGATGGGAGAGGCTGAGCATGAGTCACAGCGTTCACACTCATCAAGACTGGAGAGGCTGAGCATGAGTCACAGTATCACACTCATCAAGATGGGAGTGGCTGAGCATGAGTCACAGTGTTCACACTCATCAAGACTGGGGAGGCTGAGCATGAGTCACAGTGTTCACACTCATCAAGAGGGGAGAGGCTGAGCATGAGTCACAGCATTCACACTCATCAAGATGGGAGAGGCTGAGCATGAGTCACAGTATCACACTCATCAAGATGGGAGTGGCTGAGCATGAGTCACAGTGTTCACACTCATCAAGACTGGGGAGGCTGAGCATGAGTCACAGTGTTCACACTTATCAAGATGGGAGAGGCTGAGCATTAGTCACAGTGTTCACACTCATCAAGACGGGAGAGCCTGAGTCACAGCATTCACACACATCAAGACTGGAGAGGCTGAGCATGAGTCACAGCGTTCACACTCATCAAGACTGGGGAGGCTGAGCATGAGTCACAGCGTTCACACTCATCAAGACTGGGGAGGCTGAGCATGAGTCACAGCGTTCACACTCATCAAGACTGGAGAGCCTGAGTCGCAGCATTACACTCATCAAGATAGGAGAGCCTGAGTCGCAGCATTCACAGGGAAGCCCACTAAACTGAAGGCTCACCTCCAGGGGGCAGGAAGCTGAGCAAAGTGTAAAATGCACTAATGCACTACGTGAAAGACTTTCTGGGACCTAGCTAGGCATATTATGTACATAGTTGAAAATAACAAGAGCACTGAGTGCCCACTTCATGATTATATAATTCAGTTTGAAGACAGAGTGTGCATACCTGTGCTTGTTTGTGTGCATGCATGTGAGCACAAGAGTGTAGTATGTGCGTGTGTGTTCTTAGTGTGTGCATGCAGGTACATACATGTTCTTAGCATGTGTGTGTGCATGTGTTGAGTGTGTGTGATTTCAAGAATAGGAAAGTCCCTTTCTTTTCTGTTAAACTTTGAGAGAACTATAGATACTACCAGTGAATTACTAATCCAGAAAATGAAGAATACACCTATGATTTAGACGACACAGAAACAAACAGAGACCATTTAAAATGTTAGGTGTGGTCACTGGGAGTTGGCAATTCTGGGGGCTGGAGAGGAAACAAGAGACTTGAAGAGGAGCAGTGTAATTTGGTAAATGAAAACCCAAGCCAGCAAAGGACATATCTGCAAACCAAGGATGTGCATTTATTGGAGATCCCCCAGCTAGGATGAACCTGTGCTGAGGCAGTTTCCATTTGTCAGGTTTGCCACTTAAAACAATGTGCTGTGTTCATTTGAGAATTAATCCCTAATGCAAAAAATAAAAAGACAATTAAACGTTATCGGGAGAAACAGACACATAAGTAATGTTAATGACTGGCTCCTACGCCTGTAGCGGCTGGAAGGCCCCGCTGCCGGACAAAGCTCTTTCTGCACAAATGTTACCTACCTTTGGCTGTGCAGCTTAACACAGGAAGTTCATTCTTAAATTAATCTCTCCTCAAAAACGTTTGCTGAATGGTGAAAGTCTTTGATTTTCTGTTCGGTAGAATCAAATGGTGCTGTAGAATCTGAATGGTTGTGTAAGGACTTAACCTAAATATCAACACTTTACACACCTGTCTCATACAATAAAGATATTGCAAGTAAAATAATTTTC